>NW_027043024.1:1200000-1500000 GCF_036013475.1 Columba livia
AAGCACAAAATGGCGTCCCCAAGGGCACCAGGATCACCTCAGGGCTCAACATGGCACCAGAGTCACCTCAGGGCTCCAAAAGGCGGCCCCAGGCACACAAAATCACCTCAGCACAAAAACCAGCAGTGCCAGGAGCATGAAATTGCCTCAAAACACCAAGAATCTGCCCAAGGGGCATGAAGATCCCCTCAGGGCACAAAATGGTGGCATGAAGATCATCTTAGGGCTCAAAATGGTGGCCATGGGGCATAAAATCACCTCAAAACACAAAATGGAGGCCCCAGGGGCACAAAATCACCTCAGGGCTCAAAATGGCGCCAGAATCACCTCAGGGCTCAACTGGCGGCCCCAGGGGTCTTGGGATCACCTCATGCCATTAAAACCCTGAGGAGCTGGAGCGGGTTGAGAGGAGGGAACGCAGCTGGGAAGGGGCTGGAGAAGGGGGGTGAGGGTGGAAATTGGGGGTGATTTCTTCCCCAAAGGGCTGTGGGGCGTTGGAACAGGCTGCCCAGGGCAGTGCTGGAGTCGCCACCCCTGGAGGCTGAACAGACGAGGTGCTTGGGGACGTTTTAGTGCCGGGGTTGGGTTAATGGACTCGATGACCTTGAGGGGCTTTTCCACCCAAAACAATGGGCTAATAGGCTGATTTTGGGCATTCCTGTGCAGCCGCTCTCTCCTGGCCGGTCGGGCCGGCTCGGGGGGACACCGGGTTTGTCTCTGCAGACATGGGGGTTCAATTGGGCTCCATTTCTCTCCCTCCAGCGCTTGGGATCCTGGAGCAGGACAGTGACCCCTCCACCCGTGCCCTGGCAGGTCAGGCCATGCTCCTCCTCACCACCAGGACGAATCAGCCAAGACAGCGGCCGATGCTGCGGTCCCTCTGCTGCTGGCACCGCTAAGCCTGGCTTAAGTGCAGCTTTTCTCACTGAAACACCTGCATTTTCTGACAATAACTCTGGAACAGGAGCCCGATCCACGGCGTCCTTCAACCCTGAGGTGATGGCAGCATTTCTGGCCTCTCCCAACGCCGTTTTTCTGGGAAATCCCCCAGATCCTCAACCTCGGGGGCGTGAAGTCAGGATTTTTGTGCTTGTGTCTTGTTTGCTTTTTGCTTTTTTGGGGGTGTTTTGATCGTGCAGATGGTGTTGACGCTCCCCTCTGAGCAGGGGTGGCACAGACCTCTTTCCACGTTGTTTAAATAAATTGTGTTAGATCAAGATTCTCCCACTGGAACCAACAAACACCGATACATTGCAGGGAGGATCGCAATTAAGGAAATTCATGCTGCTAAAAATGCCAAGTTTATCCCCATTAAGCAGCAGCAAAGTCCAGCCCAGAGGGCAGCGAAACCCCCGTTATTTTGTGTTTGAGAAGAGTCTGGGGAGTTCATCCCAGTTTGAGAAACAAAAACGGGGCAAAATGGGGATTTTGCTGCAAACGCGAGAACCTGAGCATCCGAGTGTTTCATCCGAGGGTCGCTCAGGGGGGAATAAAACGCTCGAGGCCCAAAGGGATTTGTGGTGAATCAGCGTCGGGAGTTTTGATTTCTGGTGTCAGTTAAACGGTTGGGTCTTTTCCAACACAAATTATTCAGGGATACTAAAACTGGAGGGAACTGGGGGTAAATTGTGGCGAAGGGACCGAAAAGTGGGAGATGTGTCCCCCCCGGGATCCTCATGTCCCCTCCAGGTCCCCTGTGTTCCCCCAGCCACTGCCTGCAGCCAGTGTAATGATGTTGTTGGGCTTTGTGGGTTGTGCATTAGAGAGGGACTTTTGTGGTTTGTTGTATTTCGTTGTTTTTTCTCTAAATAGTTTTGTTCCTTTGTGTGTTCGTTTGTTTTGGTAAATATATTGATTTATGTTTTTTCAGCCCTGTGCTCTGTGTCAGGACCGGGGGTTGCTCCCAGCTTGCAGAAGCATCCGGGCTGGAGCCAGTGGGAGCTGTTCCTCTCCTCTGGACGCATGCAAGGACATTCGAGTCTTTTCCAAATGGTGGGGCCCAGCCCGACACACAGTGCTCCAGGTGAGGCTGCACCAAGCCTGGACCCAGTGGGACAATCCCTTCTCTTGGCTGGCTGGTCGGGATGTGTTGACGTCCCCAAGACGCCGTTTGCCCGCTCCGAGCCCGGGCACACTGCTGGCTCCTGAGCCGCTGCCCCCCCAGCACCCCAGATCCCTTTCTGCAGGGCTGCTCTCCAGCTCCTCCTCTCCTCGTTTAGATTTGTGCAGCTGTTGCCCCCTCCCAGGGGCAGAACCCACATTTGGGCTTGTTACACATCAACCCATTCATCATCACCCAATGCTCCAGTCTGTCCAGATGCCTCTGCAGGGCTTCTCGTCTCTTGAGAAGCTCAACATGGAATCACAGACTGGTTGGGGTTGGGAAGGACCTCTGGAGATCACCTAGTCCAACCCACCTGCTAGACCGGGTTCACCAGAGCAGATGGCACAGAACGGCATCTACGTGTGTTCTGAGTGTCTCCAGAGGAGGAGACTCTCCATCCTCTCTAGGCAGCCTGTTCCAGGGCTCTGGCACCCTCACAGTAAAGAAGTTTCTCCTCATATTGAGACAGATCCTCCTGTGTGTCATCCTGTGCCCATTGCCCCTCACCATGTCATTGGGCACCACTGAAAAGAGTTGGGCCCATCCTCTTCACACCCACCCTGGGGATATTTAGCAGCATAAACACGATCCCCTGTCAGCTTGTCTTCTCCAGGCCAAAGAGACCCAGTTCTCTCAGTCTTGCCTCTTCAGAAAGAAGCTCCAGAGCCCTCATCATCTCTGTGTCTCTCCACTGGACTCTCTCCAGTAATTCCTTCTCCTTTGTAAGCTGGGGAGCCCAGAGCTGGACACACAACTCCAGATGCGGCCTCTCCAGGGTAGATCAGAGAGGGAAGATAACCCGCCTTGACCTGCTGGTCACGCTCTTCCTAATGCTCCCCAGGAGACTCTTGGCCACAAGGGCACATTGCTGCCTCATGGTCAACCTGTTGTCCACCAACTTGGGAGAAGACTCATCGGCTTCTCTTTCTGCTCAGGGCCTGTAGGAAACACCCACAACACGTCACCCCATGTTAGTCTGGCCCTTTGTTTTTACCCATAAGCTCTGGACTCATTTTTCATCCCCTCAGGCAGAGCTTGATACATTTGAGTTGCTCTCTCACATACAGCCCAACTCCCCCATCGCCCTTGCTGGCCTGTCTTTCCAAAAAAGTACAGACCCTTCCAGCTGTGTGAGCTGTGCCACCGTGTCTCTACAATGGCAAAGAGATCGTGGCTGTGTGACCATACACGGATCTCTCGCTGTTCCTGTTTGTTCCCCATGCTGCGTGCGTTGGTGCACAGACATTTCAGAGAAGGAATCGAGTGTGCAGGTTTCCCGTGAGGTCTGCAGAAGGATCCACCACAGCCATACACACCCTGGAGCTGGTTGGCCTTCTGGTCCTCATCTTGGGAGGCAGCTCAGGAACATTTGTCGCTTCTCTGGTTGGCCTGGCTTGTTTTCCCCAGTTGGATGTGTTGGCATGGGTTTTGCCACTTTGGACACTGTCCCCGAGCCCTTCATCTGAAAGCCCACCTCACCAAGTTGGCCAGCCTGCTGCCAAACATTCCCTCGCCTCTTCTAGACAAGTGGATCCCATCCCTCCCTAGCTGCTTATAGTCATCAATGTCCCATTGTCATAGCAGCCAAAACCCTTAGGACGCCACCAGCCACAAAGCATGGAGTTGATGTGCATTATACATCTCTTTCTGTCTGCGCCCTTTCCTTTAATTGGTAGAGGGGAGGAAAAGATGACCTGGGCATTAGATTTATTCACTTGTTCCCCAAGGCTTTCTGGTCTTCCTTGACAGTACCCAGGCTGGGACTTGCGGTGCCATTGGTGCCCATGTGGAAGAGCAGCTGTGCTGTACAGGGGCAAAGCGAGACCAGAGCCTGCAAAGGGATGGCCATGGACAGGGAGGTGAACTTCAGCTACTGCAGGAACCAACAGGAGAACAACATTTCTGAGGAGTGAGGATGGCTGCCGGGCATGACAGGACGGTTGGGAAGAACCGCTCAAGGCTACATGGAAGTAGGACTGGTTGGGATGATGAAACTGGTGAAAAGGCAGGTTAGTAGCTCCATAACCACCACTGAGAGCGGGTCATCCCCATCCCTGCTGCTCAGCCAAACCAGAGTGCCCATGCAACCCAGGTGTGATGTCACGGCTCGTGTTCCATCTGCAGTGCTGGTGCCTGGCAACAAGCACACCACAGCGACCCTCTCCATCTCTCAGCACTGCCCACCTTGTCTGCTCCTCTTGCTTTCTTCCCGCTTACCCTGCTCCCAGTCCAGCCCTTCTCTCCCATTCCCAGTGCCTCGACTGCATAACCCAACCCTTCTCGCCTACACCCAGCACCTCAGTCCCTTTTTTCTGCTCAACCCGTCTTTTGTTGTGAAGCTCCGGAGCAAGAGGAGACTTGTGTTGCTGGAGGTACAGTCCCGCTCCATGGCTTTGGGCACCTCCACTGCCCGGGCAGGCGGGAGCAGGCACTGCGGGGATGGCGTGGGGTGGGGACCCCATTCTGGGGAGCTTGGGGACCAGGAGCTCAGCTCATCCTCTCCAGCCACCCCTGCAAGGCCACGGGCTGGGAGAAGCCCTTCTGGGCTGCTCGTCCCCTGCTGAAATCGAGCATCCCTGCCCGTGGGACACGTCCCCATGGGAGCCCAGGGCACCCCGGGCTCGTGTCAAAGGGATGCTCAGCAGGAGCAGCTGGTGCTGCCCGGAGCCTGAGCCCGTGCCTCCTCTGCCCCTTTCCAGGCTGGAGCCAGGGCAGCCCAGCCCTGCCCGGGGAGCAGCACGCAGCCAAGAAAACACCTGTGCAAGGTAAGGAGCTTCTGGGCACCAAGGCAGGTGTGGGGCTGGGGTCTGTGCCTGTGACACCCCACGGGGCAGGGACATGGCTGCTCACCCCTGCCCTCTCTGCTCCCACAGACCTGCAAGAACACCGAGCTCCCCAAGATGCCGAAGCGCACAAAGCACGGGATACTCCGGATGCAGGTGCTGGCCCGTGGGTGCTGGTGGCCCACGAGCTGCCCCAAGTCCAGGCAGCTCCTGCTGGCGAAGTGCCCAGGGGACCCATCACCCCACAGCTCTCCCTGGGCAGCAAGAGGGGTCAGGGGTGCTGAGACCCCTGTCCCACAGCTCTGCTGAGCTGCCCAGGGCAGGACCAATGCACTTTTCTGCTTGGCTTTTGCCTTAGGCTACACCACACTGTGCTGGGGGCTGGAGAGCCAGTTGCTGCATGGGGGCTGAGCAGGTAGAGGAGATGGAGGTGGATGAAATCATTGAAGAAGACATGGAGGTGGATCAAGTGCAGATGGATGAAGACATGGAAGTGGATGAGGATGCGGAGGAAGAAATGGAAGTGGACAGTGACATGTTAGAGGAAATGGAAGTGGATGGGTAGATGATATGTTGATGATGGGCTCGGTGAGGTGGGATAGACAGAAGAGGGAGTTAGTAGTTTGTTGTGTGTATTTACGTAGTGTATTGATTTGTAGTGTGTGTCTATTGATAGTGTAGTGTATGTTTATGTTGTATGTATTAAGTAGTATGTTGATTGTATTTCGTTTGTTGTAGTTCGGGTTTCTTTCTCTAAATAGGTTTACTTTTCTGTTTTTTCCTGTAAATATATTTATTCATGTTTTTTCAGACCTGCACTCTCTGTCTTTTTCTGGTATTTGCCAAGTTGTGGTTTCCGCTCACTCTGGGTTCCTGGGGCTGGAGGTGGCTGGGGGTGCTGGCACGGCCGCCCTGGGGACAGGGGGTCCCTGTGCACAGAGTGGTCCCACTTGCAGTGCTCACGACACTGGACACCAGTGGGGTTGGTTCATGGGCTGCTGGAAAGCGGTGCCCCCAACAGGAAAGCTGCCACCAGCAACAAGTGAGCTCTTACGTGACCAGGACCTGCATGGATACCATCAAAAGAAATACAGAAGGACTCGTGGGCAACAGGGAGGTCGCCTTGGGCATAGTGACCATGAAATGACGGAGTTTTCCGTTCTTGGAGAAGTTAGCAGGATGCTCAGCAGAACTGCCACCTTGGACTTCCAAGGGGTAAACTTGGACCTGTTCAGGAGCCTGCTTGGCAGAGTCCCTTGGGAAGCAGTCCTGAAGGACAAAGCAGCCCAGGAAAACTGGTCTCTCTTCAAGAAGGAAATCTTAGAGGCACAGAAGCACGCTGTCCCTGTCTGCCTAAAGACGAGATGGCGGGGAAGAATTTCTGGCCTAGCTGAATAGAGAGCTGCAGCTGGAACTTGGGAATAAAGGGAGAATTGATAAGCTTTGCAAGGAGGGGCAGGCTGCTCAAGAGGAATACAAGAATGCCACAAAGTTATGCAGGAGAAAATTAGAAAGGCCAGAGACCAACTAGAGCTGAGCCTGGGCACCACTGCGAAAGGCAACAAGAAATGTTCCTATAAATATATGAGCAACAAAAGGAGGGCTAAACGGAATCTCCATCCCCGGATCGGTACGGGGGAAACACAGCGACAGAAGACGAGGGAAAGGCTGAAGTACTAAATGCCTTCTTTGCCTCAGTCTTTAAGAGTCAGAGCGGTTGTGCTCCAGGTACCCAGCCCCCTGAGACAGGAGGCAGGCTTAGGGTGCAGAATGAAGCCCCAGTAATCCAAGGGGAAATGGTTAACCACCTGTTACACCACTTGCACACCCACAAGTCTATGGGGCCAGATGGGATATACCCAAGATTGCTAAGGGAGCTGACCAAGGTGATCACTAAGCCACTTTGCACTATCTATCAGCAATCCTGGTTACCTGGGGAGGCCCCAGTTCACAGGCAGTTGGCTAATGTGACGCCCATCCACAAGAAGAGCTGGAAGGAAGATCCGGGGAACTACAGACCTGTTAGTGTGGTCTCGGTGCCAGGGAATGTCATGGAGCAGAACATCCCGAGTGATATCACACAGCACATACAAGAAAACCATGTGATCAGGCCCACTCAACACGGTTTGTGAAAGGCAGGTCCTGCTTCACCAACCGGATGTCCTTCTACAACAAGGTGAACCACCTAGTAGATGAGGGAAAGGCCGTGGATGTTGTGTAATTAGACTTCAGTAAAGCCTTTGACACCGCATCCCACAGCATCTCCTGGAGAAGCTGCAGCTCATGGCCTGCTTGGGTGTACTCTTTGGCGGGTAAAGAACTTCTCCCCAAGTAGCAAGAGACAAGAGGCCTCACATTGCGCCAGGGGAGGTTAAGATGGGGTATTAGGAAAAAATTCTCAATGTCCCTGCCTCTGGCAGAAAGCATCAGGAGAAACCCGAGGTCGACCCTTAGGTTTTTGGAGTCGAGGATACAAAGGATCTGAGGCCAACTATACTCCAACTGAAAAAGAGATACTGGCCACATATGCAGGAGTCCGAGCTGCTTCAGAAGTGATCGGTACTGAAGCACAGCTCCTCCTGGCACCTCGACTGCCGGTGCTGAGCTGGATGTTCAAAGGGACGGTTCCCTCTACACATCATGCAACCGATGTTACGTAAATGGATTGCATTGATCACGCAACGAGCTCGAATTGGAAATCCCAATTGCCCAGGGATCTTAGAAGTGATTACAGACTGGACAGAAAGTAAAGGCACTGGGATGTCTCCAGATGAGGAAGAAGTAACACGTGCTGAAGAAGCACCACCGTATAATACCCTTTCAGAGACTGATAAGCAGTATGCACTGTTCACAGATGGATCCTGTCATCTTGTAGGAAAACATCGAAGGTGGAAAGCTGCTGTGTGGAGTCCCACACGACAAGTTACAGAAGCCACTGAAGGACAAGGTGAATCTAGTCAATTTGCAGAAGTGAAAGCCATCCAGCTGGCTTTGGACATTGCTGAACGAGAGAAGTGGCCAATACTTTATCTCTATACTGACCCATGGATGGTAGCAAATGCCTTGTGGGGGTGGCTACAGCAATGGAGGAAAAGCAACTGGCAGCGCAGAGGTAAACCCATTTGGGCTGCCACACTGTGGCAAGACATTGCTGCTCGGCTAGAGAGCCTGCCTGTGAAAGTTCGGCATGTAGATGCTCATGTGCCTAAAAGTCGAGCCACCGAGGAACATCGAAACAACCAACAAGCAGATCAAGCTGCTAAGATTAAAGTAGCTGAGGTGGACTTGGACTGGCAACATAAAGGTGAACTTTTCCTAGCCCGGTGGGCCCATGATGCTTCAGGGCATCAAGGTAGAGATGCAACATATAAATGGGCTCGCGATCGAGGGGTGGATTTAACGATGGACACTATTTCACAGGTTATTCATGAATGTGAGACTTGCGCCGAAATCAAACAAGCGAAACGGTTAAAGCCTGTATGGTATGGGGGGCCATAGTTAAAGTATAAGTACGGAGAAGCTTGGCAGATTGATTATATTACACTTCCACAAACACGTCAAGGTTAAGTGTTATGTACTTAAAATGGTGGAAGCAACCACTGGATGGTTGGAAACATATGCCGTACCTCATGCTACAGCCCGAAATACTATCTTGGGCCTTGAAAAGCAAGTCCTTTGGCGACACGGTACGCCAGAAAGAATTGAATCAGACAATGGTACTAATTTCAAAAACAGTCTTATAGACAATTGGGCCAAAGAACACGGTACTGAGTGGGTAAATCATATTCCATATCATGCACCAGCCTCTGGGAAAATGGAAAGGTACAATGGTTTGCTAAAAACTACACTAAAGGCATTGGGTGTGGAACCTTTAAAAACTGGGATTCACATTTAGCAAAAGCCACTTGGTTGGTCAACACCAGGGGATCAACCAATCGAGCCGGGCCTGCCCAATCAGAAATTCTACGGACTGTAGAAGGAAATACAGTCCCTGTAGTACACATGATATCATGTTAGGAAAGGCAGTCTGGGTTACTCCTGCCTCAGGCAAAGGCAAGCCCATTCCTGGGATTGTTTTTGCCCAGGACCTGGCAGCACATGCTGGGTGATGCATAAGGATGGAGAAGTCCGGTGTTTACCTCAGGGGATTTGATTTTAGGTGAAAATATTCAATACTGAATTGCATGATGTGAATTGCTGCACAAACAGTGTTTCATAAGTGTCTTTCAGATCAAGACGGTGATGATAAAACCAGCACTCGCTTCTCCGAGTGGCGCCTGACAACTTCTCCGAAATTGATAAGTCTTTTAACCCACAAACAGTGGTCATGAGATGCACTAGATGCACCATTTTTCCTGCCCTGGGAGACTGTTGTGACGAAATGAACTTAATGAACTTTTCAAAGGATGGTCCACTGATTAAGATTAATTACTCCTGTGTATATATGTACATATGTGTATATATATATTAGTAGTGATTAATTAGATTGTATTGATAGTTTGTATTGATAAGGTTTAAGTATTCTGTGAATGGCATATTATAAGGGGTGGAATGTCCTGGTTCTGTTAAAAATCAAGTTTCTATTTTAGTGAATTTGCCTGTCAGCTCAAGCTTCATATCAGCTGCATTTTCCTGGAAAACCAGATCCATGTTTTGGTGAAAATAGCAATGGAATGCGAGGTTATTGATAAGCATGGATGGACATCTCACGAGAGGGGTGACGAGAAACCGGTGACCAAGAAACTGACCAACTGTGTATAACATCCCATTCACGTGATACTTCATATAAAAGTGGGAGATCACGAGGATCTCATCCCTTTTCCTTATGGCGACATTAGGAGAGGACGTTGCGAGTTGTCCCTGCAAACTGAGGCCAGTGAGAGACTGAATCCACCTCCGGTTGGCTGTAGAGTCCACTCCAGGACTTCGGGTGCTGGCTCTGCAGTTACTGGGACTTTTCAGATTGATTTTGTATATTTTGTATCATTTTCTCTATTCTTATCAGTACCATTAATAAAACATTTCTAATTTTTCCAACTCTCTTCTCTCTGTCATTCTTTCCCTCCCAATGGCCTGTCCTGAGTGGGAAGGGGGGAGAGGGAGGGGCAAAAGGGGGAAGTGGAGGGAGGAGAGCAGGTTAACAATACATCTGCCAGCATTTTATTCTCACCCCGCAATCTAAGCCCTCGACAACAGCTTACAAAGGAGAAGGAATTACTGGAGAGAGTCCAGTGGAGAGACACAGAGATGATAGGGGCTCTGGAGCTTCTTTCTGAAGAGGCAAGACTGAGAGAACTGGGTCTCTTTGGCCTGGAGAAGACAAGCTGACAGGGGATCGTGTTTATGCTGCTAAATATCCCCAGGGTGGGTGTAAAGAGGATGGGCCCGACTCTTTTCAGTGGTGCCCAATGACAGGGTGAGGGGCAACAGGCACAGAATGACACACAGGAGGTTCTGTCTCGACATGAGGAGAAACTTCTTTACTGTGAGGGTGCCAGAGCCCTGGAACAGGCTGCCTAGAGAGGATGGAGAGCCTCCTCCTCTGGAAACACTCAGAACACACGTAGATGCCATTCTGTGCCATCTGCTCTGGTGAACCCGGTCTAGCAGGTGGGTTGGACTAGGTGATCTCCAGAGGTCCTTCCCAACCCCAACCAGTCTGTGATTCCGTGTTGAGTTTCTCAAGAGACAAGAGGCCCTGCAGAGGCATCTGGACAGACTGGAGCATTGGGTGATGATGAATGGTTGATGTGTAACAAGCCCAAATGCGGGTTCTGCCCCTGTGAGGGGGCAACAGCTGCACAAGTGTAAACGGGGAGAGGAGCAGCTGGAGAGCAGCCCTGCAGAAAGGGATCTGGGGTGCTGGGGGGGCAGCGGCTCAGGAGCCAGCAGTGTGCCCGGGCTCAGACAGGGCAAACGTCGTCTTGGGGATGTCAAACACAGCCCGACCAGCCAGCCAAGAGAAGGGATTGTCCCACTGGGTCCAGGCTTGGTGCAGCCTCACCTGGAGCACTGTGTGTCGGGCTGGGCCCCACCATTTGAGAAGGACTCGAATGACCTTGCATGCGTCCAGAGGAAAGGAACAGCTCCCACTGGCTCCAGCCCGGATGCTTCTGCAAGCTGGGAGCAACCCCGGTCCTGACCCCAGCCTGGTGGGGCACAGCCCCAAAGCCCTGCACATGGGTAGGTTCAGAGCCTTAAACAGCAGCACCTACAGCTGCAAAACCTTCTCCCTGATCCCGGCACAAGCCGTTCCCAAGGCTCTCATGGCTCACTCATTGCTGGTGACAGCTTTGCTGTTGGGGACACCGCTCTCCAGCAGCCCATGAACCAACCCCACTGGTGCCCAGTGCCATGTCTCTGCAAGTGGGAGCCCTCTGTGCACAGGGACCCCCTGTCCCCGGGGTGGCCGTGGCAGCACCCCCAGCCACCTCCAGCCCCAGGAACCCAAAGCGAGCGGAAACCACAGCTCTGCAGATACAAGAAAATGACAGAGAGCACAGGGCTGAAAAAACATAAATCAATCTATTTACCAAAACAAACACACAAAGAAACAAATCTATGTACAGAAAAAACAACTACAACTAAGTACAAAAAACCCGAAAGCTCCTGTCTAATGTATAACCCACCCACCAACATTATTGCAGCTGCTGCAGGCAGTGGCTGGGGAGCACGTTCCTATCCGGCTGCTGGTACATCCATCTGTGATCTTCATCTATCCATCCACATCCATTGCCTCCTCGATCTCTGCATCTACCTCCATTTCTTCCTCTGTCCCTTCGTCCACATCCATCATCTCTTCCTCCACCGTCACATCAACCTCCATCTGTTCTTCCACCATCACATCTACGTCCATCTTCTCCTCCATCTCTCCTTCCTTGACCCCAGCAGCCGGACATGCAGCTCCCCAGCCAGATGTGGTGTGTCCTAAGGGCAAATACAAGCAGAAAAGTGCATTGGTCCTGCCCTGACCAGCCCAGCGCACCTGTGGGACAGGGGTCTCAGCACCCCAACCCCTCTCGCTGCCCAGGGAGAGCTATGGTGTGACAGGACCCAATGGTATGTCTCCAGCAGTAGCTGCTTGGAGTCTGGGCAGCTCCTGGGCCACCAGCACCCACGGGCCAGCACCTGCAGCCACTGGATCCTGCGCTTTGTGCCCTTCAGCAGGTTTGGGAGTGACACGGTATTGCAGATGTGCGGGAGAAGAAAGGGCAGGGGTGAGCAGACACGTCCCTGCCCTGTGGGGTGCCCCAGGCACAGACCCCAGACCCACACCTGCCTTGGGACCCAGAAGCTCCTTACCTTGCACAGGTGGGTTTTTTGCCTCTGCGCTGCTCCCCGGGCAGGGCTGGGCTGCCCTGGCTCCAGCCTGGAAAGGGGCAGAGGAGGCACGGGCTCAGGCTGCGGGCAGCACCAGCTGCTCCCGCTGAGCATCCCTCTGACACGAGCCCGGGGTGCCCTGGGCTCCCATGGAGACGTGTCCCACAGGCAGGGATGCTCGATTTCAGCAGGGGACGAGCAGCCCAGAAGGGCTTCTCCCAGCCCGTGGCCTTGCAGGGCTGGGTGGAGAAGACAAGCTGAGCTCCTGGCCCCTGAGCTCCCCAGAATGGGGTCCCATGCCACGCCAGCCCCCCAGGCAGTGGGGGCCATACCTCCAGCAGTGCAGTTTTCCTCTTCTTCAAGACCTTCATAACAAAAAAAAGTGGGAAGGGAAAGACGGGACTGAGTTGGTGGGAGCAGGTGAGAAGGTTGGATTTTGCAGCCAAGGCACGGGGAATGGGATACAAGGGCTGGACTGGGAACAGGGCAAGTGGTAAGAAAGCAAAAAGGGAAGACAGGATGGGCTTTGCTCAGTGCTGGTGGGATTCTCTTTGTTGTGGTCGTTGCCGGGCACCAGCGCTGCGGATGGAACACGGGCCGTGACATCACACCTGGGTTGCGTGGGCACTCTGGGGTTGGCTGCGCAGCAGGGATGGGGATGACACCCCCTCAGTGCTGGTTATGGAGGTCCTACTCTGCCCCCTCCACCGAATTTTTAATCCCAACCAATTCTACTTCCATGCAGCCTTGAGCGGTTCTTCCCAACCGTCCTGTCATGCCCGGCAGCCATCCTCACCCCTCACAAATGTTGTTCTCCAGCTGGTTCCTGCAGTAGCTGAAGTTCACCTCCCTGTCCATGGCCATCCCTTTGCAGGTCTGGTCTCGCTCTGCCCCTGTACAGCACAGCCGCTCTTCCACGTGGGCACCAATGGCACCGCAAGTCCCAGCCTGGGTACTGTCAAGGAAGACCAGAAAGCCTTGGGGGTACAAGTGAATAAATCTGATGCCCAGGTCATCTTTTCCTCCCTTCTACCAATTAAAGGAAAGGGCGCAGACAGAAAGAGATGTATAATGCACATCAACTCCATGCTCTGTGGCTGGTGGCGTCCTAAGGGTTTTGGCTGCTATGACAATGGGACATTGATGACTATAAGCAGCTAGGGAGGGATGGGATCTACCTGTCTAGAAGAGGCGAGGGAATGTTTGGCAGCAGGCTGGCCAACTTGGTGAGGTGGGCTTTCAGATGAAGGGCTTGGGGACAGTGTCCAAAGTGGCAAAACCCATGCCAACACATCCAACTGGGGAAAACAAGCCAGGCCAACCAGAGAAGCGACAAATGTTCCTGAGCTGCCTCCCAAGATGAGGACCAGAAGGCCAACCAGCTCCAGGGTGTGTATGGCTGTGGTGGATCCTTCTGCAGACCTCACGGGAAACCTGCACGCTCGATTCCTTCTCTGAAATGTCTGTGCACCAACGCACGCAGCACGGCGAACAAACAGGAACAGCGAGAGATCCGTGTATGGTCACACAGCCACGATCTCTTTGCCATTCTAGAGACACGGTGACACAGCTCACACAACTGGAACGCTGTCACAGAAGGGTCTGTACTTTTTTGGAAAGACAGGCCAGCAAGGGCGATGGGGGAGTTGCGCATTATGTGAGAGAGCAACTTGAATGTATCAAACTCTGCCTGAGGGGATGAAAAATGAGTCCAGAGCTTATGGGTAAAAACAAAGGGCCAGACTAACATGGGGTGACGTGTTGTGGGTGTTTCCTACAGGCCCTGAGCAGAAAGAGAAGCCGATAAGTCTTCTCCCAAGTTGGCGGACAACAGGTTGACCATGAGGCAGCAATGTGCCCTTGTGGCCAAGAGTCTCCTGGGGAGCATTAGGAAGAGCGTGACCAGCAGGTCGAGGCAGATTATCTTCCCTCTCTGATCTACCCTGGTGAGGCCGCATCTGGAGTTGTGTGTCCAGCTCTGGGCTCCCCAGCTTACAAAGGAGAAGGAATTACTGGAGAGAGTCCAGTGGAGAGACACAGAGATGATGAGGGCTCTGGAGCTTCTTTCTGAAGAGGCAAGACTGAGAGAATTGGGTCTGTTTGGCCTGGAGAAGACAAGCTGACGGAGGATCGTGTTTATGCTGCTAAATATCCCCAGGGTGGGTGTGAAGAGGATGGGCCAAACTCTTTTCAGTGGTGCCCAATGACAGGGCGAGGGGCAACAGGCACAGAATGACACACAGGAGGTTCTGTCTTGACATGAGGAGAAACCTCTTTATTGTGAGGGTGCCAGAGCCCTGGAACAGGCTGCCTAGAGAGGATGGAGAGTCTCCTCCTCTGGAAACACTCAGAACACACGTAGATGCCATTCTTTGCCATCTGCTCTGATGAACCCAGTCTAGCAGGTGGGTTGGACTAGATGTTCTCCAGAGGTCCTTCCCAACCCCAACCAGTCTGTGATTCCGTGTTGAGCTTCTCAAGAGACGAGAGGCCCTGCAGAGGCATCTGGACAGACTGGAGCACTGGGTGATGATGAATGGGTTGATGTGTAACAAGCCCAAATGTGGGTTCTGCCCCTGTGAGGGGGCAACAGCTGCACAAGTGTAAACGGGGAGAGGAGCAGCTGGAGAGCAGCCCTGCAGAAAGGGATCTGGGGTGCTGGGGAGGCAGCGGCTCAGGAGCCAGCAGTGTGCCCGGGCTCAGACAGGGCAAACGTCGTCTTGGGGATGTCAAACACAGCCCGACCAGCCAGCCAAGAGAAGGGATTGTCCCACTGGGTCCAGGCTTGGTGCAGCCTCACCTGGAGCACTGTGTGTCGGGCTGGGCCCCACCATTTGGAAAAGACTCGAATGTCCTTGCATGCGTCCAGAGGAGAGGAACAGCTCCCACTGGCTCCAGCCCGGATGCTTCTGCAAGCTGGGAGCAACCCCGGTCCTGACCCCAGCCTGGTGGGGAACAGCCCCAAAGCCCTGCGCATGTGTAGGTTCAGAGCCTTAAACAGCAGCACCTACAGCTGCAAAACCTTCTCCCTGATCCCGGCACAAGCCGTTCCCAAGGCTCTCATGGCTCACTCATTGCTGGTGACAGCTTTGTTGTTGGGGACACCGCTCTCCAGCAGCCCATGAACCAACCCCACTGGTGCCCAGTGCCATGTCTCTGCAAGTGGGAGCCCTCTGTGCACAGGGACCCCCTGTCCCCGGGGTGGCCGTGCCAGCACCCCCAGCCACCTCTAGCACCAGGAACCCAGAGTGAGCGGAAGCCACAGCTCTGCAGATACAAGAAAATGGCAGAGAGCACAGGGCTGAAAAAACATAAATCAATATATTTACCAAAACAAACAAACACACAAAGAAACAAAACTATGTACAGGAAAAACAACTAGATACAACAAAGCACAAAAGTCCCTCTCTAATGCACAACCCACCCACAAAGCCCAACAACATCATTGCACTGGCTGCAGGCAGTGGCTGGGGGAACACAGGGGACCTGGAGGGGACGTGAGGATCACAGGGGGCACATGGCCCGCACTTTTCCCCCCTGCACCACAATTTACCCCCAATCCCCTCTGGTTTTAGAATCCCGAATAATTTGGGTAGGAAAAGACCCAACCGTTTAACTGACACCCGAAAGCAAAACACCCGTCGCTGATTTATCACGAATCCCTTTGGGCCTCGAGCGTTTTATTCCACCCGAGCGACCCCCGGATGAAACACCGGGACGCGCAAGTTCTCGTGTTTGTAGCAAATTCCCCGTTTTGCCCCGTTTTTGTTTCTCAAACTGGGATGAACATCCCGGGCTCTTCTGAAATGCAAAATAACAGGGGTTTCACTGCCCTCTGGGCTGGACTTCGCTGCTGCTTAATGGGGATAAACCTGGCATTTTTATTAGTGCGAATTTCCTTAATCGGGATCTTCCCTATGATCTTAATGGGGATCACAGTATCACAGTATGTTTGGGATTGGAAGGGACCTCAAAAGATCATCCAGTCCAATCCCCCTGCTGGAGCAGGAACACCTAAGTGAGGTCTCACAGGAACATGTCCAGGAGGGTTTTGAATGTCTCTAGAGAAGGAGACTCCACAACCTCCCTGGGCAGCCTGTTCCAGTGCTCTGTCACCCTTACTGAGAAGAAGTTTTTTCTCAAGTTTAAGTGGAACCTCTTGTGTTCCAGCTTGATCCCATCACCCCTTGTCCTATCATTGTTTGCCACCAAGAAGAGCCTGGCTCCATCCTCATGGCACTCACCCTTTATATATTTATAAGCATTAATAAGTTCACTCCTCAGTCTCCTCTTCTCCAAACTAAAGAGACCCAGCTCCCTCAGCCTTTCTTCATAAGGGAGATGCTCCACTCCCTTCATCATCTTGGTTGCTCTACGCTGGACCCTCTCCAGCAGTTCCCTGTCCTTCTGGAACTGAGGGGCCACAACTGGACACAATATTCCAGATGGGGTCTCACCAGGGCGGAGTAGAGGGGAAGGAGGACCTCTCTCGATCTACTAGCCACCCCCCTTGTAATACACCCCAGGATGCCATTGGCCTTCCGGACCACAAGGGCCCAGTGCTGGCTCATGGTCATCCTATTGTCCACCAGGACCCCCAGGTCCCTTTCCCCTACACTGCTAACATGTAATTTCCCAACCTATACTGGAACCTGGGGTTGTTCCTGCCCAGGTGCAGGACTTCCCTTGTTAAATTTCATCAGGTTATTCCCTGCCTAACTCTCCAGCCTGTCCAGGTCCCGCTGGATGGCAGCACAGCCTTCTGGTGTGTCAGCCACTCCTCCCAGCTTGGTGTCATCAGCAAACTTGCTGATAGTACACTCCATTTCCTCGTCTAAATCGTTAATTAATATATTGAATAATATTGGCCCCAGTACTGACCCCTGAGGCACTGCACTAGATACTGGCCTCCAACTAGGCTCCGCTGCATTGACTACCACTCTCTGGCTTCTCTCCTTAAGCCAGTTCGCAACCCACCTCACTACTCTATTGTCTAAACCACACCTCCTCAACTTAGCTGTGAGGATGCTGTGGGAAACTGTGTCAAAGGCTTTACTGAAGTCAAGGTAGACCACATCCACCGCTCTGCCATCATCCATCCACCTTGTTACCTTCTCATAAAAGGCTATGAGGTTGGTCAAGCACGACTTACCCTTGGTAAAGCCATGCTGACTGCCCCTAATAACCCTCTTATCCTTGATATGTCCTGAGATGGCACCAAGGATAAGCTGTTCCATTACTTCCCCAGGGACAGAGGTGAGGCTGACCGGTCTATAATTACCCGGGTCCTCCTTCTTGCCCTTCTTTAACGATTTGGACGAGGGAATTGAGTGACTGTCAGCAAGTTTGCTGATGACACTAAGCTGGGAGGAGTGGTGACATGCCAGAAGGCTGTGCTGCCATCCAGAGACCTGGACAGGCTGGAGAGTTGGGCGGGGAATAACCTGATGAAATTTAACAAGGGCAAGTGTAGAGTCCTGCATCTGGGCAGGAACAACCCCAGGTTCCAGTATAGGTTGGGAAATTACATATTAGAGAGCAGTGTAGGGGAAAGGGACCTGGGGGTCCTGGTGGACAACAGGATGACCATGAGCCAGCACTGTGCCCTTGTGGCCACGAAGGCCAGTGGCATTCTGGGGTGGTCAGTAGATCGAGAGTGGTTCTCCTTTCCCTCTACTCCGCCCTGGTGAGACCACATCTGGAATATTGTGTCCAGATCTGGGCCCCTCAGTTCCAGAAGGACAGGGAACTGCTGGAGAAGGTCCAGCATAGGGCAACAAAGATGCTGGAGGGAGTGGAGCACCTCCCTTATGAAGAAAGGCTGTGGGAGCTGGGTCTCTTTAGTTTGGAGAAGAGGAGACTGAGGGGTGACCTTATTAATGTTTATAAATATATAAAGAGTGAGTGCCACAAGGACGGAGCCAGGCTCTTCTCGGTGTCAAACAATGGTAGGACAAGGGGTAATGGGATCAAGCTGGAACACAAGAGGTTCCTCTTAAATTTGAGAAGAAACTTCTTCTCAGTGAGGGTGACAGAGCACTGGAACAGGCTGCCCAGGGGGGTTGTGGAGTCTCCTTCTCTGCAGACATTCAAAACCCTCCTGGACATGTTCCTGTGTGACCTCACCTAGGTGTTCCTGCTCCAGCAGGGGGATTGGACTGGATGATCTTTTGAGGTCCCTTCCAATCCCTAACATTCTGTGATTCTGTGATTCTGTGACTGTGGGCATTCCAGTAGCTTCTCTGCTCCCCCACACTGGCTGTGCCTGCCCCTGAAGCCTCCAAGTGTCCCCCACACTGGCCGCAGGTGCCCAGCGGCTCCCTGGCACCTCAGCACTCCCTTCTCCTAACGGCCCTGGCCAGGGGCTCTGGGGCCAAACGAAAGAAGCTGTAGCAGAAAGAGGGAGATGTGGCCACTCCTTCCATGATGGAGGAGGGAGGGGGAGAGAGGGGAGTTTGATCCTGCCACAAAAGGGTCACCCTAACTTTTCCCTGGCTGAATGTTTATAATAAATGTACTGCATTTTTAGAAAAATAGTGCAGCTTTAGTTTCTACCAGGAGGGTGCGTTTTTGTGCCATTGACATTTCACACATATTATACCAATTTATTTCTTGCCTGTTCAGTTGCTTTCTACGCATGTCTTGTTGTGTTGATAGGGAACCATCCAGAATTTGTATTTAGTTTTGATATTGTTCGGTCAGCTGCTAATCCAAATTAACTAATCTTTAATTTTCCAGTGCTCTCCTGTTTCATCCTTTGGCAGGTGATGTTCTTGTCACCAGGTAGAACATCCTTCCCACATGTAATTTGGATGGTTTCTAGCTGATCCACGGTGCTTCATGTGTTCTAACGTCTGCCTTCTCCACCATGTGGTGATGGATCTGTCTCTGTGTTTGTGTGGCAGGCGTCACATCAGCAGCATTGTCCTAGCCAGGTCACTGCATCTCTTTCTGTTCTCCCTCTGCTGTCACCATGACTGTACCAGCGCTCTGATGTGCTTTCTGACCTCATGGACCCTCTGGTCCTGCCTCCCTCCTGCTGGTCAATCCTGTTGCTGCAAGAGAAGTGATGACCAGTCAGTGTCCCCTCTGTGGCACCTGGACCTTCCAGAGCTGGACGGCTGGTGGGAACTGTCACCATCAGCCAAGGCTCTGTGTGAAGTCTTCTCCTGGCACAGGAACAGCTCTGGCTGTGCCTGGTGAGCACCACGCTGCACCACAGAGAACAGCAACACTGGTATAGTGGGTCTCTATGGGGCTCTATGGGGCTCTATGGGTCCCTATGGTCTCTATGGGTCCCTACGGGTCTCTATGGGTCCCTATGGTCTCTATGGGTCTGTATGGGTCTCTATGGTCTCCATGGGGCCTTATGGGTCCCTATGGTCTCTATGGGTCTCTGTGGGTCCCTGTGGGAAAGCTGACGGGGGGACCTGTCGACCCCAGCAGCCCTGGGCCCCAGCATGGCCCAGTTCAGCAGCCCTGGGCCCGAGGCTCAGCCCAGGGACAGCCCCACAACCAGGGTCAGAGCGGTTCCTGCTGCTGCCCCGAGGGTCACCAGCCCCAGGCAGCCCTGAGCCAGAGTGCAGGTGTCTGAGCTGGGCTGAGCTGGAAGGGGCTGCAAAACAGCTCATCGGAGGAGGCGATGGAAGAAGGTGCCGTGTGTGTGGCACCGGGGGTGAACCGACACCCTCAGTTTGGTATCTGGACCCGTGCTGGGCTTGCACACGGACTAAGCCCCAGCTCAGAGCACAAATTGCTGTTCCCAGCCCTGGGTGCCAAGCGCTGGTCCTGTTCTCTCCTCCCTGGTACGGCCCGAGCGCACGACTGCCCTGCCTGCTCCTGCCTTGGGGCTTGGGGAGCTCGGGTCAAAAGGAAAGACAGACTCGTGTGGTTACGGGATCTCTTAAGTGTCCTGGGATTGCTTTGCTCTGTAACGTTCCCGGGCTATTAACTCAATATGTGCCCAGAGAGGCAAATAAGTCCATGAACCCACTTTCCAGTTAAGGTTTCCTTCTCACAAAAACCCACACTTCCATTTTCTCATCGGCAACAGACTGAAAGATGGAAGCTGAAGCAGCACGTGCCTCTTGTGAAAACAGGTAACAACAGATGGTTCCACTCAGTCGATCCTTAGTTGCTTCTTGCATAGGCAAACTGCCCATTAATTTAATCTCTGGTGTCCAGGCAGGGCCTTGCTGATGTTCCTGTGTCACAGCAAGAGTGTGCATGTCAGGCTTTCTGCAGATTTGTGACTGAGTTTTCCTGTTTCTTTTAATTAGGACAATCTTGCTGCGGACTCCTGAAGTCTCCCATAAGCTGGTGGGTTTAGAGAAGGACGGGGAGCTCCAGTGAGCTCAGGGAGGACCAGGCAGCATCACAGGCAAAGCAGACGGGAACTCAACTGGGTGAACATTAATGGAATTTATTGACAGATGCAACTGCTGTGTCTCCCCCATCTTTGGGCAGATCACCGTGCACCCTGAAGCGATACAGGCAGGTGTAGTCCGGGTGGCCCCAGTTGCTCAGCACTTGCAGCCTGATGTAATTCATGACCCCAGGGAGCTCGTTCTGCAATGACAAGAAGAAATGAGTCGCCTTTTCCTCTCTGGCACGTGAGCACTGACAGAAGTGCCACAGCAACGGCCTCGTTCAACAGCTTCCTTCCTGCTGCCCCGCGGGTGCTTTGACCTGTGGTGGTCCAGATGTTCTTATCCTGCTCTACCCCATTGGGCCATGAGAACAGCAAAGGAAGAAGCAGCTACCAGATGCCTCAGCAAATACACTGGAAAGTTCTCACCTGCTTTGAGGCACACGTTTCCACAGTCAGAAGATCCAGTGCTGGTGTCAGTATAATGTCTTGTTCCCTTCTCTAGAAAGCCACAGAAACAGAATGGCCTCCCTGTCACTACTCACTGCCAGCACCAACAGAATCCTCAGGAAGCCCAGTATTTCTGGTCTTTAAATGGCAGAACAGCAGTCATGCATCCTACAGGATGTGGCCGCTTGTGTGCACTTGGGGTCTAGACAGTCAAGCTGATTCCAGCTTCAACTGTGGCGCTTCTAAGCACTAAGCACCCAAAATGAAAGAGAAGACCGGCAGTCCAGACATCTCCCACCAGGAAGTTAAAGCAGAAGAAAGGCCAGTGTGGCACACACTCAAGGACAGGGCTGCCTGTAGCCCTTTGGCAGGGAAGCCTCTGCCCATCCAACTGCATTTCTCCTCCTCTCCTACAGTTCTCCTCCGTCTTTGTCCCCATACCTTCAGCTGGAAGGTCTGACTGGGATTCAGTGGTGCCAGGAAAGTGAACTGTCCCAGGAACGTTCCCTGCTCCTCGTGTTCTTCCTTGAAGCCCTACAGAAAAACAGGGGTAGAGAAAACAAGAGCGTCTGGTGCATCATGGAAGACTGACCTTCAGTCGGTGAAGTACGGGGTTATTTCAGCTACATAGTCCAAGGACGATGACCACAAGGAAAAGACTTAAGCTGCAGCTGGGCAGCACGCTACACTTGTCTACTCAACAAGTCCAAGCTGGAAGTCCGAAAAGGAGCAGACACTCCCAGTGAGAGGGAGGTAACCTCAGGATCACAAATGCCACTGGGATTGGAAGCCAAGAAGGTTTAGGACCATGTACTGTTCAGCTCCTTTTCCTTGTGGCTCCTGGAGTAGCATCTTGCCTGAGCAGCTTTTTGTTCTTGAGTGGTACATTGAATAAAAGAGGAATAAAATGGGAAGGGAAAGCCTCCAAGGACCCTGTTTCTTCTGAGAGTCAGGAGGAAGCTTCAGGCCACTGGACTCTTTGACCCATCTTCATTCCCTGCTTAGAAATGCTGTGCAACCCCCAGCCCCCAACTCCAGAGAAGTCACTTACGTAGACAGCAAAGTCCTTTGGAGCTCCGGAGATACTTTCTCCGTGGAATGCTGTCCCTGAGACATGGTCCATGGTGACTGCTCTTGGAATGACTGGCACAGAGAGCTTGATGAACACGTGACCCTGACTTCCTGGGAAAGGCCAGCAGTTTCCAGGAAAATTTTCTGGCTGAAAGGAGAAGAAGAAACTACATTGACGTGGAGAAGGTTGCCCTGGCTCTCATTCCTGCCATGAGCATCAGAGGATTAATAATCATTTGGCCAATCAGTTCTGCTCTGAACCACAGCCAGTGCCTTCAGTTGGACTCTGTGGGTACCGAACAGAGCAGCAGCTGTGAGAATTCACGTATCACAAAACAATTCCGCAGAGAAGCCCTTCGATGGCTGGGAGCTGGGTGTGCTAGTTGTAGAATCTCAGTGGCCTCTCCCAGTCCAGAGCCCTCACCAAAAACAAGCCAGGGTTGGTGTGGCTCAAAAGCCCCTGCCCAGAGCAGGGGGCAGCTCTGGGCCCACCTGGATGAACCTTTCCTGTCAGGGGAAGCACTCGCTCCCTCTCATCCGCTCCCACCTCCTTCCACTGGCACCAGCCAGCTCTTCAGATTGTGCAGGCAGCTCAGGAGCAGGGCCAGGACAGCTTGAGAGCCCAACATGGGACCCTCCAGCAGTGCAGACTCTCAGCACCTGCTGTTGCTCAGTAAGAACACATCCCAGAGCTCTGCAGGCTCCTCTGCCATTCTCCTCCTGTGCCGTGCTGACAGTTTGCACAGCGAGTGGGCAGACACAGACTGCAGGAGCAGCCTGGCCTGGCAGAAGCTCCCGCGTAGAACCTGGGGCACTTTGGGAGAGGAAATACTCAGCAGGGAGACACAGAAGGAAAGCAGGTCCATGCAAGAAGGAGGCAGGAGAAGAAGCTTTGAGGATCAAAGATACGGGGAAAGGCAACTCTGAGCAGCAGGTGTGGTTCATTATCCTGACCTATGTTTTACTGCTTCTTGGTGCTCCTACCTCCAGAATAAGCTCAGGGGACCTCATGTAATCCATCAATGGCAGGGAATAGAAGAAGAGTTTGGCTTTGGCGTTCCGGAGGGATGGAGAAGTCCTGGAATGAATGACAGCAGCCCCTGGAAATTAAAACATGAGCAGAGTCATCAGGCACTGTCAGGAGGGATATTGCACTGTTGACTTGGAAAAGGTTTCTCAGTTATCATCTATGTCCCACAGTTGTTTCCCCTCTTTCTTACTGGCACAGCCTCTCTGGAACACACAGCAAGGTGTCACTAAAATGTCGTATGGGGCCATGGAAAAAGACAAGAACGTGAACAAGGCTTTCTGAGCTTCCCATGGGGTCTGGCCTGTTACACACTCTGTCAGTGGGTGCACTTTTAGGGCACAAATTGACTTCTCGTCCCTTCTCTCCCACCCCAGGGCAAGTTACAACACCCATCTTGTCAATCTGGACAGGAAGAGCTTTAGAACTGGTTTGTATGTACAATGTCACGGCACCTGCTGATTTCAGGGCGTAATCCGGCATCGGGACCTGGATTTCCACCAGACTCTCCAGGGCTTGATTGATGATCTCCTGAACAGCCTGGGAAGGAACACAAAAGACAGTGCCTGTTAGAAGGAAAAGGAACGAGGCAAGCAGCTCCCCTGCAAGGCCAGCCAAGGTGAACAGGGACAAGGCCCATCTCAGATGCAAGGAACACCCAAATTGCCTGGAAGGTCTTTCTCTCCAGTCCTCCTTTGCGGAGGACTCGAGATCTGAATGCAGAGGAAGGTACAACTCAGACAGCTGTCATTCCCGTCACACTCTCTTTTCTCCATAGGAACGTGTGGAGCAAGAGGAAAAGGAAGTGTGGCCATGGCAGCACTTGTTCCAGCAGCACCAGCCTGTTGGCTGTGACAGGGAATGGAGTAGGATACGTGCCAGAGGGAGGATAAAACCCCTGAGCAGATCCTTCTGCCTTGTGCCCTTACCCGTCCGGTAAAGCCTGGGAGCTTTGCCTGCTTCACGCCTTCCTGTAGAGCCTGCTCCGCAACATCCTTTGTGCTCCAGCGCAGATGGTAAAGCTGTTCCTGGAGCTTATGGAGCTGGTCTGGCAGGGACAGGGTTTTGCTCAGGTCTTGTAACTGTGCTGCGGTGCTCCAGAGGCTTTCTTTGCCAAGTTGGCCCAAGTGGTAAATACCTGTGGGACACACACCAGAGCTTAAAACTTGGTCTAAGGCTGGGTTATGCCCCAGGGTGCCTGCTCCCCTTTCTGTGTCTCTCTCAAGTGCCCTAGTTGTCTCTCATTGTCTTTGACAGTGGCCATCACGGCATAAGGGCTTCACAACACATGGACGTGTCCTGGTTTTGTTAAAAACAAGTTTCTCTTTCAGTGAATTTTGTCTGTCAGCTAAAGCCTTCATATTAACTGCATTTTCCTGGAGAACCAGACACATGTTTTGGTAAACCTAGCAATGGAATGCAAAGTTATTGATAAGCACGGATGGACATCTCGCGAGAGGGGCGACGAGAAACAAGTGAGCAAGAAACTGACCAACTGTGTATAACATTCCATTCACGTGAAAACTTCATATAAAAGTGGGAGATCACGAGGATCTCGTGTGCTTTTCCCTTTTCCCTTCTGCTTATGGCCGACATTAGGAGAGGACCTTGCTAGTCGTCCCTGCGAACTGAGGCCTAGTGACAGACTGAATCCAGCTCCTATTGGCTGCAGAGTCTAATCCAGGACTTTGGTTGCCGGCTCTGCAGTTGCTGAGACTTTCAAGATTGATTTTGTATATTTTGTATTATTTTCTCTATTCTTATTAGTAGCATTAGTAAAACATCTTTAATTTTTTCCAACTCTCTTCACTCTGTGCTTCTTTTCCTCCCAATTGCCTCTCCTTAGTGAAAAGGGGGAAGAGGGAGGGGGAAGTGGGGGGGGGGAGAGGGGGTTAACAATACATCTGCCAGGGTTTTATTGTCACCCCGCAATCTTAACCCTCGACAGGATGTTCTCTGCCCTGGACTGTGCTCCTTGTCCTGCAGAAGATTCTCAGCCCCTGGGGCAGGAGAGCTCAGCCACGGCCTCTCCCTGGCTGAAGAGAACTGGCTCAGCCCTCCTGGGGAAGGCAACTCAGCCCTTCCTCACCCACACCCGTCCCGCTGGAGCAGGGACTGGCACAGCTCTGTGGGGACTTTCTGCTCTTGGCTGAGCTCCTCTGCTCACAGCGGGGGAAGCGGAACAGGGCAGGATGGAGCCCCAAGTACCTCCTAAAGCACCGTCCTCAGGTCGGAGATCTGCAGAGACTCACCAAAAGAGAAGAGACCGAGAAGCAGCAGCAGGGTCGATACCTTCAGTGCCTTCATCTCCCTGCAGAGCAGATAAAGAAAAGGCCGGTGAAGCTGGCGGTTCCCGTGCAGATCAGCAGCAGACTGGAGAGCAGCAGCATGGACTCAGACCTTGAGCCTGGCGTTCCTGCCGTGTGCATTGGCTTGGTCCTGCACCAGCTCCAGTCACTGCTGGAGGTGTCACCAGCTGCACCAGTGGGGGATTTGTCACGGCAAAGATTGTTTCCTTAGGGACAAAGGGCTCAAGATTGACTCCAGACTAAGAGCAGGAGTTGCAACAGGACTTCTGTCCACACTTCATGTCTGTGGGGCTGGAGAGGGATTCTCTGGAAATGGAAGGACATAACAAATGCCTGTTTCTCCTGCCCAGCATTCAATGGACACTTGTGCTGCTCCTGTTCTCCACCCTCTCAAAAGAAGGTTCAGCCTGTGCCCCTACAGTCCAACAGCTGCCAGGCGGGGGTGTGCATCTCCCCTCTCACAGCGTTTCTTTAGCAGCTGGGTTATCTCTGGCCCTTCTGTTGGCAGAACGGCAGACAAATGCAGACTGGAAAGAGGGAGGGAGGGCTGAATGTCAATGCGTGCTGGCAAGCAACGGGAAACCAAGGAAGCACCAAAGAAACCCTCTGGTGTCTGGACCCTGCTGCCCTGAGCCTGATCTGCCAAGACACAGCACACACCACTCTGCAAGGGCGAAATTCCTCCTGCCTGTTCCAGGAGGCTCTCAACAGGCTCACAGCGTACACTCATCAGGAATAAACAATCCCTTTTGTTCTCCTAGAGAACTCCTTGCACCCCTCTGAGGACACTGAGCCCCTTTTCTGAGGCAGAGCCCTGGTGAGGAGCTGACCAGGTTTCCCAAGGAAACCTCCTCTGTCAGGAACACAAGTTAGACCCACGGCCAACAGAGGACACGCTGGTGTCCTTCTGGTCCCCGTGGAGAGGAAAACCAAGCAGGCTCAGGGACAGAACCCACCCTGCAGAGCACAACACAGGACGGAGCTGAGCTCTCACAATTACTGCGGCAGGCTGTGTCCGGGCCACCCCTGGGACTCTCTCTGTCCCATCCAAAATGGACGTGTCCCTTATTCTGCAGAGATCAAAGGCTTTCTGGGCCAAGCCCTCAATTTCATGAAGAGACTGAAAGATGGCTGCTGCCTTCCAGCAGCTCCAGACCCAGCTCTCAGGCTGCCCTCGTGTTCCTCTCCTGCCCACCCTCCACCCACCCCAGCTGACGAGGTGGAAAACACACCTGGGGAAAGGGGAGGAGGAGTTTTCAAACATACCCGTTCAGACCTTGAACCTTCTCTGTGTGTCCCTTGGTACCTGCTGAGGTGCAGGTAACAAGCATCTTCCTTGCTCAGGAATGAGCCAAAAACTCTGCGATCTCGGTTCCCTCAAGATCGAGAGTGACCAAGGCGCAGGGAGACCCCTGGTCTTATCCCCTGCTGTGCCGACCTCAGCGCTGACGCTGCTTTGTGACACAATGGCAGTGGGTGATGTCACAATGGAAGAGGCTGCGCCACGTTTGGAGGCAAAGTCCAACCTGGCAGGAGCGGGTCTCGCAGTCCTCTCTGCAAGGGAAGGAATCCTTCACCACAGAACGACGGGAAAGGTACAGGAACACGTTACTCTCAGATAACAGACTCTGTCACCACTCTTTCTCTTGCTGACCAAAGTTCAGACGGTGTTGGAAAACAACAACAAAAAAGCAAGATGTGCTCCTCAGGGAGCACATTATATCAGCCGTTCAACACTAAGCCCAACTCCCATCTGAACCTCAGGATAAGAAACGCCGTCTTAAACTTCCAGGAGAAGGAAGGGCTGTGAAATGGCAAGACCAGAAAACGTTCATGAAAGCACGGCCATTCAAGTCCACAGCCCTGATCACAGATCACCTGCCTGTTACCTAAGGCAGGATGTTCTCAGCTGATTTGCGGCCACTGACATCTGGAAAAGAGCACAAGGTCTCTTGTTCTTTAGCACTGAGCACGGAGGTTGGAACGGGATCTGGGAAGAAAACCATCTACAGTCAGTCTGGTTTCATTTGAGGCCATCAGGACAAGTTGAGTTCACATTCACCAGGAACCACAGCAGGTCCCACCCGTCCCTGCAGACCCCAACAGCGCTCCTGTGCAGGGTCCCGAGGAGCAGTAAGCACAGAACAAGAAACCTCCCTTCCAAAGAAGCCCCCAGCTGGCTCTTGAACCAAGCTGCACAGAGCAGCTGCTGAGAACAACCTCTGCCACAACTGCACCCAGCTCTGCCGTCTGCACAAGGAGACCAGCTCCTAAATGATCCCCAGCCCTACAGACACAGATCTTCCCCAGGGCAGGGATGAGGAAACACCAGAGTGCACAGACACCTGGTCATTCAGTTGAAGCTGCTGGGGAGAAGGACAGAGGACTAGAAAGAGACAAATGAGACAAGAGAGAAGACAGAGGAACCCAGAGAGAAAGAAACACACAGGAAAAGGATGAAGAGATGGAGAGATCAAGGCAAAAAGGGACAAGGAGCCATGATTAGACAAGGAGGAAGAAACAGCAGGGCTGAGGAGCAGGACAGAGGGATGGGGAGTGGGGAGGAGGAGAAGCAGGAAGGGAGTACAGAAAGACAGGGAGGGGGATGTACAGATGGAGAGACAAAAAGAAAGGCAGGGAACAGAACAAAGGGACTGAGAAACAAAGCAAAGTTCAGATCAAAATGAAGAGACTGGAAAGGGAAAACATGCAGCAATGAGCTGGAGGAAGAGGAAAAGAGGGCTGAGGAGCAGGAAAGAGGAAGAGAAGACAAAGAAAAGGCAGAGCCAGCTGGACAGGGCAGATATAGTGAGAAGGGATGGGGCCGGGAACAGGCAAGGAAGACAGAAAGACAAACGGGACAGAAAGACATCAAGAAGGAAAAGGGGCAGTAATCTGGACAGAGATGGAGAAAGAAGCAGCAGGGAAAGGGAAGACAGGCAGAAAGACAGAGAGGGAGCAGTAGAGACAAACAACAATAAGAGTTGGGTGTACGATAGAGATTGGGAAAAAATCCTGGGGTGGGCAGCAAGATGGAGAGGGAGTAAAAAAGAAGAGGGGCAGGAATAGGCGCAGGGAGCAGGACAGAGGGATACCGTGAGAAATGATGGGGCACGGAGCAGGACAGAGCAACAGACCAGAATGACGACAAAGAGAAACCAGGGATGGTGAGAACACAGAGGGGTGGAGACGGAGAGGGAGATACGAGAAACCCTGCACAGAGATTCAGAAGGGTGGAGGAATAGGTGAGGAAGCAGCAGAGGGACAGAGGGAGAAGAGATGAAGAGGAAGAAGGGCACAGTAGGAAAGAGGAGGGAGCAGGGAGGGACTGGGACACAAAACAGGGTGAAATGTCCCCAAGGGCCCAGGACTCACCACACTTCCTGCTCTCTGCACTGCCAGGCAAGCTGTGGAGTTCAGGCACTTCTGTCTGTGAGAAATGCAGTTGTGGTTCGTGCTGAGATGTTTGATGTTTACAGATACAACCAAATGAGGCTTGGGCTCTGAACCTGGAAAAAGGAAAAGGTGGTTAAGTTCTATGTAAAAAGTCCTGAAACTTGTTTATGAGGTTATATTGATAGAGGGAGCTAACATTTTCAGGGTTAACCAACCACATAATAAGGGCTTACTAACGAACTAACACTTGAAGCCACATAATGAGTATCTAGTTTAGAGCCACATGTAACCGGTTGTGTTAAGAAAAACCAGAACCTCATCGAATGCCGAGATCAGAAGTTTTACAGCACCAGCTGTAACCTTGAGGAGACAAGACAGCCAAGATTTACAGCAAAAGGGGGGGCAGTCTGGTTTCGGTCGACTTGGCAGCTTGGGAGACCCATAGAGACCATAGAGCCCATAAAGACCATAGAGATCTGTAGAGTCCCATGAAGACCCATAGAGACCACAGAAACAACAGAGTCCCATAGAGACCACAGAGACCCATAGAGACCATAGGGCTCCATAGAGAC
Source organism: Columba livia (assembly GCF_036013475.1). Lineage (NCBI taxonomy): Eukaryota > Metazoa > Chordata > Aves > Columbiformes > Columbidae > Columba > Columba livia. The sequence goes on from NW_027043024.1 coordinate 1,229,401, forward strand.
CATAGATACGCCTCCTCAAAGCCACCAAGTGACACTACGCAGGCGCAACAGGGGAGGGTCAAGGAGGAGACTATGGAAATGGTTCTCTGAGATTCATTTTAATGAGAATTGGGAAAGGTTATGAAAATGTACAGGCATTCCTGGGGTCATTATGAATATGTAACACCTAACTGTATTTAAGCACACCTCCTATTGTTTCAAGGTGTGCGTGTTGGGTGGAGCAAATCCCCTGCGCACCCAGCGCTGTTTTGCTTATGCTCTAATGAACCCGTTTAAGGAATACAATTAAGGAATTGGATTAAATGTTGTATATCCATAGAAAAAGCCTAAGTTATTTATTTCATTGCTTTACAACAAGTGATCGAATCTGCTATAGGAAAGTTCAACCACCTCCTGTATAGCAAAGGATAAAAGAAAGTATGGATTTTTGTTGCATTTAATCCGTAACGCAAGTACCAATTAAAAACACATTAGCAGTGGGTTCCTTCAAATATTCCCTGTGAAGGCAGTTCCTGGCACAATTATATTAGCGTTCTTACTATTTTACAGGAGAAACACAGGGCACGGCTGATTTTGCCCACGTGCAGCGCAATGATCACACGAGTGCGATGAACCTGGTGAAAGGCCCTAGAGAAGGAAAATCAGGCTTCGTGTGCAGAGCCAAAAGAGAAACCCTTTTCAAACAGTTCAATTTTAAAAAGCTACAAGGGGTATAAAGTAGAAAAAAGAGCAGTGAATGTGTATAATGACACAATTAGATGGTTTTTCAGTTCCATGATGTGCTCTTTTACTAAAACGTGTCTGCTGGAGTGGATATCCTGGACACCAACAGGCGGGTTCCTGGTGCTGTGCCCATGGTGATTCATCCACTGTGGCCGTGGGTGTCAGGCCTTGATACAACAGACACAAAACCTTGGGAGGGAGGTGATCACAGGAAAATGCTTAAAGATAATGAGCTAGCAGACTTGGTTTAATCTTTATTTAAAGATACACATGGCTGCTGTCTTTTTTCCAGTTTAGCTAGGACGGGCTCCAACATCCAATATTAATTCTAATTACAATACATGACAAAAATTAGGGGGGAAAGCTTTATTTTTACAATGGTAAATACAGTCTAAGTCGTAATTAGGGAAACAGATAAAGGTGTGTAACAGATGAGGCACAGACTCTCTTTAAGATGTAGAGAGACACTTAATACAAACATAGGTTTGCATTTGAAACATCAGGTACCTCTGTCCTTAATGTACCGATCCCGTACCAATCCCTCTGTCCCTGATGTACCGATCCCGTATCAATCCCTCTGTCCTTAATGTACCGATCCCATACCAATCCCTCTGTCCCTGATGTACCGATCCGTATCAATCCCTCTGTCCCTGATGTACCAATCCCGTATCAGTCCCTCTGTCCCTGATGGTTCATGTCCCACACAGTCCTTGCTCCTTGTGTCATTCCACCAGCACTTGTTCTCACGCTGTGACCTATATTAACATATTTCTGAGCTGTCGGTTTAAGACGGTGTAAAAACTCAGTGGGAGACTCCTCACGATCCTGTTTAATCTCAGAAGGTTTTGGCATATTTACAGCTTTAGGCACAGAGTGTCTAATCCCGTATAAAATGCACTGTCCATAGCAATGCAGCCTGTCCCCCGATATAAGGATATCAGGATCCCACCCTGGACTGACCAAGGGACAATTTTGATCTCATGTTCTCTGTGTATTCTACACCAATAGCTGTTCTTCAACAAACCTTTTACTGGTTTCCATTTCTTTCCCTGATTGTCCTTTTTCAAAACAAATGGATCTGAAGGGGATAAATACAATGCATATGTAACATTATGTATTGTGTAATATGCCTTATGTAATAGGCAATATATGATTTAAAATATATATCTTACTATATATTACATGTAGCGCATTACTATACTACACATCTCAAAGTATACCCACCTAGACCTGTGCAGCATATTAATGTTATTTACAGTGGCCGCCATTAACTACAATATTCAATCGGATTCTCCCTGGTTGACTCCCTGTTGAACAGCAAATGATCCTTTTCCAATGTCAGAAAATACAGCCCAGGGGGGATTTCTCCCGAATCCCTCCTGTCGATTGTCCACTGCCTACTTCACAATCACATTAACAGACAATTGGTGAACTGTAAGTACTGGACTATAAAATCACTCAAGACAAAAGTAACAACAACAACAACAAACCACTAAAGACACAAACAATTATACAATTGCTAAGGCACAAACACCAAAATCACTAAAGGTACATTTATCAAATTACTGTTCCCTTGTTTTTCTCTTTCATTTATTGTTTTCTCATTTTTCTCTTTAATTTTTTCTTTCTTTCTTTTTCTAAGTTCCCCAGTTTACCAAAATGCGCAGACGCGAATGCGCAGACCCAACGCGCTGGTGTCGCCCACGTCTCGCGCAGGCAGCGTGCCAACCCAACCAGACAATGAAAGTGCCTTATCTCATTGATGGGGTTTTACCCGCGTCCCGAGCTGGTCCGAGGATCTGTGGTCCCTTCCGGGAATTCCCCGGTGCCGGCACAAGGTCCCAGAGATCCTGGGGTCCACGGGAGGTCAGGCAGATCATCCCATCCTCGTTGCCAGAAAATGATACCGAAAAGTCAGCAAACAGACTCTTTAACACTGTTTTGAAAGTGTTAAAAAGCAGGCACTTGTATTACAGCGCACTGGGGGATCACTCCTCTAATCGAGCGTGCATTCCGCTTTCCTCTGGTTTTACATATTGTGGAACTCCTCAAACAGCAAAACACGTCAACCAATGTTACAGACATCTCGTGCTCTTTCACCAGCACGTGCAGCAGCAACGAGAAATCTGGACTCTACACTTGCCCTTGCTAAATTTCCTCAGGTTATTCCCCGCACAACTCTCCAGCCTGTCCAGGTCTCTGATGGCAGCACAGCTCCCAGTGTCACCACTCCTCCAGCTTGGTGTCACAAAACTAAGGCATCTGAAATGCCAAGGGCTTAGAATGCAATCAAACCGTGTTACTTTATTATTTTGCCCGTAAAGCGGCACGCGATAGCGAGAGAGTAAGAAAACGGGAAAGGAAAATGAAACGGGGAAAGAAGAAGGAAAAGATGGGAATGAGGACTGGTTTACCAGCAGGTGAGTTCCAAAGGCGTCCCTCTGGTGTCCAGTCCCGTGGAGTCCTGCCGGTCCTCCGTGGTGGCTTGGGATCCTCTGGTGGGGAGATCTCAATGACGTCCAGTCAGGAACCATCTTTATACTTCTTCACCCCCCCTCGCTCCCATTGTTTCAGGCCAATCTCCGCCTTTGTTTCTCAATCCGGGCTTAACTGCACAGGCTCGAAAAGTCTTCGCCTCTCTTGCCAGCGCTTGTCTGCGCCTGCGTGGCCTGCATTCAGGGGTATCTCTCTGGTCCATCGGGTGGCCTCAGGACCCTAGGCGAGCTTCTGGGCATGCTCTTTTTTGTTGTCCTTTGTTCAAGGGAGCGGGTGGGGGACAAGGTGTGACTGAGGCTGCAGGTAAGAATCCATCTTCTGGACGGCAGCGATTGTCCCTGGGTCAGAGAGACCCGTCTAACAATCCCTTTTAGGAGGTGGGGGCTGGCTTGGCTGAAGCAGCATGCAAACTCCACACAGCAGCCAGTGTTAGCAGTAGCCTTCCAGGCTGGAGACACCTGTGCACCACAATGCTTCTCCTCAGGCCTCTCTCTAAGTCACTCTCAGTCTGTTCTTGGTGGCGATGTTCAGGCAGATTCTGGTTTTGGACCGACTCTTACAGAGCTGGAGCAGATTCTGAGAGTTTGCTGTTCCAGAAAGGTTTGGCTGGTGCAGCAGCTGAGAGGTAATGGCCAGCTAGGATGGGTCCCCAGAGGGATGCTTTGGGACCGGTGGCACGTGCATCTCCCTAACCAGGCAGTAGAATGCGCTTTGGGCCCGGTAGAAGGAAGGTGGCAGAGGCAATGCATTGGAGAGCTGGCAGGCTAAAACTGGGAGTTGGATGAGACCACCTCCTTTAGCAAGTGAGTCACTGAACAGCTCACAAGCACTGTAATAGCGCACCTTGAGAGAAACTTGGTTGTCACTAAAGGGGAAAACGGTAGATTCTATTGCTGAAAACGGACTGTGTGGTTTTGTGAATGTGGCTTCAGCCTATTTCTTCAAAGGAGACTCATACCTACTTAAGAAAACTCATGACGATCATGTTGAAAACAAAGAATCAGCGTGGTGAGGCTGTCAAGTGGCCCTTGGTTTGTCCTGCAAACAACCTCTGAATGCGGATTCTTGCAGGTGTAGCGGAGCAGGCAGCAGCATCTGAGTAAAGCTCTGGGGGACCGGGTCCTGTGTGCTGGGGACAGCTTCCCTCGCCATTCTCTGCTCCCTCCTCCTTCAAGCAGGGGCTGCCCCAGGCGCGCACAGCCAGTCCCAGCCGGGCCCGGAGGTGGGTGTCTCCATGACAACCGCCCGGGCTCTGTGACGTCATAACCAGAGGCCATTGTGACGCGGGGGTCCCCGCCCTGACCGTGGGGGTATTTAAGGAGCGAGAGCCCTGGGGTGCTCACTCCCAGGAGAGCAGCTTCTCAGGAGCAGCAGCTTCTCAGGAGGCAGCATCTCCCCTGGGTGCCCGTTGCGGCTCTTTGATAGAGGAGACCCAATATGCCAACTGACAAGGAGGTGTCCTGCTCCTCCTCCTGCCCGCAGATCAGCCACAGCCTGGGCCAGCACACCCTCCAGAGCACCTGGGTCACCCCCTCGGTCCAGGAGCGCTTGCAGGACCACCATAAAGGTCCCCAGGAGGGGTCTGGCTGGCCTCGCAGCACCAACAGCGAGGCAGCAGCAGAGGCAGAGTGCCCGGCACCTGCCCCACAGGGCCCCACAGCCGACGACGCGGCTCTGTGGGACACAGCCCAGCGCATCGTCAGTGAGGCCGTGCGCAGGGCTGTGGCTCAGATCATGGCAGCTGGCCAGGAACCAGAGGAACAGCAGGACCTGGCCCAGCACATGGACCTGCAAGATGAGAACAGCAAAGAGGCGTGCCAGGGCGGAGACACCATCCACAGCACCTGGATCAACCCCTCGGTCCAGGAGCACCTCCGGGACGTCCCTGCAGGTCCCCAGGAGGGGTCTGGCTTGCCCAGCTGCACAGACACGGAGGCGGCAGCAGAGGCAGAGCGCCCGGCACCTGCCCAGCACAGCCCCACAGAGGACGATGTGGACCTGTCAGACATTGTGGAGTACATCATCAGTGAGGCCGTGCGCAGGGCTGAGGCTGAGATCCAGGGACCTGGCCAGCAACCGGTAGAACAGCAGGACCTGGCCCAATGCACGGATGTTCCAATGGCAGCACCAGCACCTGCAGGACTTGAAGCCATTGAGGCTCATTTGGCAGGAGAGGATGAGAGACAGGCCAGCACAGCCCCTCTTGTCCCAGCTGCAAAGGAGGAAGAGGAGAACACGGTTTCTCCAATGTCTGCAGAGCATGGGGGAGAGACCAGCGCAGACATTGCCTGCCCAGCGCAGGGCCCGGCTCCACGGCAACGGCCTTCCCGGTTCAGGAGGGCGCTCCGGGCTCTGCGCAGGGCTTTCCGCTGCAGCTGCACCGCGGGACAGCAAGAGGAGTAGAGACGTGACCGCGGTGTTCACCTGCCCTGAGGACATGGTGCTGCCAGCCTCTGCTCGGCCTTGGATTGTTTTCAAAATCAATAAAGCCAAAAAAAAAAAAAAAAAAGACAAGTTTTCCCCCTGTGCTCCTCTGTTCCTGCTCCATCTCGGGACAAAGAAGGCTGCAGGAAATCTCTGTCCTCGGGGTGTCCCGGCCTTGGTTGCCGGAAGCCCTGGGCTGGTGCTGCCGCAAGCCGGCAGTCTGGCTGGATCCCCCTCAAGCTCCCTTCCCACTCGCCTGTCTCCAGTTCCAGTCCAGGACTTGGAACATTTGAGATCTATTGCCGACTTGGCCTGGTTGACCTGCACCGTACAGCATCCCCTTCGTCTCACAAGGAACCTGCCCATTGCAGGGGTGTTTCGGAGCACCTGCATGAGCTGATACAGGCAAGAGCCTCCAAACCCTCATGTGGTCCCTCTCCTCCACCGAGGGTCTTCCAAGTCAGGAAGAGCCGGCTGCTCGCTCCCTTGCTGGAAATCTGAGCCATGACCCATCTCTGCACAAGGCTCTGATGCACAAGGCTGCCAGCATCACAAGAGCACGTTCAGGCCTGAGACACCAGGGAGAAGCGCCGCAAACAGTGGTCAGAGCTCAGAGCTTCGTCTCAGATGTGAGTTACTCTGCCCTGGGTTTCTGGGGCCCAGAAATGGAGGGGGGCTCAGGTATAAACCCAGTTAGCCAAGAGCCGCAGCAGCTGCTGATCCCTGTGTGGCGCATTGCAAACCAGCCATGGCTGTCTGTGGCTGCTGCATGGCCCGGGCTGCAGCCTTCGCAGCATCCTCCTCTTCCCCAGCACCCCCGTGCACTGCACAGACCCAGAGCTGATTGCAATGGCTGGGGCAGCACCGGGCAGCAGCAGCATCTCTCTCCCCAGCCTCCAGCTGCCCAGTTGCCCTGCAGGGAATTTCTGCCTGGGAAGGGCAGAGTTGTATTGCGATCGGCCGGGGGCTCAGGACAAAGCACAGCACCGCCACGTCCCCGGAGCAGAGCCCTTCTTTTCCTGGCTTGGACTGGTGTATTCCTCCTGCTCACAGCGCGGTCCTTCTCTGGGATAAGGTGACGCCAGCACTTTCAGGGAAGTTGGAACGTCATGATGGAGTGGACGTGAAACAGCCACACTTCCCGAAAAGCCAAAGGAGTAAAACTGACATGGAACAAAGCAAGTAACTTGCCACAGCTGTCCAACCTGCGCTCCTCAGGCGGGAGGTGACCGGCGACATGTTCTGGTGCTGCGGGGCTGTGCCGCAACAAGTCAGTTGGGGCCGTGGCCAGAAAGGTAGTGATGTACATCTAGAGATACCCACATCGTTCTGTGGGAAGCATCTGTTTCCTCGGCACGATTTGGAACACTTTTGACACACGGGACTTGCTGGGCCCTAAATCACCGCTGCGTTGGCTCCTCTAAGCCTCCCAGTTCCAATTCAGCAGGGGCCCAGTTCAAGGTGTTGACTCAGCAATGTGTACTTCACTTTAATCTGTATTATGTATTATGTATTATGTATTATGTATTATGTATTATGTATTATGTATTATGTATTATGTATTATGTATTATGTATTATGTATTATGTATTATGTATTACCAACAGTAATTTGCCAACAGGAGGAGTTCTTGCTAAATTAACAGCAAAAGCCATGCTGAAAAATGCAAGGGAGCAATGAGGGAGGGCTGGAGTCGTGCTCGGGAGCTGTGTCCGTGCGGGAAGGTTTATGTGTCTCGCTGGGTAGTGCCCAGAGAGTTGGTCTGATCGCACCGCAGAGCTCCCGGAGACATCAATCTGTTTGCTTCTTTCCTACACCAAGCTTTAAAGGCTGGTTTTGATAGTCAAATGGGATTCAAACGTAACGTTCCTCCAAGAAGGCCTTGGGTAAGTCATTTCCCAAAATTCCAACTTCTTTTCCCAGGGAGGCTGAATTTCCTCCATAGCAATCAAATGATCAGGTTTTGCACAGAAGAGTTGCTGTGGTTCTAAGCGTCTTTATTTTGTCTATGCTGCCTTAAAGAAGCAGCTGATCTGCCTTTTGCTTTTGGTGATGGAAGTCGGGAATGGCCAGCGCTGTGCTTCATGTCAGGATGGTTTCATTCTCGAATTATTGAAACTGAACTTTTGCCGGATGCAACTCCAAGAAAAGGCCTCAGCCTCCTTCAGGGCCTTGGAAGGAAGGAAACTTTAAAAATTTCAACATTAATTTTAAGTATTTCAACTGGAATTTTAGAAATTTTGACGTGAAATTGTAAAAATTTTGACGGGAATTTGAAAAATTTTGTTGGGGATTTTGAAAATTTTGAAGGAAGCTTTTAAATATTTCAACATTAATTTTAAAAATTTCAACTGAAATTTTAGAAATTTTGACATGAAAATGTAAAAATTTTGACAAAAATTTAAAGAATTTTGACGGGGATTTAAAAAATTTTGATGGGAACTTTAAATACTGGAACATTAATTTTAAGAATTTCAACTGGAATTTTAGAAATTTTGACATGAAATTGTAAAAATTTTGACGGGGATTAGGAAAATTTTAGTGAGAAGTTTCAACAGGATTTTAATATTTTTGTTGAGAATTTAAAAATTTCAAAGGGAATTTGAACAATTTGGATGGGAATTGAAAAATTTTAGTGAGAATTTAAAAAGTTTCAACAGGATTTGAAAAATTTTGAGAGGAATTTGAAAAATTTCAATGGGAATATGAAAAATTTGGACGGGAATTGAAAAATTTTGAAGGGAAAAATTTGAAAAATTTCAACATTAATTTTACAAATTTCAACTGGAATTTTAGAAATTTTTATGTGAAATTGATAAAAATTTTGATGGGGATTAGGGAAATTTTAGTGAGAATTTTAAAAGGTTGTTGGCAGAGGTTGTTCTCAGCTGCTGCTCTGTGCAGCTTGGTTCAAGAGGCAGCTGGGGGCTTCTTTGGAAGGGAGGTTTCTTGTTCTGTGCTCACTGCTCCTCGGGACCCTGCACAGGAGCGCTGTTGGGGTCTGCAGGGACGGGTGGGACCTGCTGTGACTCCTGGTGAATGTGAACTCAACTTGTGCTGATGGTCTCCAATGAAAGCAGACTGACTGTAGATGGTTTTCTTCCCTCTTTCAGTTCTAAACTACGTGTTGGCACTAAAAAACATGAGACTTTGTGCTCTTTTCCAGATGTCAGTGCCCGCAAATCAGCTGAGAACATCCTGCCTTAGGTACCAGGGCAGGTGGTCTGTGCTCAGGGCTGTGGACTTGCATGGCCGTGCTTTCATGAACATTTCCTGGTCTTGCCATTTCACACCCTTCCTTCTCCTGGAAATTTAATCCAGCATTTCTTATCCTGAGGTTCAGACGGGAGTTGGACTTACTGTTGAACGGCTGATACAATGTGCTCCCTGAGGAGCACATCTTGCTTTTTTGTTGTTGTTTTCCAACACCGTCTGAACTTTGGTCAGCAAGAGAAAGAGTGGTGACAGAGTCTGCTATCTGAGAGTAACGTGTTCCTGCACCTTTCCCGTCGTTCTGTGGTGAAGGATTCCTTCCCTTGCAGACAGGACTGCGAGACCCGCTCCTGCCAGGTTGGACTTTGCCTCCAAACGTGGCGCAGCCTCGTCCATTGTGACATCAGCCACTGCCGTTGTGTCACAAAGCAGCATCAGCACTGAGGTCGGCACAGCAGGGGATAAGACCAGGGGTCGCCCTGCACCTTGGCCACTCTCGATCTTGAGGGAACTGAGATCGCAGAGTTTCTGGCTCACTGCTGAGCGAGCGAGATGCTTGTTACCTGCACCTCAGCAGGTACCCAGAGACACCCAGAGATGGCTGAACGTCTGAGCGGGTATGTTGGGAATATTTTCTGCTCCCTTCCCCAGGTGTGTTTTCTACCTCGTCAGCTGGGGTGGGTGGAGGGTGGGCAGGAGAGGAACAGGAGGGCAGCCTGAGAGCTGGGTCTGGAGCTGCTGGAAGGCAGCAGCCGCCTTTCAGTCTCTTCATGAATGCAAGGGCTGGGCCCAGAAGCCTTTGATCTCTGCAGAATGAGGGACAGGTCCATTTTGGATGGGACAGAGAGAGTCCCAGGGGTGGCCCAGACACAGCCTGCCGCAGTAATTGTGTGAGCTCAGCTCCGTCCTGTGTTGTGCTCTGCAGGGTGGGTTCTGTCCCTGAGCCTGCTTGGTTTTCCTCTCCACAGGGACCAGAAGGACACCAGCGTGTCCTCTGTTGGCCGTGGGTCTGACTTGTGTTCCTGACAGAGGAGGTTTCCTTGGGAAACCTGGTCAGCTCCTCACCAGGGCTCTGCCTTAGGTAAGGGGCTCAGGATCCTCAGAGGGGTGCAAGGAGCTCTCTAGGAGAACAAAAGGGATTGTTTATTCCTGATGAGTGTACACTGTGAGCCTGTTGAGAGCCTCCTGGAACAGGCAGGAGGAATTTCCCCCTTGCAGAGCGGTGTGTGCTGTGTCTTGGCAGATCAGGCTGAGGGCAGCAGGGCCCAGACACCGGAGTTTCTTTGGTGCTTCCTTGGTTGCCCGTTGCTTGCCAGCACGCATTGACATTCAGCCCTCCCTCCCTCTTTCCAGTCTGCATTTGTCTGCCGTTCTGCCAAGAGAAGGGCCAGAGATAACCCAGCTGCTAAAGAAAAGCTGCGAGAGGGGAGACACACACCCCCCTGGCAGCTGTTGGACTGTAGGGGCACAGGCTGAACCTTCTCTTGAGAGGGTGGAGAACAGGAGCAGCACAAGTGTTCATCGGATGCTGGGCAGGAGAAACAGGCGTTCGTTGTGTCCTTCTATTTCCAGAGAATCCCTCTCCAGCCCCACAGACATGAAGTGTGGACACAAGCCCTGTTGCAACTCCTGTTCTTAGTCCAGAGTCAATCTTGAGCCCTTTGTCCCTAAGGAAACAATCTTTGCCGTGACAAATCCCCCACTGGTGCAGCTGGTGACACCTCCAGCAGTGACTGGAGCTGGTGCAGGACCAAGCCAATGCACACGGCAGGAACGCCAGGCTCAAGGGCTGAGTCCGTGCTGCTGCTCTCCAGTCTGCTGCTGATCTGCACGGGAACCGCCAGCTTCACCGGCCTTTTCTTTATCTGCTCTGCAGGGAGATGAAGACTCCCAAGGCAACGACCATGGTGCTTCTCCTTGGTCTCTTCTCTTTCGGTGAGTCTCTGCATAGCTCCGACCTGAGGACGGTGCTTTAGAAGGTACTCAGGGCTCCGTCCTGCCCTGTTCCGCTTCCCCTGCTGTGAGCAGAGGAGCTCAGCCAAGAGCAGAAAGTCCCCACAGAGCTGTGCCAGTCCCTGCTCCAGCGGGACGGGTGTGGGTGAGGAAGGGCTGAGTTGCCTTCCCCAGGAGGGCTGAGCCAGTTCTCTTCAGCCAGGGAGAGGCCGTGGCTGAGCTCTCCTGCCCCAGGGGCTGAGAGTCTTCTGCAGGACAAGGATGCACAGTCCGGGGCAGTGAACGTCCGTCTATTGCGGAGCCCGTACGCCATGATGGCCACTGTCAAAGACAATAGGAGGAGAGACAACTGAGGCACTTGGGAGAGACACAGAAAGGGGAGCAGGCAGCCTAATGCATAACCCAGCCTTAGACCAGGTTCTAAGCTCTGGTTTGTGTCTGACAGGTGTTTACCACGTGGGACGACTTGGTACCTTATCCCTCTGGAGCACCACAGCAGAGTTAGGAGAAGACCTCAGTGAAACCCTGTCCCTGCCCGTCCAGCTCCGTGAGCTCCAGGAACAGCTTTATCATCTGCGCTGGAGCTCAAAGGATGTTGCTGAGCAGGCTCTACAGGAAGGCGTGAAGCAGGCAAAGCTCCCAGGCGTTACCGGACGGGTAAGGGCACAAGGCAGAAGGATCTGTTCAGGGGTTTTATCCTCCATCCACACGTATCCTACTCCATTTCCTGTCACAGCCAACAGGCTGGTGCTGCTGGAACAAGTGCTGTCATGGCCATGCTTCCTTTGCCTGTTGCTCCACACTTCCTTATGGGGAAGAGAGAGCGTGACAGGAATGACAGCTGTCTGAGTCAGACCTTCCTCTGCGTCCAGATCTCGGGTCCTCCTCAAGGGAGGACTGGAGTTAAAGAATGGTCTCATCAGTGCAGAGTTAAGCCAGGCCTATCTCATGCCCAGAAGGCTTGTCTGTCCGTGCTTCCTGGCCTGGGACCTCTCCGCAGGAACAGCCCCTTCCCACAGCTCCAGCATTCAGAGCACTGGAGTGAGCAGCCCTCCCTTTCTGATCCCGACAATCAGAGCAGAGCAAACCTGGGAGGCTTCTAGGCAATGTGGGGGTTCATTCCATCTGAAACGGGCCGTGTCCTCATTCACCTTGGCTGGCCTTGCATGGGAGCTGCTTGCCCCGGTCCTTCTCCTTCCAACAGGCGCTCTCCTTTGTGTTCCTTCCCAGGCTGTTCAGGAGATCATCACTCAAGCCCTGGAGAAGCTGGAGGAAATGCAGGTCCCGATGCCGGATTACGCCCTGAAATCAGCAGGTGCCGTGACATTGTACAGACAAACCAGTTCCAAACCGCTTCCTGTCCAGATTGACAAGATGGGCATTGGAACATGCCCAGGAGTAAGAGCGAAGGGGCAAGAAGTCAAGGGTCACCTCATGCCCTAAAAGTGCCCCCACTGACAGAGCCTGTAATGGGCCAGACCCCATGGGAAGAACAGAAAGGCTGGTTCACAGTCTTGTCTTTTGCCGTGGCCAAATACGACAGTCTGATGACTCCCTGCTGTGTGTTCCAGAGGGGTCGAGCCAGCAAGACAAAGGGGAACACACTGTATGACATGGATGACAACTGAGAAGCCTTTTTCAAGTCAAGAGTGTAATACTCCTCCTGACACTGCCTGATGATCATGCTCATCTTTCAATTTCCAGGGGCAGCTGTCATTCATTCCAAGACTTCTCCATCCTTCTGGACTGGCAAAGCAAAGTTCTTCTTGTATTCGCTGCCGGTGATGGATTACATGAGGTCTCCTGAGCTTATTCTGGAGGTAGGAGCACCAAGAAGCAGTAAAACAAAGGTCGGGAGAATGAACCACACCTGCTGCTCAGAGTTGCCTTTCCCCCGTCTTTGCTCCTGGAAGCTTCTTCTCTTGCCCCCTTCTCTCATGGACCTGCTCTCCTCCTGTGTCTCCCTGCTGAGTATTTTTTGTCCTTTCAGCCAGAAAATCATCCTGGCAACTGCTGGCCCTTCCCAGGGAGTCAGGGACACGTGTTCATCAAGCTGTCCATGCCAGTCATTCCGAGAGCTGTCACCATGGCCCATGTCTCAGGGACAGCGTTCCATGGAGAAAGCATCTCCGGAGCTCCCAAGGACTTTGCTGTCTATGTAAGTGATTTCTCTGGAGTTGGGGGCAGGGGATTGCACAGAATTTCTGAGCAGAGGGTGAAGATGGGGCAAAGAGTCCAGGGGCCTGAAGCTTCCTCCTGGCTCTCAGAACAAACAGGCTCCTTGAGGTCATTTCCTTCCCATTGAATTCCTCTTTTATTCAATGTACCACTCAAAAAGCAGCTTCTGGGACAAGATGCTACTCCAGGAGCCACAAGGAAAAGGAGCTGGACAGTACATGGTCCTAAACCTTCTTGGTTTCCAATCCCAGTGGCATTTGTGACACTCAGGTCACCTCCCTCTCACTGGGAGCGTCTGCTCCTTTTCTGACGGCCAGCTTGGACTCGTTGAGTAGACAAGTGTGACGTGCTGCCCACCTGCAGCTTCTCGTCTTGTCCTTGTGCTCATGGTCCTTGGACTACGTAGCTGAAATAACCCCGTACTTCACCAGCTGAAGTTCAGTCTTCCATGATGCACCAGACGCTCTTGTTTTCTCCACCCATCTTTCTGTAGGGCTTCAAGGAAGAACACGAGGAGCAGGGAATGTTCCTGGGACAGTTCACTTTCCTGGCGCCACTGAATCCCAGTCAGACCTTCCAGCTGAAGGTATGGGGACACAGAGGGAGGAGAACTGTAGGAGAGGAGGAGAAATGCAGTTGGATGGGGAGAGGCTTCCTGCCAAAGGGTACAGGCAGCCCTGTCCTTGAGCCTGTGCCACGCTGCCTTTCTTCTGCTTTAACGTCCTGGTGGCGAATGGCTGGACTGCCGTCTTCTCATTCATTTTGTGTTTAAACTTCAGTGATTAGAAGCGCCACAGTTGAAGCTGGAATCAGCTTCACTGTCTGGACCCCAAGTGCACACAAGCGGCCGCATCCTGTAGGATGCACGACTGCTGGTCTGCCAGTTAGAGACCAGAAATACTGGAATTCCTGAGGGTTCTGTTGGTGCTGGCAGTGAGTAGTGACATGGAGGCCATTCAGTTTCCATGGCTTTCTAGAGAAGGCAATGAGACGTTATACTGACCCCAGCACTGGGTCTTCTGGCTGTGGAAGCCTGTGCTCCAAAGCAGGTGAGAACTTTCCAGTGTATTTGCTGAGGCATCTGGTAGCTGCTTCTTCCTTTGCTGTTCTCGTGGCCAAATGGGGTAGAGCAGGATAAGAACGTCTGCACCACGACAGCTCAAAAGCCCCCTCAGGGCAGTAGGAAGGAAGCTGCTGATCGAGGCCATCGCTGCGGCACTTCCTATATCTGGGATGCTGTATCTGGGATGCTGTATCTGGGATGCTGTATCTGGGATGCTGTATCTAGGGTGCTGTATCTAGGGTGCTGTATCTTGGATGCTGTATCTGGGATGCTGTATCTAGGATGGTGCATTTAGGATGTTATATCTAGGATTCTGTTTCTGGGATGCTGTATCTTGGATGCTGTATCTCGGGTGCTGTATCTAGGATGCTGTATCCGGGATGCTGTATCTAGGATGCTGTATCTAGGGTGCTGTATCTAGGATGCTGTATCTTGGATGCTGTATCTGGAATATTGTATCTAGGATGCTGTATATAGGATGATGCATTTAGGATGTTATATCTAGGATTCTGTATCTGGCGTGCTGTATCTGGCGTGCTGTATCCGGGATTCTGTATCTAAGATGATGTATCTCGGACGCTGTATCTCGGACGCTGTATCTCGGACGCTGTATCTCGGACGCTGTATCGGGGATGCCGTATCTAGGATGCCGTATCTGGGATGCCGTATCTGGGATGCTGTATCTGTGATGTTCTATCCGGGATACTGTACCTAGGATGCTGTATCTGGGATACTGTATTTCGGATGCTGCATCTGGGTTTCCCTATCTGGGATGCTGTATCTGGGATGCTGTATCTGGGATATTGTATTTAGGGTGCTGTATCTACGATGCTGTATCTGGGATGATATATCTAGGGTGCTGTATCTAGGATACTGTATCTGGGATGCTGTTTCTGAAATATTGTATCCTGGGTGCTGTATCCTGGATGCTGTATCCTGGATGCTGTATCTAGGATGCTGTATCCATGATGCTGTATCCCGGATGCTGTACTTAGGGTGATGTATCTAGGATGCTGTATTGGGGATGCTGTATCTAGGATGCTGTATTTGGGATGCTCTATCTAGGATGCTCTATCTGGGATACTGTATCCAGGATATTGTATCTAGGATGCCGTATCCGGGATGCCGTATCTGGGATGCTGAATCTGGGATGCTCTATCTTGGATTCTGTATCTGGGATATTGTATCTAGGATGCTTTATCTAGGATGATGCATTTAGAATGTTATATCTAGGATTCTGTATCTGGGATGTTGTATCCGGGATGCTGTATCTAAAATGATGTATCTAGGATGATGAATCCAGGGTGCTGTATATAGGATGCTGTATCTAGGATGCTGTATCTGGGATTCTGTAACCAGGATGGTGTATCCGAGATGCTGTATCTGGGATGCTGTATCTAGGATTCTGTATCCAGGATGCTGTATCTAGTATGCTGTATCCTGGATGCTGTATCTGAGATGCGGTATTTGGGATTCCATATCTGGGATAGTGTATCTGAGATGCTGTATCCGGGATGATGTATCTAGCATTCTGTATCCTGGATGCTGTATCCTGGATGCTGTATCCTGGATGCTGTATCCTGGATGCTGTATCTGGGATGCTCTATCTGTTTTGCTATATCTAGGGTGCTGTATCTAGGGTGCTGTATCTGGGATTCTGTATCTGGGATGCTGTATGTAGGATGCTGTATCTAGGATGCCGTATATCGTATGCCGTGTCTGGGATGCTGTATCCGGGATGCTGTATCTGTGATGTTCTATCTGGGATCCTGTAGCTAGGATACTGATTATGGGATACTGTATCTTGAATGATGTATCTGGGTTTCCCTATCTGGGATGCTGTATCCGAGATACTGTATCCGGGATGCTGTATCCTGGAGGCTGATTCTGGGATGCTGTAACCAGGATGCTGTAACCGGGATGCTGTATCCGAGATGCTGTATCCGCGATGCTGTATCTAGGATGCTGTATCTGGGATGGTCTATCTAGGATTCTGTTTCTGGGATACTGTATCTGGGATATTATATCTAGGGTGCTGTATCTGGGATGCTGTATCCTGGATGCTGTATCCTGGATGCTGTATCTGGGATGCTGTATCTGGGATGCTGTATCTGGGATGCTGTATCTGGGATATTATATCTATGGTGCTGTATCTGGGATGCTGTATCTGGCATACACTATCTGGGATATTAAATCTATGGTGCTGTATCTAGGATGCTGTATCTAGGATGCTGTATCTGGGATGCTGTATCCTGGATGCTGTATCTGAGATGTGGTATTTGGGATTCCGTATCTGGGATGCTGTATGTGGCATAATGTGTCCCGGATGCTGTATCCGGGATGGTGTGTCTAAGATGCTGTATCTGGGATGCTGTATCTGGGATGCTGTATCTGGGATGCTGTATCTAGGATGCTGTATATTGGATGCTGTATCCTGGATGCTGTATCTAGGATGCTGTATTTGGGATGCTGTATCCTGGTTTCTGTATCTAGGATGCTTTATCTGGGTTGTTATATCTAGGGTACTTAATCTAGGGTGCTGTATCTGGGATGCTGTATCTGGGATGCTGTATCTGGGATGCTGTATCCAGTATGCTGTATCCGGTATTCTGTATCCTGGATGCTGTATCTGGGATGCTATATCTAGTGTGCTGTATCTGGGATACTGTATCTGGAATATTGTATCTAAGATGCTGTATTTGGGATGCTCTATCTATGATGTTGTATCTGGGATACTGTATTTGGCATATTGTATCTGGTGTGCTGTATCTGGGATGCTATATCTAGGATGCTGTATCTAGGATGCTCTATCCGGGATGCTCTGCCTGGGATGCTGTATCCTGGATGCTCTATCTGGGGTGATGTATCTAGGATGCTGTATGTAGGATGCTTTATTTGGGATGCTGTATATAGGAAGCTGTATTTGGGATGCTATATCTAGGATGCTGTATTTGGGTTGCTGTATCTAGGATGCTGTCTCTGGGATGCTATATCTAGGGTGCTGTTTCTGGGATGCTATATCTATGGTGCTGTATCTAGGATGCTGTATCTGGGATGCTGTATGTGGCATGCTGTATCTGGGATACTGTATCTGGGGTGTAATATGTATGGTGCTGTATCTGGGATACTCTATGCGGGATATTATATGCTGTATCTGTGCTGTTCTATCCGGGATCCTGTAACTATGATGCTGTATCTGGGATACTGTATCTCGGATGCTGTATCTGGGATTCCCTATCCGGGATGCTGTATCCGGGATGCTGTATCTGGGATGCAGTATCCTGGATGCTGTAACCGGGATGCTGTAACCGGGATGCTGTAACCGGGATGGTGTATCTGGGATGCTGTATCTAGGATGCTGTATCTAGGATGCTGTATCTGGGATGCTGTATCTAGGATGCTGTATCTGGGATATTGTATCTAGGGTGCTGTATCTGGGATGCTCTATCTAGGGTGCTGTTTCTGGGATTCTGTATCTGGGATACTGTATGTGGTATATTATATCTAGGGTGCTACATCTAGGATGCTGTGTCTAGGATGTTGTATCTGTGATGCTGTATCTGTGATGCTGTATCTGGGATACTGTATCTCGGATGCTGTATCTGGGATTCCCTATCTGGGATGCTGTATCCAGGATGCTGTATCTGGGATGCTATATCTGGGGTGATGTATCTGGGATGCTGTATCCGGGATGTTACATCTAGGGTGCTGTATCTAGTGTGCTGTATCTGGGATATTGTATCTGGAATATTGTATCTAGGATGGTCTATCCGGGATACTGTATCTAGGATGCTGTATCTGGGATGCTGTATCTGGGATGCTGTATCTAAGATGATGTATCTAGGATGATGTATCTAGGGTGCTGTATATAGGATGCTGTATCTTGGATTCTGTATCTAGGATGCCGTACCTGGGATGCCGTACCTGGGATGCCGTATCTGGGATGCCGTATCTGGGATGCCGTATCCGGGATGATATATCCTGGATGCTGATTCTGGGATGCTGTATCTAGGATGCTGTATCCGGGATGCTGTAACGGGTATGCTGTATCCGGGATGCTGTATCCTGGATGCTGTATCTGAGATGCGGTGTTTGGAATTCCGAATCTGGGATGCTGTATCTAACATGATGTATCTGGGATGCTGTATCTGGAATGCTATATCTGGGATGCTCTATCCTGGATGCTGTATCCAGGATGCTGTATTCTGGATGCTGTACCTAGGATGCTGTATCTGGGATGCTATATCTAGGGTGCTATATCTAGGGTGCTGTATCTAGGGTGCTGTATCTTGGGTGCTGTATCTGGGATGCTGCATCTAGGATGCTGTATCTAGGATGCTGTATCTAGGATGCTGTATCCAGGATGCTGTATCCAGGATGCTGTATCCAGGATGCTGTATCTGGGATGCTGTATCTGGGATGCTGTATCTAGGATGCTGTATCTAGGATGCTGTATCTGGGATGCTGTATCTGAGATGCTGTATCTAGGATGCTGTATCTAGGACGCTGTATCGGTGATGCTGTATCTAGGATGCTGTATCCGGGATGTTGTATCTGTGATGTTCTACCTGGGATCCTGTAGCTAGGATGCTCTATCTGCGATACTGTATCTCGGATGCTGTATCGAGGTTTCCCTATCTGGGCTGCTGTATCCGGGCTGCTGTATCCGAGATGATGTATCCTGGATGCTGATTCTGGGATGCTGTATCTACGATGCTGTATCCGCGGTGTTGTAACCTGGATGGTGTATCCGAGATGCTGTATCCGGGATGATGTATCTAGTATCCTCTATCTAGGATGCTGTATCCTGGATGATGTATCCTGGATGCTGTATCCTGGATGCTATATCTAGGATGCTGTATCTGGGATGCTGTATCTGGGATGCTGTATCTGGGATGCTGTATCTATGATTCTGTATAGAGGATGCTGTATCTGGGATGCTGTATCTATGATGTATCCTGGATGCTGTATCCTGGATGCTATATCTAGGATGCTGTATCTGGGATGCTGTATCTGGGATGCTGTATCTGGGATGCTGTATCTATGATTCTGTATAGAGGATGCTGTATCTGGGATGCTGTATCTATGATTCTATATCTGGGATGATGTATCTGGGATATTGTATATGTGACGCTGCATCTAGCATACTGTATCTAATATGTTCTATCTGCGATACTGTATGTGCGACGGTGTATCTGGGATGCTGCATTTGGGATGCTGTATCTGAGATGCTGTATCTAGGATGAAGCATCTGGGATGCTGTATCTGGGATGCCTTGTGTAGTATACTGTATCTAGGATGGTGAATCTAGGTTGCTGTGTCTGGGATGCTGTATATGGGATGGTATATCTAGGATGCTGTGTGAGGGGTGCTGTATTTGGATGCTGTATCTGGGATACTATACCGGGGATGCTGTATCTAGGATGCTCTATCTGGGATGGTGTGTCTAGGATGTTGTCTCTGATGTGCTGTATCTATCATGCTTTATCTAGTATGCTGTATCCGGAATGCTATATCTAGAATGCTGTATCTCGGATGCTGTATCTGGGATACTGTATGTGGGATTCTGTATTGGGGATGCTGTATCTACGATGGTGTATCTGGGATGGTTTATCTAAGATGCTGTATCTGGGATGCTTTATCTAGGATGCTGTATTTGGGATGCCCTATCTAGGATGCTTTATTTGGGAAGCTGTATCTAGTATGCTATATCTAGGATACTTTATCTGGGATGCTGTATCTAAGATGCTCTATCGGGGATGCTGTATCTAGGATGCTGTATTTGGGATGCTGTACCTAGTATGCTGTATCTGGGGTTCTGTATGTAGGATGCTGTATCTAGTATGCTGTATCTCGGGTGCTATATCGAGGATGCTGTGTCTGGGATGCTGTATCTGGGATACTCTATCTGGGATACTCTATCTGGGATACTGTATCTGGGATGCTGTATCGAGGATTCTGTATCTGGGATGCTGTATTGGGGATGCTATATCTGGGGCGCTGTATCGGAGACACTGTATGTAGCATACTGTATCTAGAATGGTGTATATAGGATGCTGTGTATGGTATGGTGTATCTAGGATGCTGTGTATGTTATGGTGTATCTAGGATGCTCTATCTGGGATGCTGTATCTACGATGCTGTATCAAGGATGCCATATGTGGGATGCTGTATCGGGGATGCAGTATGTAGCATACTGTATCTAGGATGGTGTATCTAGGGTGCTGTATCTGGGATTCTGTATATGGGATGGTGTATCTAGGACGCTGTATCGGGGATGCTGTATCTAGGCTGCTATATCCGGAATGCTGTATCGGGAAGCTGTATCTAGGATGCTGTATCTGGGATACTGTATTGAGCATGCTGTATCTGGGATGCTGTATTGAGGATGCTGTATCTGGAATACTGTATCTAGGATGCTCTATTTTGGATGCTCTATCGGGGATGCTGTATCTACTATGGTGTATCTGGGATCCTGCATCTAGCATACTGTATCTAGGATGCTGTAACTGGGATGCTCTATCCAGCATACTGTATTTGACATGCTGTATCTAGGATGCTGTATCTAGGATGCTCTATCTAGGATGCTGTATCTGGGATGCTGTATTTGGGATGCTATAAAGAGGATGTTGTATCTGGGATGCTTTATCAAGGATACCACAGCTAGGATGCTGTATCTAGGATTCTCTGTATAGGATACTGTACCTGGGATGCTGTATCTAGGATGTTGTATCTGGGATGATGTATCTGGAATGCTATATCTGGGATGCTGTGTCTAGGATGCTGTATCTGGGACGCTGTATCTAGCATACTGTATCTACGATGCTGTATCAGGGATGCTGTATATAAGATGGTGTATCTGAGAGGCTGTATCTGGGATATTGTATCGAGGATGCTCTATCTGGGATGCTGTATCGAGGATAATGTACCTAGTATGCTGTATCTGGGATGGTGTATCTAGGATGCTGTTCTGGCATGCTCTATCTAGGATGTTGTATCTGGGATGATGTATATGGGATTGTGTATCTGGAGTGCTATATCTCGTATGGTGTATGTAGGATGCTGTATCCGGAATGCTGTGTCTAGGGTGCTGTATCTGGGTTGCTCTATGTGGGATTCTGTATCTAGGATGCCGTATTTGGGAGGCTGTATTGGGGATGCTGTATCTACGATGGTGTATCTGTGATGCTGTATCTAGGATGCTGTATCTGGGATGTTCTATCTAAGATGCTATATCTAGCATGCTGTATCTAGAATGCTGAATCTGGGATTCTGTATCTAGGATGCTGTATCTGGGATGCTGTATTTGGGATGCCGTATCTGGTATGCTGCATTTAGCATAAAGTATTCGGGATGCTGTATTCGGGATGCTCTTTCTGGGTTCTGTATCTGGGATGATGTATCCGGCATACTGTATCTGGGATGTTGCATCTAGGATGCTGTATCTGGGCTGTTTATCTTTGATGCTGTATCTAGGTTGATGTATCTAGAATGCTGTATTTGGGATGCTATGTCTAGGGTACTGTATCTAGGATTTTGTATGTGGGATACTGTATGTGGGATGCTGTATCTTGGATGCTACATATAGGATGACGTATCTTTAATGCTGCATTTGGTATGCTGTATCTAGGATACTGTATCTAGCATGTTGTATATGGGTTGCTGTATCTAGGATGCTGTATTTGGTATGCTGTATAGAGGATGTTGTATCCGGGATGCTGTATCAAAGATACTGTAGCTAGAATGCTGTATCTAGGATTCTCTGTCTAGGATACTGTATCCAGCAGATTGTGGAAGTACAGTATAAAAACCATCCTTATGGAGAGATCTTTGTATTTTAGGCTTAGTCTAAGTGTCTCAAGTAGCTGGGGTTTTTGCTTGGGCCTAATCCATAAGGTCTTATGCCTTTCCTCCTCGTCTGAAGACAAATGTCCTACAATCTATGAAGCAAACAAATGTCCTGCAGCCTAGCCTTGCCTTGCCTGTCCTTGCCTGTCCTTGCCTTGCCTTATTTCCTTCTCATTCTGTTCTCTGTCCCATCCTCTCCCACTAACCCCTCGTCTGGCTGCATGTCTCTTCTTTCCTCTCTTCTTTCCTTTTCTCTCACTCTCCTGCTTCCTGCCTCTTTCCTTTCGATTCCTCCATCTCACTCCTGCAGCCCAACACTACTTTTTATTCTTCCTTCCCTTTCTCCTGCTCCCTTCGCTTTCTCCCTCTGTCCCATATCTTTCTTCCCGACTTGTCTGTTGGAGACTTAGGGCCACTTTGGCCCCAAGTCTGGCCATGGTTTGACCAGTTTTCAGAGGCCTGGCTGGTGACAGGAGGGACAGCAGGCAGTGACAGGCCCGGGGCTGACAGGCTCCCCCTCCCCTAGGGGGCGCTCGGCTGGACAGTGTGTGTGTCACAAACGCATTGGACAGCGTGGGTGTCACAAACCCATTGGACAGCGTGGGTGTCACAACCCCCATTGGACAATGTGTGTGTGTCACAAAACCCATTGTACAGCGTGTGTTTCTCTCAAACCCCATTGGACACTCTGTGTGTCACAAACCGTATTGGACGGCGTATGTATGTCACAAACTCCATTCAACACTGTGTGTGTCACAAACTCCATTGGACATTTTTGTGTCACAAACCCCGTTGGACAGTGTGTGTGTCACAAAACCCCTGGACAGTGTGTTTGTCACAAAACCCATTGGACACTGCGTATGTCTCAAACCCCATTGGACATGTGTGTGTCACAAACCCACCTGGACCACATGTGTGTCACAAACCCTATTGGACAGCATGTGTGTCACAAACCCCATTGTGCAGCGTGTGTGTCACAAACCCCGTTGGTCACCGTGTTTGTCACAACCCCCCCTGGAATGTGTGTAATAAAACCCATTGGACATTGTGTGTGTCACAAACCCCATTGTACAGCGTGTGTGTCACAAACCCCATTCAACATTGTGTGCGTCAGAAACCCCATTGGACAGCCTGTGTATCTCAAACCCCATTGGGCAGTGTGTGTGTTACAAACCCCATTGGACATTTTTGTGTCACAAACCCCGTTGGACAGTGTGTGTGTCACAAACCCCCTGGACAGTGTGTGTGTCACAAAACCCATTGGACAGCGTGTGTGTCACAAACCCCCATAGACATTGTGTGTCTCACAAACCCAATTGTACAGCCTGTGTGTAACAAACCCCATTGGACAGCGTGTGTGTCACAAACCCCCATAGAAATTGTGTGTCTCACAAACCCAATTGTACAGCCTGTGTGTCACAAACCCCATTGGACAGCGTGTGTGTCACAACCCCCATTGGACAGCGTGTGTGTCACAAACCCCTCTGGACCGTCTGTGTGTCAGAAACACCCCTGGACTCTGTGTGTGTGTGTCAGAAACCCCAATGGACACTGTGTGTGTCAGAAACCCCAATGGACACAACTCCATTGGACAGTGTGTGTGTCACAAACCCCCCTGGACAGTGTGTGTGTCACAAACCCCATTGGACAGCGTGAGTGTCACAAAGCCCCCTGGACATTGAGTGTGTCACAAACCCCATTGGAGAGTGTGTTGTCACAAACAGTATTGGATAGTGTGTGTGTTACAAATCCCATTGGACAGTGTGTGTGTCACAAACCCCCCTGGACATTGTGTGTGTTACAAAAGCCCTGGACATTGAGTGTGTGTCATAAACCCCATTGGACAGTGTGTGTGTCACAAACCCCACTGGACTGTGTGTGCTTATCACAAACCCCATTGGACAGCCTGTGTGTCTCAAACCCCATGGGACAGTGTGTGTCTCACAAAGCGCCCTGGACTGCGTGTTTGTCACAAACGCCATTGGACACTGCGTGTTTCTCAAACCCCAAAGGACAGTGTGTGTGTCACAAAACCCATTGGATACTGTGTGTGTCACAAACCCTATAGACAGCGTGTGTGTCAGAAGCCCCATTGGACAGAGTGTGTGGCACAAACCCCAGTGCACACTGTGTTTGTCAAAAACCCCGTTGGACAGTTTGTATGTTACAAACCCCCTGGACAGTGTGAGTGTCACAAACACCACTGGACAGTGTGTGTGTCACAAACTCCATTGGACAGTGTGTGTGTCACAAACCCCATTGGACAGTGTGTGTGTCACAAACCCCCCTGGACAGTGTGTGTGTCACAAACCCCCCTGGACAGTGTGTCAGTGTGTGTGTCCCAAAACCCCTGGACATTGAGTGTGTCACAAACCACATTGGAGAGTGTGTGTGTCACAAACCCGTTGGACAGCGTGTGTGTCAAAAACACCCCAGGACTGTGTGTGTGTATCAGAAACCCCTTTGGACAGCGTGTGTGTCAAAAAACCCATTGGACATTTTGTGTATCACAAACCCCATTGGACACTGCGTGTGTCTCCAACTCATTGGACAGTGTGTGTGTCACAAACCCCATGGATATTGAGTGTGACACAAACCCCATTGGACAGTGTGTGTGTCACAAACCCGTTGGACAGCGTGTGTGTCACAAACACCCCGGACTGCGTGTGTGTCAGAAACCACATTGGACAGCGTGTGTGTCACAAACCGTCCTGGACTGCATGTTTTTTCACAAACCCCATTGGACAGCGTGTGTGTCACATACTCCATTGGACATGTGTGTGTCATAAACCCCATTGGAAAGTGTGTGTGTCATAAACCCCATTGGACAGCGTGTGTGTTACACACCCCCTGATCACTGAGTGTGTCACAAACCCCGTTGTACAGCGTGTGCGTCACAAACTGCCCTGTACTGTGTGTGTGTCACAAACCCCATTGGACAGCCTGTGTGTCACAAACCCCCTGGACACTGAGTGTGTCACAAACCCCTCTGGACAGCGTGTGTGTCCAAACCCCATTGGACGGTGTGTGTGTCACAAACCCCACTGGAATCAGGTGTTCACTTAAAGCAGTAACAGCCCCAAAAGAAATTAAATGCTTGAAGAGAATTGTTACTGAACGCCAGGTCCACCCGTGAGCTCTGCAAGAGACTCATCGCGTCACCAGCGCTGTGGCTCATTTAACCCGCAGCCTGTCTGAACTCACACGCTGCCCGCGCTGCCTCAGCTTCCCTCTGACAAACCGGAGGCGCCAGCCCCGCCGCTCCCCTTCCCGCACTCCCTGCCCGCACAGCCGCTCTCTGCTCGGCAGGGCGACCCTCGTCCGGCCCGCCCGCACCCCGAAACCGTTGTGTCTCCTCGCCAACGCCCCCGCACAACAACGCTCTCGGACCCCTCACTGCGCCCGGCAGCCAATCAGCGCTGAGCTCCCGCCCCGCCCGCCAGGCGGGCGGCGTGGCTGGCCAATGAGAAGCGGCGTAAGCGCGGCGGGGCGGGCGGCAGGCGGGTGGGGGCGGGGCCGTCCGCAGCGGGGACCAATGGGCGGGCCGCGCGTGCCCGCCGAGGGGCGGGTTTGAAGGCGGCGGCGGGGATCGGGGACAGCGGGTCCGGGGAGCAGGGGCCCCTTGGTGGGGGCGCGGGTGTTACTTGGGGGTCCCTGGACGCCTGTGTCCCACGGGAGGGTCCTCGGGGGCCCCCAGGGTGTGTGTGGGGGTTCCCGCAGCTGAGCCTGCCCCACCAGGGGCTGCGCCCCTGCAGCCCATTGCCCTGCAGGCCTCTCCCCCGCCCAGTGAGTGACGGTGGGGGCGGAACTGGGGGGCCTGGGGGTAACAGGGACCCCTGGGGGGATGTGGGACCCTGGAGACCCTGGGGGGATGGGGGAGGGGGTGCCAGGGACCCACTGGGTGGCACTGGGGGATGCCAGTTAGCCCCTGGTGACAGCGGGGGGCTCCTGGGGATCTTCCAGGGACCACAGTGTGGGGTCCCAGAGACTCCGTGGGTGTTGGGGGGAAGGGAGCCCTGGGGCCCCCTGGGGTGATGGTGGGTGGCACTGAGGGGACCCTGGGGTAATGAGCATGTCTCCTGGGATCCGCGGGGTGACAGTGGGGAGGTCCTGAGGTCCTGTGGTCCGTGGGGACGTCTTGGAAACCCAAGTATCATAAGTGGGGGGGTCCCAGAGACCCCCTGGGTGGTGGTGGACAGCACTGTGGGGTGTCCTGAGGACCTTGAGGTGATCGTGTGGGGTCCAACGACACCTTGAGTGGCACTGGGGGGCCCAGTTACCCCCAGTATGACAGTGGGGGCCATCCCTGAGACCCCATGGGTGACAGTGCGGTGGTCCTGTGACCCCTGGGCATTAGTGGGTGACACCGGGGTTGGTGTTGACTATGTGTGGGCGCAGGTGCTGGGTGTCCCCCTATGATGGGGTGTCCCCCTATGATGGGGTGTCCCCCTATGATGGGGTGTCCCCGCCATCGTGTGTCTCTGCCCCCGCCCTGCAGACGGACCTTCACGCTGGATGACTTTGAGACTGGGTGGCTGCTGGGGAGGGGCAAGTTTGGGAGTGTCTACCTGGCATGGGAAGCATGAAGCAAAGAGTATATTAAAAATCCTACAGCCTTGTATCTCTAAAGAATTCATTATATTTAGCGCTCATCTACTTAAGTTAAATGGTTAATATTAGACTGAAATTGGGCTCATCCGCTGAGCTGTGAGCAGTAAAAGCATTGCCACACAGCTCACTGATTTAGCAGAGAGAGCTCACAGTGGCTCACCCAGACTGTCGTGTTTATAGAATAAAGTGGTTGGCTCGCAGTCAAGTTGCACACAGCAGGAAAAGTCTGCACAGAACCCCCTGCGCCAACAAACACCCTGCGCCAGGGGGTTTGTGACACACACGCTGTTCAGAGGGGTTTGTGACACACACGCTGTCCAATGGGGTTTGTGACACACACGCTGTCCGAGGGGGTTTGTGACACACACGCTGTCCGAGGGGGTTTGTGACACACACACTGTCCAGGGGGGGTTTGTGACACACACACTGTCCGAGGGGGTTTGTGACACACACACTGTCCGAGGGGGTTTGTGACACACACACTGTCCAGGGGGGGTTTGTGACACACACACTGTCCAGGGGGGGTTTGTGACACACACACTGTCCAGGGGGGGTTTGTGACACACACACTGTCCAATGGGGTTTGTGACACACACGCGGTCCAATGGGGTTTGTGACACACACGCTGTCCAGGGGGGTTTGTGACACACACGCTGTCCAATGGGGTTTGTGACACACACACTGTCCAGGGGGGTTTGTGACACACACGCTGTCCGGGTGGGTTTGTGACACACACACTGTCCAATAGGGTTTGTGACACACACACTGTCCAGGGGGGTTTGTGACACACACGCTGTCCGGGTGGGTTTGTGACACACACACTGTCCAATAGGGTTTGTGACACACACACTGTCCAGGGGGGTTTGTGACACACACGCTGTCCGGGTGGGTTTGTGACACACACACTGTCCAATAGGGTTTGTGACACACACACTGTCCAATAGGGTTTGTGACACACACACTGTCCAATGGGGTTTGTGACACACACGCTGTCCAGGGGGGTTTGTGACACACACGCTGTCCAGGGGGGTTTGTGACACACACACTGTCCAATGGGGTTTGTGACACACATGCTGTCCGGGGGGGTTTGTGACACACATGCTGTCCAATGGGGTTTGTGATACACACGCTGTCCAATGGGGTTTGTGACACACACACTGTCCAGGGGGGTTTGTGACACACACACTGTCCAATGGGGTTTGTGACACACACACTGTCCAATGGGGTTTGTGACACACACACATGTCCAATGGGGTTTGTGACACACACACTGTCCAGTGGGGGTTTGTGACACACACACTGTCCAATGGGTTTGTGACACACACACTGTCCAATGGGGTTTGTGACACACACACTGTCCAATGGGGTTTGTGACACACACACTGTCCAATGGGGTTTGTGACACACACGCTGTCCAGCCGAGCGCCCCCTAGGGGAGGGGGAGCCTGTCAGCCCCGGGCCTGTCACTGCCTGCTGTCCCTGCTGTCACCAGCCAGGCCTCTGAAAACTGGTCAAACCATGGCCAGACTTGGGGCCAAAGTGGAACAAAGTCTCCAAGAGACAAGTCGGGAAGAAAGATATGGGACAGAGGGAGAAAGCGAAGGGAGCAGGAGAAAGGGAAGGAAGAATAAAAAGTAGTGTTGGGCTGCAGGAGTGAGATGGAGGAATTGAAAGGAAAGAGGCAGGAAGCAGGAGAGTGAGAGAAAAGGAAAGAAGAGAGGAAAGAAGAGACATGCAGCCAGACAAGGGGTTAGTGAGAGAGGATGGGACAGAGAACAGGATGAGAAGGAAATAAGGCAAGGCAAGGACAGGCAAGGACAGGCAAGGCAAGGCTGCAGGACATTTCTTTGCTTCATAGTTTCTAGCACATTCGTCTTCAGACGAGGAGGAAAGCCATAAAACCGTATGGATTAGGCCCAAGCAAAAACCCCACCTACTTGAGACACTTAGACTAAGCCTAAAATACTAAGATCTCTCCATAAGGATGGGTTTTGTACTGTACTTCCACAATCTGATGGCAGTACAAAAAAATAAGCTGCAGATCTCCTTAGGCTGAGTCATGGTGGTTTTGTGCAGGGATCACAGTATCACAGTATCACAGTATGTTTGGGATTGGAAGGGACCTCAAAAGATCATCCAGTCCAATCCCCCTGCTGGAGCAGGAACACCCAGATGAGGTCACACATGAACATGTCCAGGCAGGATTTGAATGTATTTGCCCAAGCAAAAACCCCAGCTACATGAGACACTTAGACTTAGCCTAAAATACAAAGATCTCTCCATAAGGATGGTGTTTATACTGTACTTCCACAATCTGCTGGATACAGTATCCTAGATAGAGAATCCTAGATACAGCATCCTAGCTACAGTATATTTGATACAGCATCCCAGATACAACATCCTCTGTACAGCATTCCAAATACAGCATCCTAGATACAGCAACCCATATACAACATGCTAGATACAGCATCCTAGATACAGCATACCAAATACAGCATTCTAGATATGTCATCCTATATGTAGCATCCAAGATACAGCATCCCACATACAGTATCCCACATACAAAAACCTAGATACAGTACCCTAGACATAGCATCCCAAATACAGCATTCTAGATACATCAACCTAGATACAGCATAGAAGATAAACATCCCAGATACAGCATCCTAGATGCAACATCCCGGATACAGTATGCCGGATACATCATCCCAGATACAGAACCCAGAAAGAGCATCCCGAATACAGAATCCTAGATACAGCATCCCCGATACAGAATCCTAGATACAGCATCCCCGATACAGAATCCTAGATACAGCATCCCCGATACAGAATCCTAGATACAGCATCCCCGATACAGAATCCTAGATACAGCATCCCCGATACAGAATCCTAGATACAGCATCCCCGATACAGAATCCTAGATACAGCATCCCCGATACAGAATCCTAGATACAGCATCCCCGATACAGAATCCTAGATACAGCATCCCCGATACAGAATCCTAGATACAGCATCCCCGATACAGAATCCTAGATACAGCATCCCCGATACAGCATCCTAGATGCAGCATCCCCGATACAGCATCCTAGATGCAGCATCCCCGATACAGCATCCTAGATGCAGCATCCCCGATGCAGCATCCTAGATGCAGCATCCCCGATACTTTATGCTAGATGCAGCATACCAGATACGGCATCCCAGATACAGCATCCCAGATACAGCATCCCAGATACAGCATCCCAGATACAGCATCCCAGATACACCATCGCAGGTACACCATCGCAGGTACACCATCGCAGGTACACCATCGCAGGTACACCATCGCAGGTACACCATCGCAGGTACAGCATCCCCAATACAGCCTCCCAAATACGGCATCCCAGATACAGGATCCCACATAGAGCAACCCAGATACAGCACCCTAGATACGGCATTCCGGATACAGCATCCTACATACACCATACGAGATATAGCACTCCAGATACACAATCCCAAATACAGCATCTCAGATACAACATCCTAGATAAAGCATCCCAGATACAGCATCCTAGGTACAATATCCTCGATACAGCATCCCAGATAGAGCATCCTCGATACAATATCCCAGATACAGCCTCTCAGATACACCATATTATATACAGCATCCCTGATACAGCATCGTAGATACAGTATGCTAGATACAGCGTACCAGATACAGCATCCTAGATACAGAATCCCAGATACAGTATCCTAGATAGAGAATCCTAGATACAGCATCCTAGCTGCGGTATACTTTATAAAGCATCCCAGATAAAACATCCTCTTTATAGCATCCCAAATACAGCATCCAAGATACAGCATCCGAGATACAGAATCCCAGAGATGGCATCCCAAATACAGCATCCCAGATACAGCATCCTAGATACAGCTTGTCAAATACAGCATGCTGGATAGAGCATCCCAGTTACAGCATCCTAGATACAGTATGCTAGATGCAGAATCCCCGATACAGCATCCCCGACACAGCATCCCCGACACAGCATCCCCGACACAGCATCCCCGACACAGCATCCCCGACACAGCATCCCCGACACAGCATCCCCGACACAGCATCCCCGACACAGCATCCTAGATACACCATACCATACACAGAATCCCAGATACAGCATCCTAGATACAGTATGCTACATACAGCATCTCCGATACAGCATCCCAGATATGGCGTCCTAGATACAGCATCGTGGATACAGCATCCCAGGTACAGTATCCCAGATACAGCATCCTATATACACCATTCCAGATACAGTGTGCTACACACAGTGTCCCCGATACAGCGTCCCAGACATAGCGTCCTAGATACAGCATCGCAGATACAGAATCCCCGATACAGCATCCAGATAGCGTATCCCAGATAGAGTATCCCAGATAAAGCATCCCAGACACAGCTCCCCGATACAGCATTCCGGATACAGCATCCCAGATACAGCATCCTCGATATAGCACCCGAGATACAGCATACTAGATACAGCATCCTAGATACAGAACCCCAGATACAGTATACTAGGTACAGCATCCCAGATATAGCATCCCAGACTACAACATCCTAGATACAGCATGCCAGGAACTATATCCTCGATACAGCATCATCGATACAGCATCCCAGATACCGCATCCCAGATACCGCATCCCAGATACCGCATCCCAGATACCGCATCCCAGATACCGCATCCCAAATAAAGCATGCTAGATAGAGCATCCCAAATACAGCATTCTAGATAAAGCATCCCAGATACAGCATCTTAGATAAACCATCCCAGATACACCATCGTAGATACAGCATCCCCAATACAGCATCCCACATACAGTTTCCCAGTTACAGCATCCTAGATACAGCATCCCATAAACAGCATTCGAGATATAGCATTCCGGATACAGCATACTAGATAAAGCATGATAGATAGAGCATATCAGAGACAACATCCTAGACACACCATCCCAGATAGAGCATCCTAGATACAGCATCTAAGATAGAGCATCCCAGACACAGCATCCCCGGTATAGTACCCCAGATACAGAATCCAAGTACATCATCCCTGATACAGCATCCTAGATATACCATCCCATATACAGCATCCCAGACACAGCAACCTAGATACACCATCCTAGATACAGTATACTACACAAGGCGTCCCAGATACAGCATCCCAGATGCTTCATCCTAAATACAGCATCTCGGATACAGCATCCAGGATACAGCATCCTAGATACAGCATCCCGGATACAGCATCCCGGATAGAGTACCCTAGGTACAATATCCCACGATACATTATCCCAGATACAGCATCCCAGATACAGCATCCCAGATACAGCATCCCAGATACAGCATCCCAGATACAGCATCCCAGATACAGCATCCCAGATACAGCATCCCAGATACAGCATCCCAGATACAGCATCCCAGATACAGCATCCTAGAGAAAGAATCCTACATACAACATCCCAAATACAGCATCCTAGATATAATATTCCAGATACGGTATCCCAGATACAGCACCCTAGATACAGCAACCTAGATAGAGAATCCCAGATACAGCATCCTAGATACAGCATCCCAGTTACAATATCCCAGATAGAGTATCCCAGATACAGCATCCTAGATAGAGTACCCTAGATATAGCAACCCAGATTCAGCATCCTAGATACAGAATCCAGGATACAGTACCCAGGATACAGCATCCTGGATACAGCATGCCAAATACAGCATCCTAGATAGAGCATCCAGGACACAGCATTCGAGATACAGTATGCTGGATACAGAATCCTAGATACAGCACCCAGGATACAGCACCCAGGATACAGCACCCAGGATACAGCACCATAGATATAATATCCTACATACAGCATCCTACATACAGCATCCTACATACAGCATCCTACATACAGCATCCTACATACAGCATCCTACATACAGCATCCTACATACAGCATCCTACATACAGCATCCTACATACAGCATCCTACATACAGCATCCTACATACAGCATCCTACATACAGCATCCTACATACAGCATCCTACATACAGCATCCTACATACAGCATCCTACATACAGCATGCAGGATGGAGCATGCAGGATGGAGCATGCAGGATGGAGCATGCAGGATGGAGCATGCAGGATGGAGCATGCAGGATACACCATCCACGATACACCATCCACGATACACCATCCACGATACACCATCCACGATACACCATCCACGATACACCATCCACGATACACCATCCACGATACACCATCCACGATACACCATCCACGATACACCATCCACGATACAGCACCCTAGATATAATATCCCAGATACAGCACCCTAGATATAATATCCCAGATACAGTATCCCGGATACAGAATGCTAGATAGAACATCCCAAATACAGCATCCTAGATACATCACCCTAGATACAACATCCAGGATACAGCATCTCGGACACAGCATCCCGGATACATCATTCAAAATAAAGCATCCCAGATACGGAATCCCAAATACCACATCTCGGATACAGCATCCCAGATATGGAGTCCCAAATACTGCATCTCACATACAGCACATTAGATACAGCATCCCGGATACAGCATCCCGGATACAGCATCCCGGATACAGCATCCCGGATACAGCATCCTAGCTAGAGGATCCCATATAGAACATCACAGATACAGAATCCCGGATACAGCATCCCAGACACGGCATCCCAGACACGGCATCCCAGACACGGCATCCCAGACACGGCATCCCAGACACGGCATCCCAGGTACAGCATCCTAAATGTATCAACCTAGATACAGCATCCTAGATACAATATCCCAGATAGAGCATCCAAGATACAGCACCATAGATATAATATCCCAGATACAGCATCCCAGATACAGCATCCCAGATACAGCATCCCAGATATAGCATCCTAAATGCATTATCCTAGATACAATATCCCAGATAGAGCATCCAAGTTATAGCATCCTAGATTTAGTATCCAAGATACAGCATCCTACATAGAGTATCCCAGATACAGCATCCTAGATACAGCATCCCAGATACAGCATCCTAGACTCATCATCCTACATACAGCATCCAGGATATAGCAGCCTGGATACAGCATCCTACATACAGCATCCCAAATACATCATCTAAATACAATATTCCAGATACAGTATCCCAGATACAGAACCCTAGATATAGCATCCCAGATACGGCACCCACGATACGGCACCCACGATACGGCACCCACGATACGGCACCCACGATACGGCATCTCAGATACACCATACCGGATACAGCATCCCGGATACATCATGCTAGATACAGCATCCCAGATACAGAATCCCAAATACCACATCCAGGATTCAGCATCCAGGATACAGCATCCCAGAATCAGCATCCTGGATACAGCATCCCGGATACAGCACCATAGATATAATATCCCAGATACAGCATCCCGGATACAGCACCATAGATATAATATCCCAGATACAGCATGCCAGATACAGCACCATAGATATAATATCCCAGATACAGCATGCCAGATACAGCACCATAGATATAATATCCCAGATACAGCATGCCAGATACAGCACCATAGATATAATATCCCAGATACAGCATGCCAGATACAGCACCATAGATATAATATCCCAGATACAGCATGCCAGATACAGCACCATAGATATAATATCCCAGATACAGCATGCCAGATACAGCACCATAGATATAATATCCCAGATACAGCATGCCAGATACAGCACCATAGATATAATATCCCAGATACAGCATGCCAGATACAGCACCATAGATATAATATCCCAGATACAGCATGCCAGATACAGCACCATAGATATAATATCCCAGATACAGCATGCCAGATACAGCACCATAGATATAATATCCCAGATACAGCATGCCAGATACAGCACCATAGATATAATATCCCAGATACAGCATGCCAGATACAGCACCATAGATATAATATGCCAGATACAGCATGCCAGATACAGCATGCCAGATACAGCATGCCAGATACAGCATGCCAGATACAGCATGCCAGATACAGCATGCCAGATACAGCACCATAGATATAATATCCCAGATACAGCATGCCAGATACAGCACCATAGATATAATATCCCAGATACAGCATGCCAGATACAGCACCATAGATATAATATCCCAGATACAGCATGCCAGATACAGCACCATAGATATAATATCCCAGATACAGCATGCCAGATACAGCACCATAGATATAATATCCCAGATACAGCATGCCAGATACAGCACCATAGATATAATATCCCAGATACAGCATGCCAGATACAGCACCATAGATATAATATCCCAGATACAGCACGCCAGATACAGCACCATAGATATAATATCCCAGATACAGCACGCCAGATACAGCACCATAGATATAATATCCCAGATACAGCACGCCAGATACAGCACGCCAGATACAGCACGCCAGATACAGCACGCCAGATACAGCACGCCAGATAAGACATAATATCCCAGATACAGTATCCCAGATATAGCATGCCAGATACAGCATCCAGGATAGAGCACCATAGATATAATATCCCAGATACAGCACCCTAGATACAATATCCCAGATACAGCATCCCGGATACACCATCCTAGATACAGCAACCTAGATACAATATCCCAGATACAGCATCCTAGATAGAGCATCCCAAATGCAGCATCCTAGATACATCACCCTAAATACAGGACCCGAGATACAGCACCCCAGATACAGCACCCCAGATACAGCACCCCAGATACAGCACCCCAGATACAGCACCCCAGATACAGCACCCCAGATACAGGAAGTGACGCAGAGACGGCCTCGATCAGCAGCTTCCTTCCTACTGCCCCGCGGGGGCTTTGAGCTGTCGTGGTGCAGACGTTCTTATCCTGCTCTACCCCATTGGGCCATGAGAACAGAAAAGGAAGAAGCAGCTACCAGGTGCCCCAGCAAATACACTGGGAAGTTCTCGCCTGCTTTGGGGCACAGGCTTCCACAGTCAGAAGACCCAGTGCTGGGGTCAGTATAACGTCTCATTGCCTTTTCTAGAAAGGCATGGAAACTGAATGGCCTCCCTGTCACTACTCACTGCCAGCACCAACAGAACCCTCAGGAAGCCCAGTATTCCTGGTCTTTAACCGGCAGACCAGCAGTCGTGCATCCTACAGGATGTGGCCGCTTGTGTGCACTTGGGGTCCAGACAGTCAAGCTGATTCCAGCTTCAACTGTGGCGCTTCTAAGCACTGAAGATTAAACCCAGAATGAAAGAGAAGAAGAGCAGCAGTCCAGCCATCCGCCACCAGGACGTTAAAGCAGAAGAAAGGCAGCGTGGCACAGGCTCAAGGACAGGGCTGCCTGTACCCTTTGGCAGGGAAGCCTCTCCCCATCCAGCCACTTTTCTCCTCCTCTCCTGCAGTTCTCCTCCCTCTGTGTCCCCATACCTTCAGCTGGAAGGTCTGACTGGGATTCAGCGCCACCAGGAAAGTGAACTGTCCCAGGAACGTTCCCTGCTCCTCATGTTCTTCCTTGAAGCCCTACAGAAAAACAGGGGTGGAGAAAACAGAGTGTCTGGTGCACCATGGAAGACTGAACTTCAGTCGGTGAAGTACGGGGTTATTTCAGCTACGGAGTCCAAGGATGATGAGCACAAGGACAAGATGAGAAGCTGCAGGTGGGCAGCACGTCACACTTGCCCACTCAGCGAGTCCAGGCTGGCAGTC
The DNA here is from genome assembly GCF_036013475.1 of Columba livia. Classification (NCBI taxonomy): domain Eukaryota; kingdom Metazoa; phylum Chordata; class Aves; order Columbiformes; family Columbidae; genus Columba; species Columba livia. Next base: position 1,265,681 of record NW_027043024.1, read on the forward strand.
AGAAAAGGAGCAGACGCTCCCAGTGAGAGGGAGGTGACCTGAGCATCACAAATGCCACTGGGATTGGAAACCAAGAAGGTTTAGGACCATGTACTGTCCAGCTCCTTTTCCTTGTGGCTCCTGGAGTAGCATCTTGTCCCAGAAGCTGCTTTTTGAGTGGTACATTGAATGAAAGAGGAATTCAATGGGAAGGAAATGACCTCAAGGAGAGTGTTTGTTCTGAGAGCCAGGAGGAAGCTTCAGGCCCCTGGACTCTTTGACCCATCTTCACCCTCTGCTCAGAAATGCTGTGCAACCCCCAGCCCCCAACTCCAGAGAAGTCACTTACGTAGACAGCAAAGTCCTTTGGAGCTCCGGAGATGCTTTCTCCATGGAACGCTGTCCCTGAGACATGGTCCATGGTGACTGCTCTTGGAATGACTGGCACAGAGAGCTTGATGAACACGTGACCCTGACTTCCTGGGAAGGGCCAGCAGTTTCCAGGATAATTTTCTGGCTGAAAGGAGAAGAAGAAACTACATTGACGTGGAGAAGGTTGCCCTGGCTCTCATTCCTGCCATGAGCATCAGAGGATTAATAATCATTTGGCCAATCAGTTCTGCTCTGAAGCACAGCCAGTGCCTTCAGTCGGACTCTGTGGGTACCGAACAGAGCAGCGGCTGTGAGAATTCGCGTATCACAAAACAATTCCGCAGAGAAGCCCTTCGATGGCTGGGAGCTGGGTGTGCTAGTTGTAGAATCTCAGTGGCCTCTCCCAGTCCAGAGCCCTCACCAAAAACAAGCCAGGGTTGGTGTGGCTCAAAAGCCCCTGCCCAGAGCAGGGGGCAGCTCTGGGCCCACCTGGATGAACCTTTCCTGTCAGGGGAAGCACTTGCTCCCTCTCATCCGCTCCCACCTCCTTCCACTGGCACCAGCCAGCTCTTCAGATTGTGCAGGCAGCTCAGGAGCAGGGCCAGGACAGCTTGAGAGCCCAACATGGGACCCTACAGCAGTGCAGACTCTCAGCACCTGCTGTTGCTCAGTAAGAACACATCCCAGAGCTCTGCAGGCTCCTCTGCCATTCTCCTCCCGTGCCGTGCTGACAGTTTGCACAGCGAGTGGGCAGACACAGACTGCAGGAGCAGCCTGGCCTGGCAGAAGCTCCCGCGTAGAACCTGGGGCACTTTGGGAGAGGAAATACTCAGCAGGGAGACACAGAAGGAGAGCAGGTCCATGCAAGAAGGAGGCAGGAGAAGAAGCTTTGAGGATCAAAGATACGGGGAAACGCAACTCTGAGCAGCAGGTGTGGTTCATTATCCCGACCTATGTTTTACTGCTTCTTGGTGCTCCTACCTCCAGAATAAGCTCAGGGGACCTCATGTAATCCATCAATGGCAGGGAACAGAAGAAGAGTTTGGCCTTGGAGTTCCGGAGGGATGGAGAAGTCCTGGAATGAATGACAGCAGCCCCTGGAAATTAAAACATGAGCAGAATCATCAGGCAGTGTCAGGAGGGATATTGCACTGTTGACTTGGAAAAGGTTTCTCAGTTATCATCTATGTCCCACAGTTGTTTCCCCTCTTTCGTACTGGTACGGCCTCTCTGGAACACAGAATCACAGAATCTACTGGGTTGGAAAAGACCTCAGAGATCATCGAGTCCAACCCTTGGTCCAACTCTAGTCCGTAAACACACAGCAAGGTGCCACTAAAATGTCGTATGGGGCCGTGGAAAAAGACAAGAACGTGAACAAGGCTTTCTGACCTTCCCATGGGGTCTGGCCTGTTACACACTCTGTCAGTGGGTGCACTTTTAGGGCACAAATTGACTTCTTGTCCCTTCTCTCCCACCCCAGGGCAAGTTACAACACCCATCTTGTCAATCTGGACAGGAAGAGGTTTAGAACTGGTTTGTATGTACAATGTCACGGCACCTGCTGATTTCAGGGCGTAATCTGGCATCGGGACCTGCATTTCTTCCAGCTTCTCCAAAGCTTGATTGATGATCTCCTGAACAGCCTGGGAAGGAACACAAAGGAGAGCGCCTGTTGGAAGGAGAAGGACCGGGGCAAGCAGCTCCCCTGCAAGGCCAGCCAAGGTGAACAGGGACAAGGCCCATCTCAGATGGAGGGAATGCCCACATTGCCTGGAAGCCTCCCAGGTTTGCTCTGCTCTGATTGTCGGGATCAGAAAGGGAGGGCTGCTCACTCCAGTGCTCTGAATGCTGGAGCTGCGGGAAGGGGCTGTTCCTGTGGAGAGACCCCAGGCCAGGAAGCACGGACAGATAAGCCTTCTGGGCATGCGATAGGCCTGGCTTAACTCTGCACTGCTGAGACCATTCTTTAATTCCAGTCCTCCCCTGAGGAGGACCCGAGATCTGGACGCAGAGGAAGGTCCAACTCAGACAGCTGTCATTCCTGTCACGCTCTCTCTTCCCCATAAGGAAGTGTGGAGCAACAGGAAAAGGAAGCGTGGCCATGACAGCACTTGTTCCAGCAGCACCAGCCTGTTGGCTGTGACAGGAATGGAGTAGGATACGTGTGGATGGAGGATAAAACCCCTGAGCAGATCCTTCTGCCTTGTGCCCTTACCCATCCGGTAACGCCTGGGAGCTTTGCCTGCTTCAGTCCTTCCTGCAGAGCCCGCTCAGCCACATCCTTAGTGCTCCAGCGCAGATGGTAAAGCCGTTCCTGGAGCTTACGGAGCTGGTCTGGCAGGGGCAGGGTTTCGCTCAGGTCTGCAGTGCTCCAGGGGGTTAAGGCACCAAGTCGTCCCATGTGGTAAACACCTGTGGAACACACACCAGAGCTTAGAACTTGGTCTAAGGCTGGGCTATGCCTCGGGCTGCCCGCTCCCCTTTCAGTGTCTCTCCCAAGTGCCATAATTATCTCTCCTCTTGTTGTCTTTGACAGTGGCCATCATGGCGTACGGGCTCCGCAAGAGATGGGCGTTCCCTGCCCTGGACTGTGCTCCTTGTCCTGCAGAAGATTCTCAGCCCCTGGGGCAGGAGAGCTCAGCCACGGCCTCTCCCTGGGCTGAAGAGAACTGGCTCAGCCCTCCTGGGGAAGGCAACTCAGCCCTTCCTCACCCACACCCGTCCCGCTGGAGCAGGGACTGGCACAGCCCTGTGGGCACTTTCTGCTCTTGGCTGAGCTCCTCTGCTTACAGCACTGGTGTCGCCCACGTCTCGCGCAGGCAGCGTGCCAACCCAACCAGACAATGAAAGCGCCTTATCTCATTGATGGGGTTTTACCCGCGTCCCGAGCTGGTCCGAGGATCTGTGGTCCCTTCCGGGAACTCCCCGGTGTCGGCACAAGGTCCCAGAGATCCTGGGGTCCACGGGAGGTCAGGCAGATCATCCCATCCTCGTCGCCAGAAAATGATATCAAAAAGTCAGCAAAGAGACTCTTTAACACTGGCCGTACTTCACTGGCAGTAATCCCTCCTGGATTAACACCCTCTCTGTTGGCAATCAGGGCAGGACATAAGAACACTCCTGGCCTGATCCACCGTAATTTGAAATTGTCGTTTTAACGACTTTGCACTCTGGTGAAAGAATTGATGTGATAATTCAGCTTGCTGCAAGGCTTCAGGCACAGTAAGCAGCACAGCTTGTGCATCGGCCCTCCTATTGCCTTCCGCAAGTGGTCCTGGAAGGGCCGCTGCAAGAGCAGGTGTGTATTGCGTAATAACCATGATGTCTATCATTTATTAGAAACCATAGCATTCTCAATTCAGCCATCAACAGAGGATTATCCTCTTCCTTAAGAAAAGAAGCTTCCAGGTCATTAAGTATGCCAGCTGCATAATATGAGCCAGTTACCACATTCAAAGGTTTGTTACAGAACACCTCAAAGCGATCCTAACAGCTGTCAGTTCAAGAACTTGTTTGACTCTTGGTCTCTTTTTCTACCTTGTGTTTGCAGCACTGGGTATCTGAGTTTAGCCACGTCACTACAACTTTACGTGAGCGACCAGAGGCATCAGTAAAGACAGTCTTGTCACTTACTGGTCGTTGCTGACAGCAGCGTTTGCCGTACAACGGTAAATTACCAATTTCAGCCCACAGTTTATGTTGAGGGTAATAAACTCATATGTTCCCTGCATATGTTGCCAATGCAATCTGGAAATTCACATCTTCAGTTAATTAACATTATGAATTCTCCTTCATTGTAGGAAGAAATATACCTTCAGGTCTACCCAATACATAGCATATAAACATTCTCTGCCTTTCATTATTGGTTTTGCATACATTTCTTTTCTTATCCAAACTGTTATCATTGGTGTGTGAGCTAGAAAAACCCATACGGACACAATTACCTTTCTCCCTCCTTGAGCTCTCCTGACCTGCGGTTCCACCACCGGTGTCTTCTTTCTTGATCCCTCTTGACTGGCAGGTGTGCTCCAACCCTCTTTATCCATCACTCTTCCTCACAGGTTCACCTTCCTTGCTTTTCCTTTGCACGCTGCTCCACCTGGAGAAAAACACACGGAGGACTGAGCTACACCAGCCCAAGGGCACTACAGTCAGACAGGGGCTGAGTCTGGGGCTGACACCTCCCCACACCCCACAGCGAGCCCACCTTGCCTTGGCACCAGCCCCTCACACAGCCCTTCCCCTCAGCTCTGCCCTCCCTGCAGCACAGCTTCCGCACGTGCCCTGCTCAGGCTGGACCCCAATGTCACGGGTTAGAGATGTCACAGCTCAGTACAAATGCCCACGGTCCTCGCCTGCTCTTTGGTACTTGCTGGACCCCAATGTCACGGGTTAGTGATGTCACAGCTCAGTACAAATGCCCACGGCCCTCACCTGCTCTTTGGTACTTGCTGGACCCCAATGTCACGGGTTAGAGATGTCACAGCTCAGTACAAATGCCCACGGCCCTCACCTGCTCTTTGGTACTTGCTGGACCCCAATGTCACGGGTTAGAGATGTCACAGCTCAGTACAAATGCCCACGGCCCTCACCTGCTCTTTGGTACTTGCGGAGGGTCACGTCGCTGTGCCCCAGGGCACTGGCCTGCACGGCCCTGCCCGGCAGCGGGAGCCTCTGGAGCTGCTGGCTGGTTCTCCAGCTTTAGGGTCACCCGCAGCAGCCCGCTCTCCTCAGCTCTGCACACCCAGCCAGTTGCGCCGCCCAGGCAAAGTCAGCTTCACCCTCTGCCCTACACCTCACCTGCAAACAGCCAACTCTTCAACTGACAACCGCCCAAAACACACCCACAAACTCTCCAAATCTCAGCCTTTTGCTTTCAGCTGCTGCCTCTGGTGCATCTCACAGACAAGGCTCCAAAATCCCCTCATCCTGCAATAACACTCCAGCACTGACTGCCTGCGGGAACAACCGCCACAATACCATGCAAACACCAACCAGTTCTGGCACGGAAATATCGCTTTCTCCTCAAGATTCCACCTACACCAACTGCTGACAAACACACGCTGTCCTCACCAAAGCCAAACGCTGCGACAACCAGCGACAACTCAAATCCGCGTGTGCGGGGCAAAATCGCAGGTGTGAGCTGACGCAGAGCTGGGCTTGACAGCTGCAGAGTGTGCACCCTGTGGCTTAACGTGGCCAGTCACTGCCATTCCGCCTTCTCCCTGGGAGAAGCGCATGAGCACAGGCTGCTTCAAGGAACCATGCGAACGGTTTGGATCTCTGGGTCTCTGAGGGCGAGAGTAACAAATGTGATACTGTGTGTGGCGCAGGAACTTCCCGTCCACTTGCTCCTCCATTCAGTCAGGTGCTGCAAGAGAGGGACAGAGAAAGAAACAGTTAGGACCGGATTAACAACCTCGTCATCCCTGTCCCCAAACCTGCAGGCGTCCTAGGAGGCCTGATCTAAGTTTGGCTCTTCTCCCTCTCTTTGCTGGAATACTTCACCGCACAAACTTCTGTCATGAACACTCTCTGAACCAATCTGATGTGTTCATAGTTCCCAGCCCAGCGTCCATTCCTCAAGGTACCTCAGCATTTCCCTTTGAAACCACACCGGAGTGCCATCCCGTCCTGAGCTACCTCAGCATTGCCCACTGCAGCCTCCCCGACACCATCTCCTCCCTGAGGTCCCTCAGCCCTTCCCGCCAAAGCCTCCCCGATGTCCCCCCTCCCTGAGCTCCCTCAGCCTTTCCCGCCCAAGCTCCTTCCGCGCCGTCCCGCCCTCAGGCTCCTCCGCCGCTCCCGCCGCTCCCCCCGTTCCCGGCCCCTCCCCGCGGCAGCGCCGCCCCCGCCCCTCGCGCCCCCTGGCGCCCCCACGGCGGCCCCGGCCCCGCCTGCGCCGCTCCCGACCCGGCGCTGCCCCCTCCCGCTCGCTTTCCTCCCTCTGCCCTGCGGCACCGCGGGCTCCCCCCTCCGCCCCACGGCCCCGCCCGAGCCCCGCGCAGCGCTCAGCCCGGGGCTCCCTTCCCTCACAGCCGCCCGCGTGGTTCCCCCTCGCCCCTTTCCCGGCCCGGCCCGGGGCCGCGCTCTTGCGGCTGGCTGCCCCTCGCCTTCCTCCTGCCGAACCCAGCTCGTCCCTCCCCCTCCAGCCTCCCCCCTCAGCCGGGACCGGGGCGGCCCCGTCCAGTCTCCCCGCTGTCCGCCCGCCCCTCGCTCACCGCCGGCCCCGCCGCTCCTCGCGCGCTGCTCCCGCCGCCGCACCGCCGGCACGCGCTCCTCGGCCCGCGCGCTTCTGCAGCGTGGCCCCGCCCAGCCCGCGCAGGAGCCAATCCCGTCCGCGGCCGCCACCGGGCCCCGCCCCCCCTCCCGGCCCGGAGCCGCCGGCGGCCACAGAGCCCGGGACCGAGGGCTCCGCCGCTGCAGCCCGTTTCGTGCCGTTTGCACCCCGGCTTACACGGCTGCAGCCTTCCTGCTGCTGCAGCTCACACATCTTTCTTCCTTCTAACTGCACAGCAGGTCACACTCACAAACGTTCCGTGCTCGTTGGCATAAGAATAACTGCAGAAGGATCTACAAACATTACACAGATATACCACCGACCACAGCTTTCTGAGCTTTCAGGTTAAAGTTCCTGTAGATAATCCATGTTTCAATCAAACAGACACCACCAGCAGAGCTGCTGCCTCTGCCGTCTTTGTTCAGAAAGAAGTGACAGCACCAGAAAACACATTGGCAGCCGGTGCTTTGACCAGTGAAGGTGGGATCTGCAAAAGTCTGATTAGACCAAACAGCCTGAGGTCTTTATCAAGCTGCAGATCTGCCAGGAATGCTAAAATGCAAGAGTTTACTCCTGCACTATTCCACAATGGAACAGCCACTTCATATCAGATATCATCTCAAAGTTCCAAACCAGTACATTAAAAATCTATCACTAGGTATTAGAAGACCACTGCAAGATCTTATTGCTTTTTGAGTTCAATAATAATTTTTCAATAAACCAAAACCCAAACAGTTTCTGCGGTCTGTTGCTCATCCTCCTGTTCATTCCTTAGCACTGCAGCAATCAATTTTTATACAACGTGTCAACAGAGGCGATTGAAAAACCCCAAACAAAACTTATTGAAGCCCACAGACCCCCCGCCCTCCCTGCCCCCCCCCCCCCCCCCCGAGCCCCACGATCACCACTTGGTGCGGGAGAGGAGCACAACTCGAAATGTTGTATCTGTGATGCTGTATCTATTATGCTGTACCTAGGATGGTGGGTACATCACAGCATCACAGTGTGCTTGGGGTTGGAGGGCCCTGGAAAGCCCATCCAGTGCAATCCCCCATGGAGCAGGAACACCCAGATGAGGTTACACAGGAAGGTGTCCAGGCGGGTTGGAATGTCTGCAGAGAAGGAGACTCCACAACCCCCCTGGGCAGCCTGGGCCAGGCTCTGCCACCCTCACCGGCAAGAAGCTTCTTCTCAAATTTAAGTGGAACCTTTTGTGCTCCAGTTTGCACCCATTGCCCCTTGTCCTGTCCCTGGTTGTCACCCAGAAGAGCCTGGCTCCATCCTCCTGACGCTCCCCCTTTCCATATTGATCCCCAGGAATGCGTCGCCCCTCAGTCTCCTCTTGTCCAGCTCCAGAGCCCCAGCTGCCTCAGCCTTTCCTCACACGGGAGATGCTCCACTCCCTCCAGCATCTTGGTGGCTGTGCTGGACTCTCTCCAGCAGTTCCCTGTCCTGCTGGAACTGAGGGGCCACAGCTGGACACAAGATTCCAGGTGTGGTCTCACCAGGGCAGAGTAGAGGACAACCTCTCTGACCTACTGACCCCCCGCTTCTAACCCACCCGAGGTACCACTGGCCTTCCTGGCCACAAGGGCCCAGTGCTGGCTCACAGTCATCCTGCTGTCCTCAGGACCCCCAGGTCCCTTTCCCCTACACTGATCTCTAATATGTAATTTCCCAACCTATACTGGAACCTGGGGTTGTTCCTGCCCAGATGCAGGACTCTAGACTTGCCCTTGCTAAATTTCCTCAGGTTATTCCCCGCCCAACTCTCCAGCCTGTCCAGGTCCCGCTGGATGGCAGCACAGCTCCCAGTGTCACCACTCCTCCCAGCTTGGTGTCACAAAACTAAGGCATCTGAAATGCCAAGGGCTTAGAATGCAATCAAACAGTGTTACTTTATTATTTTGCCCGTAAAGCGGCACGCGATAGCGAGAGAGTAAGAAAACGGGAAAGGAAAATGAAACGAGGAAAGAAGAAGGAAAAGATGGGAATGAGGACTGGTTTACCAGCAGGTGAGTTCCAAAGGCGTCCCTCTGGTGTCCAGTCCCGTGGAGTCCTGACAGTCCTCCGTGGTGGCTTGGGATCCTCTGGTGGGGAGATCTCAATGACGTCCAGTCAGGAACCATCTTTATACTTCTTCACCCCCCCTCGCTCCCATTGTTTCAGGCCAATCTCCGCCTTTGTTTCTCAATCCGGGCTTAACTGCACAGGCTCGAAAAGTCTTCGCCTCTCTTGCCAGCGCTTGTCTGCGCCTGCGTGGCCTGCATTCAGGGGTATCTCTCTGGTCCATCGGGTGACCTCAGGACCCTTGGCGAGCTTCTGGGCATGCTCTTTTTTGTTGGCCTTTGTTCAAGGGAGCGGGTGGGGGACAAGGTATGACTGAGGCTGCAGGTAAGAATCCATCTTCTGGACGGTAGCGATTGTCCCTGGGTCAGAGAGACCCGTCTAACAATCCCTTTTAGGGGGTGGGGGCTGGCTTGGCTGAAGCAGCATGCAAACTCCACACAGCAACCAGTGTTAGCAGTAGCCTTCCAGGCTGGAGACACCTGTGCACCACAATGCTTCTCCTCAGGCCTCTCTCTAAGTCACTGTCAGTCTGTTCTTGGTGACGATGTTCAGGCAGATTCTGGTTTTGGACCGACTCTTACAGAGCTGGAGCAGATTCTGAGAGTTTGCTGTTCCAGAAAGGTTTGGCTGGTGCAGCAGCTGAGAGGTAACGGCCAGCTAGGATGGGTCCCCAGAGGGATGCTTTGGGACCGGTGGCACGTGCATCTCCCTAACCAGGCAGTAGAATGCGCTTTGGGCCCGGTAGAAGGAAGGTGGCAGAGGCAATGCATTGGAGAGCTGGCAGGCTAACACTGGGAGTTGGATGAGGCCACCTCCTTTAGCAAGTGAGTCACTGAACAGCTCACAAGCACTGTAATAGCGCACCTTGAGAGAAACTTGGTTGTCACTAAAGGGGAAAACGGTAGATTCTATTGCTGAAAACGGACTGTGTGGTTTTGTGAATGTGGCTTCAGCCTATTTCTTCAAAGGAGGCTCATACCTACTTAAGAAAACTCATGACGATCATGTTGAAAACAAAGAATCAGCGTGGTGAGGCTGTCAAGTGGCCCTTGGTTTGTCCTGCAAACAACCTCTGAATGCGGATTCTTGCAGGTGTAGCGGAGCAGGCAGCAGCATCTGAGTAAAGCTCTGGGGGACCGGGTCCTGTGTGCTGGGGACAGCTTCCCTCGCCATTCTCTGCTCCCTCCTCCTTCAAGCAGGGGCTGCCCCAGCCGCGCACAGCCAGTCCCAGCCGGGCCCGGAGGTGGGTGTCTCCATGACAACCGCCCGGGCTCTGTGACGTCATAACCAGAGGCCATTGTGACGTGGGGGTCCCCGCCCTGACCGTGGGGGTATTTAAGGAGCGAGACCCCGGGGGCGCTCACTCCCAGGAGAGCAGCTTCTCAGGAGCAGCAGCTTCTCAGGAGCAGCAGCTTCTCACGAGGCAGCATCTCCCCTGGGTGCCCATTGCGGCTCTTTGATAGAGGAGACCCAAGATGCCAACTGACAAGGAGGTGTCCTGCTCCTCCTCCTGCCCGCAGATCAGCCACAGCCTGGGCCAGCACACCCTCCAGAGCACCTGGGTCACCCCCTCGGTCCAGGAGCGCTTGCAGGACCACCATAAAGGTCCCCAGGAGGGGTCTGGCTGGCCTCGCAGCACCAACAGCGAGGCAGCAGCAGAGGCAGAGTGCCCGGCACCTGCCCCACAGGGCCCCACAGCCGACGACGCGGCTCTGTGGGACACAGCCCAGCGCATCGTCAGTGAGGCCGTGCGCAGGGCTGTGGCTCAGATCATGGCAGCTGGCCAGGAACCAGAGGAACAGCAGGACCTGGCCCAGCACATGGACCTGCAAGATGAGAACAGCAAAGAGGCGTGCCAGGGCGGAGACACCATCCAGAGCATCTGGATCAACCCCTCGGTCCAGGAGCACCTCCGGGACGTCCCTGCAGGTCCCCAGGAGGGGTCTGGCTTGCCCAGCTGCACAGACACGGAGGCGGCAGCAGAGGCAGAGCGCCCGGCACCTGCCCAGGACAGCCCCACAGAGGACGATGTGGACCTGTCAGACATTGTGGAGTACATCATCAGTGAGGCCGTGCGCAGGGCTGAGGCTGAGATCCAGGGACCTGGCCAGCAACCGCTGGAACAGCAGGACCTGGCCCAATGCACGGATGTTCCAATGGCAGCACCAGCACCTGCAGGACTTGAAGCCATTGAGGCTCATTTGGCAGGAGAGGATGAGAGACAGGCCAGCACAGCCCCTCTTGTCCCAGCTGCAAAGGAGGAAGAGGAGAACACGGTTTCTCCAATGTCTGCAGAGCATGGGGGAGAGACCAGCGCAGACATTGCCTGCCCAGCGCAGGGCCCGGCTCCACGGCAACGGCCTTCCCGGTTCAGGAGGGCGCTCCGGGCTCTGCGCAGGGCTTTCCGCTGCAGCTGCACCGCGGGACAGCAAGAGGAGTAGAGCCGCGACCGCGGCGTTCACCTGCCCTGAGGACATGGTGCTGCCAGCCTCTGCTCGGCCTTGGATTGTTTTCAAAATCAATAAAGCCAAAAAAAAAAAAAAAGACAAGTTTTCCCCCTGTGCTCCTCTGTTCCTGCTCCATCTCGGGACAAAGAAGGCTGCAGGAAATGTCTGTCCTCGGGGTGTCCCGGCCTTGGTTGCCGGAAGCCCTGGGCTGGTGCTGCCGCAAGCCGGCAGTCTGGCTGGATCCCCCTCAAGCTCCCTTCCCACCCGCCTGTCTCCAGTTCCAGTCCAGGACTTGGAACATTTGAGATCTATTGCCGACTTGGCCTGGTTGACCTGCACCGTACGGCATCCCCTTCGTCTCACAAGGAACCTGCCCATTGCAGGGGTGTTTCGGAGCACCTGCATGAGCTGATACAGGCAAGAGCCTCCAAACCCTCATGTGGTCCCTCTCCTCCACCGAGGGTCTTCCAAGTCAGGAAGAGCCGGCTGCTCGCTCCCTTGCTGGAAATCTGAGCCATGACCCATCTCTGCACAAGGCTCTGATGCACAAGGCTTCCAGCGTCACAAGAGCACGTTCAGGCCTGAGACACCGGGGAGAAGCGCTGCAAACAGTGCTGGTCTTGACAAGAAATCCACCTGCTCAGAGCTTTGTCTCAGATGTGAGTTACTCTGTCCTGGGTTTCTGGGGCCCAGAAATGGAGGGAGGCTCAGGTAGAAACCCAGTCAGCCAAGAGCCGCAGCAGCTGCTGATCCCTGTGTGGCGCATTGCAAACCAGCCATGGCTGTCTGTGGCTGCTGCATGGCCCGGGCTGCAGCCTTCGCAGCATCCTCCTCTTCCCCAGCACCCCCGTGCACTGCACAGACCCAGAGCTGATTGCAATGGCTGGGGCAGCACCGGGCAGCAGCAGCATCTCTCTCCCCAGCCTCCAGCTGCCCAGTTGCCCTGCAGGGAATTTCTGCCTGGGAAGGGCAGAGTTGTATTGCGATCGGCCGGGGGCTCAGGACAAAGCACAGCACCGCCACGTCCCCGGAGCAGAGCCCTTCTTTTTCTGGCTTGGACTGGTGTATTCCTCCTGCTCACAGCGCGGTCCTTCTCTGGGAGAAGGTGACGCCAGCACTTTCAGGGAAGTTGGAACGTCATGATGGAGTGGACGTGAAACAGCCACACTTCCCGAAAAGCCAAAGGAGTAAAACTGACATGGAACAAAGCAAGTAACTTGCCACAGCTGTCCAACCTGCGCTCCTCAGGCGGGAGGTGACCGGCGACATGTTCTGGTGCTGCAGGGCTGTGCCGCAACAAGTCAGTTGGGGCCGTGGCCAGAAAGGTAGTGATGTACATCTAGAGATACCCACATCGTTCTGTGGGAAGCATCTGTTTCCTCGGCATGATTTTGAACACTTTTGACACACGGGACTTGCTGGGCCCTAAATCACAGCTGCGTTGACTCCTCTAAGCCTCCCAGTTCCAATTCAGCAGGTGCCCAGTTCAAGGTGTTGACTCAGCAATGTGTACTTCACTTTAATCTGTATTATGTGTTCTCTCTGAAATCAACACTTCCTTCCTAGGAGCAATCTGGGTCTCAGTGTAGGCTACGAAGCCATTGGACTTGTTGACAGTAGTTTACCAACAGTAATTTGCCAACAGGAGGAGTTCTTGCTAAATTAACAGCAAAAGCCATGCTGGACACAGTATTCCAGATGGGGTCTCACCAGGGCGGAGTAGAGGGGAAGGAGGACCTCTCTCGATCTACTGACCACCCCCCTTGTAATACACCCCAGGATGCCATTGGCCTTCCTGGCCACAAGGGCCCAGTGCTGGCTCATGGTCATCCTGTTGTCCACCAGGACCCCCAGGTCCCTGTCCCCTACACTGATCTCTAATATGTAATTTCCCAACCTATACTGGAACCTGGGGTTGTTCCTGCCCAGATGCAGGACTCTACACTTGTCCTTGTTAAATTTTATCAGGTTATTCCCCACCCAACTCTCCAGCCTGTCCAGGTCCCGCTGGATGGTGTCACAGCTTCCAGTGTCACCACTGCTCCCAGCTTGGTGTCATCAGCAAACTTGCTGATAGTCACTCAATTCCCTCGTCCAAATCGTTAATGAATATATTGAATAATATTGGCCCCAGTACTGACCCCTGAGGCACTGCACTAGATACTGGCCTCCAACTAGACTCCGCACCATTGACTACCACTCTCTGGCTTCTCTCCTTAAGCCAGTTTGCAACCCACCTCACTACTCTATTGTCTAGACCACACCTCCTCAACTTAGCTGTGAGGATGCTGTGGGAGACCAAATACTTTCACAATATGCCTGGATACATTTAGTTTTCAAGGACAGCGTCTGCAAGTACGCAGCTGAGGAAAACATGCAGGCCGACTCAGTGTGAGTGATAAAGCATGATTCAACTTTATTGCCCGAAATAGCGGGTATTTATACCAAACACAGTAATTATGCATACTTGTCTCTACCTAATAGGCTTTGCACTAAAAAGGTTATGTTTACTTCCTCCACCTACTTGGGTTTAGTTAACTATGCACATTCCGCATTCCTCTGACCCTTATCTCTTCAAGAACAGACCCCATTCCTCTGACTCTTATCTCTTCAAGGATATGCAGACCCTGCCTTAGTCAGTACTTTTCCATTTCCCCCTTCCCCACGCCCTAATATTCAAGCTAGCTAAGGCCTAGTTATGTCAACTAAAATGGGCTCTGCTCGTACACTTGCTCGGTGGACTCATGTCCAGGCTCCTCGAGCCAATCCCTGACAAGGGTCCTCCAGGCACAGCAATGGTTCACGTCAAAACACAAGTAAAACTCCAAAAGGAATGGAAGGTCATCAAGATAAGCTGTTGCTACTTCAGAAACAGCTAAAGGATAATCCTAAATACTGTGAGACTACTACTGAATTTAGTAAGACAAGGTGTAGGTAGACCTGAGATGTCTCCGTGTCTTTGCATCAGATGTCACCAGCAAAGTCTTCCAGGCCTTTGTGCTTTCAGGCAGGACTCTGGAGGGCAACAACTGTGGTGGATGGGGATCAAGCCAGGGGTTTCATGAGCAAACTGCAGCCTTACCAGCCCTTGGGACCAGAGGGTTTGCATCCAAGAGTGCTGGGAGAGTGTTTTTCCCCAGTTGATGCTGGTCTGGTATGAACCCAGAAAGAAATGCACTCAGACTCTGAGGTATTGTTTAAAATGCTGTTCATTAGGTCTGGCTCTACAAGAGGGCTATCACAGAGGCAATCTGTGTCCCTCTGGATGGTGGAAACCCAGGTGGTGTAGCACTGAACAAGCTTCCGAACATCCACTGCCAGGAGGTGCCCCATGTCTTGTCAAAGCACTGTGACATTTTTGGATGATATGAGGTGAGGTGGGACAGCTTGCTGAGCTGTGGTGTTTCAGCTGAAGGATACAGGGTCTGCTGGAGAGAGTCTCAGGGAGGGTGAGGACAGAGGGATCCCCCTGTGTGAAGGATCAGCTCAGATATATGGAGCTGCTCAATGACATGGGTTGATTTGTCTTGTGTGAGTGAGGATGACAGAGAAGTTGGTGAGGATGACACTGTTTCGGCAGTGAGCACTTTGAAGATGTGATAGCAGAATTCCCCCATGGATACCGATGCAGAGTGTCTCCTGAGGAGGTGTGGACAGACAGGAAAAGCAGATTCAACTCCAGCAGGTCCCCACCACAGATGAGCTGTGTCTATCAGTGCCAGCCCCTCTCCTCAGACCAGAACAAGAGTCCTGCTCCAGCAACAGAGCAGCCTGACCCAAAGGAGTGTCTGCAGAAAGAGGTTTCTCTTCCTCCTGGATTCCTCCCTTCAGGCACAGAAATGCTCCCTTGCTCTTCTCCAGGGACATCCCTTTCCCCAGGTGAGGGTGTCCAGCCTGGCCTGGCCGGCTGGTCCTGGTTCCCTCCCTGTGCTCCCCACAGGGCCCTGAGCTGGCGATGCTGCTCTGCAGAGCGAGGGGCTGTGGTGCCCTGGGGCCATGGGCTGACTCTGCTCTGGCCACGCTGGTTGGGCTGGGAAACAGACCCAGCTGGATGAGGATCACTGCTGCTGAGCCCTTGCCATCTTCCCAGCTGGCTCAGGAGCCCAGGACAAGGCTGGGCAGGACCATGGGGTGTCTCTCATGGCACCAAGGGCAGGGGAGGGCTGAACCAAGATGGTGTCCTGAAACATCCTCCAGTCTGACATCTTTTGGCATCCTGGCTCCTCACAGCCTGTCCTGGCATTGAAGGGCCCTTGTTACCCTGTGCCCTCCTCAGGTTCACCTCTTCCTCTGGGACACCTTGCATGATCACTCCTTTTACCAGGACTGTTTTGTTTAACCCAGCAGGCAGCTGAACATCACACACAGCCCTTCTCTTACTCCCTCCAGCCCAGTGGGATGGGAGAGGGAATCAGGCAAGAAAGAAACATCTTGGGTTAAAATGAAGACAGTTTAATGAGACAGAAAGGGAAACCAATAACAACAGCAACAATAGCTACAATGGCTACAATAGCTACAATAGCTACAATAGCTACAATAGCTACAATAGCTACAATAGCTACAATAGCTACAACAAATATAATATAATAATGATAATAAATAAAATAATTATAGTAATAGTAATTATAATAATAACGATGGCAGTAGTAATAGTAGTAATTGCAAAAATGGTAATAATAATAACAGGAGATATAAACCAATTCACGCACAATGCAATTGCTCACAACCCATCGAGTGACACCCAGCCAGATCCCAAACAGCGGTCCCCCAGATAACTTTTCTCTAGTTTACACACCAAGCATGACATCATACGGTGTGGAACATCCCTTTGGCCACTTGGGCCAGCTGTCCTGCCTGTGCCCCTCCCAGCTTCTTGTGCATCTCCAGCCTCCTTGCTGAAAAGTCCTTGGTTTGGGATAAACATGGCTTAGCAACAACCCAAACATCCCTGTGCTAGCAACATTCTTCTCAGATTAAATCCAACACACCGCACTCTACCAGCTACTAGGAAGAAAATTAACTCTCTCCCAGCTGAAACCAGGACAGTGCCCCCCCTTATTCTGTAGCATCTGTGTTGTGCCCGGGTCCCACACTCTCCAATACATTCCAGTTAATCAACAGCACTTTCCTATCTCTGGATATACACACAGATCTCATTCCTCAGTCTATAGGCCACACCTCTGAAATGTCCAATGAGTTCATGTGGTCCATGGCTTTGGGCTCCAGGGGTCATAAGAGTCTTTCAGGACAGGAGAGATGGTCTTTGCTGTTGGACTGTTGTGTCCTGTGTCCAGAGCTCGTAGCTGGTGTATCTGTCACAGCCAGGGACAGGGTGTGAGTCTGGGTGGGCAGCGAGTGGCACCTCAGGGAGATCCTCTGACAGTGCCTGGCAGCTCCACTCCTCTCCAGGACGCATCTGCCACTGCTGGTGGGACAGCGCCAGGCAGATAAGTCACAGACGTGGCCCTGTCTTTTTGGATGTGTGCGACCAAGAAGGGAGCTCTTCATCCAGGCCTTGGTACCTCACAAATCCCCCTGGGACCCTGAGCTAAACCCCAACCCCAACCACTTCCACTGACACCACTCCCTAAACCCTAACCCTAACACTTATCCATCCCTAACCCTAATCCTAATCCCTGCACTTAAAACTTACCCTAGACCTAGCATTCACCTAAAACTAACCATAACATTAACCCAACCACCACCCTACCCCTACCTCTTGCCCAAAATCTAACCTAAACCTATATCCCCCCTAACCCTAACACAAACCCTAACCCTAGCCTTACCCTAACTCTTACCTGAAATATCACCCTAATGTGACCTAACCCTAAACCATAACCCTAGCCTAACCCTAAAACTAACCGTAACCCATCATACTAACACTAGGCCTAAACCAAAAACTAAACAAAACCAAGCCCTAACACTAAATCCTAACCTGCAACTCTTACAACTGACTCTAACCCTAAAATATCCCTAATTCAAACCTTAACCCACTAACATAGCGCTAATGCTATCCCGACCCCTAACCCCTAAACCTAACCCCTTACACTAATCCTAACGACTTACACTAACACTACCCCCTAACCACTAACCAGAACTGCAACCCGTAATGCCAAAACCAACCTCCATCTCCAATAGAAATCTAAAACCTAACTCTGACCATTCCACTAACACTACTACCTAATGCTAACCCTAACGCTAACCCCATCCCTACTCTAACCTAAATCTAAAGCTAAAACGTAATCCTAACTCTAACCCAAAACATAAAACTAACCCCTAACGCTAACTTCAACCCTACATTCTAACCCTCTTCTAAACCTAATCTAACTCTAATACTTACCCATAATCCTAACCATAATCCTACCCTTTACACCTAGTATTAAAACCTAACCCTGACTGCTTACACTAACAATATTCACTAACTCCTAAGCCTAATCCTAACAGTAAGCCTAACCCTAACCTGAAAATTAACCCCTAACCCTATCTCAAATGCCTAATCCCAAGCACTAACCATAGGCCCTTACCCCTAACCCTAACCTTTAATCCTGACCCTGACTCTAACTCTATTCCCTAACCCTAATCTAAACCTAACCCTAAACCTTATCCAACACTAACCCTTATCTAAATGATAACCCTAGTGCTAACGCTAACTCTAAATGCAATCCTAACTCTTAAACCTAACTTAACCCTTAAACTAAGCCCTAACTTGTACCCTAACACTAACCTCACCTGTAATTCCTAACCCTAACTCCAATTCTAACCCTAAACATCTAACGCTAACTCTACCCCTAACCAAAACCGTAACACCAGACCCTAACCCTAACCCTTCCCCCAACTGGTAATGCCAACTCTAACCCTAACCATCATCTAACCCTAGCTGAAACCCTAACCCTAACTCATAACTGCTAACCCTAACCCTAACTCATAACTGCTAACCCTAACCCTATCCTTAACTATAATACTAACTCATTCCCTAATCACTAACCCTTCCCCTAACCCATAAAACTAACCCCTAACCATAACCACATATATGAACATTCATTGCTAAACCTCAACCCTGATCCTAACCTCTAAACCATAACTCTAACCCTAACCTAGTCTCTACCCCCATCCCCAAACCCTAACCCTATTCACAACCTAATCCTAACTGTAAGCCTACCCCCTAACACCTATCTCTAAAAAAAAACTAACCATAATGCTTAACCCATACCCTCACTCTAATCCTAAATCAAAGCCTGAGTCTAAGCCTAAACTCAAACCAAACTAAAATCATAAACCTAAATCTAAATCTAAACTTAACCCTAACCCAATCACTGTCCCTAACCCATACACCTAACCTCTAAACCTAACCACTTCAACTGACCCTAACACTACACCCTAACCCCCAAACCTAACACTATTCCAACCCTTACCCTAACCTTAATCCCAACCCCTACCACTAATTCTAACCATAAATCTAAAACTGAGCCCTAACCCTGACTCTAACTCTAACAGTAACCCTAAACTCTAACCCCAATACTAAACTCTAACCCTAACCTAACACTAACTCTATCACTAACCTAACCTTAATGGTAAGCCGTAACTAACCTAACCTAACCTAACGCTAACACAGACCCAACACTAACCCTAACTCTAACCTGAAATCTCCACCTAACCCCTAAATTCACCTCTAACCCAAACCTTAAACCTAAACATAACCCTAATCTAATCCTAGCCCCATTCATATCCCTAACCCATGAACCCAGCCACCAACCATAAGCACTTAGACTAAAATTAACACTAACCCAACCCCAATATCTAAGCCTAACCATTAACTCAACCTCTAAGCCTAACCCTAAAGCCTAACCTAAACCTAGCCCTAATCTAATGCTAAATCCTAACCCATCATTCTAAGACTAACTATAACCCTAAGCCCCTATCCCAAAAATAACACTAACACTACCTCTAACCCTAACCCAGTGTCCTAAACCTAACCCTTCAATATAAATCTAAAACTCCCTAAGCCGTAACCCTAACACTTATCCATCCCTTACCCTAACCATAATCCTAACCCCTAAACCTAAAACTTACCCTACACCTAGCATTCACCTAACCAGAACATTCACCCAAACACCACCCTAACCCTACCTCTTGCACAAAATCTAACCTAAACCAAACCCCCCCCTCAACCCGAAAACTAACCCTAGTATAACCCAAAACCTAAACCTAACCCTAAACCTAAGCCTATCCCTACCCCAACCTTAACCACTTACTCTAAAACTAACCCTAACTCTACCCTTACCCTAACTCGAACCACTGAAATCTTACCCTAATGCGACCTCTAACCCTAACCCATAACCATAGCCTAACCCTAAAACTAACCCTAACCCATCATACTAACACCAGCCTTAAACCAAACACTACACTAAACCAAGCCCTAACCCTAAATCCTAACCTGCAACTCTTACGACTGACTCTAACCATAAACTAACCCTAAACTAACCCTAAACTAACCCTAATTCAAACCCTAACCCATTATCCTAACCCTAAAGCTATCCCGACCCCTAACCCCTAAACCTAACTCCTTACACTAATCCTAACTACTTACACTAACACTACCCCCTAACCACTCACCAGAACTGCAACCCTTAATGCCAACCCCAACCTCCATCTCCAATAGAAATCTAAAACCTAACTCTGACCATTCCACTATCACTACTGCCTAACGCTAACCCTAACCCTAATGCTAACCCCATCCCTAACTCTAACCTAAATCTAAAGCTAAAACATAATCCTAACTCTAACCGAAAACATAAAACTAACCCCTAATGCTAACTCCAACGCTACATTCTAACCCTCTTCTAAACCTAACCTAACTCTAATACTTACCCATAATCCTAACTCTAAACCTAACCCTAGTCCTACCCTTCAACCCTAATATTAAAACCTAACCCTAACTGCTTACACTAACACTATTCCCTAACTCTGAAACCTAATCCTTACCTCTCACACTAACTATATCCGAACACTAATCTAATCCTAACTAGTAACCTCATCAAAACCCCTAACCATAAGTCTAACTGGAAACACCATCCCCTAACTCTAATCTAACCCTAACCCTAAAGCTAATCTGAAACTTAACCCTAATTCAAACCCTAAATCCTAAAACTAACCCCTAACCTTAACCACTTCCACTGACACAACTCCCTGGCCCCTAAACCTAACCCGAACTGTAAATCTAAAACTAACCACTAACCCTAACTCTAACCAAACCCAAAATGTAAATCCAAACCCTAAACCTAAATCTAACCCTAGTACCTAAACCTACTCCTAACCACTTCCACTACTCCGTACCCCCAACCCGTAACACTAACGCAACACTTACCAAAAGCCTAATCCTTATCCTAAACCCTAAACCTGAAGCTAATCTGCACCCCAAACCCCTGTCCCAAAACCTAACTCTACCCCCAATCCCAAACCCTAACTGCAACCCTAACCCGTCATTCTAACCTTAACCCTATCCCCACCCCTAACCTTACCCCCTTACAGTAACCCTAATCACTTAGAATAACGCTACTCCCTAACCCCTAACCCTAAATAAACCCCTACCACCAACCCTAACACTAACCTAAAACTAATCTAACTGTAACCCCAAGCCCTTACCCCAATTCTAACCCTAACCCTAACTCCTAACCCTAACTGTAAATCTAAAACTAACCACTAACCCTAACTCTAACCTGAACACTAACCAAACCCAAATGCAAATCCAAACCCTAAACCTAAATCTAACCCTAGTACCTAAACCTACTCCCAACCACTTTCACTACTCCGTATCCCCAACCCGTAACACTAACCCAACACTATTCCCTAACCCCTAACCTTAATCCTTACCTCTAACACTAACCCTAATACTAACCTTTACCACTAACCACATCCCTACCCATAAACCCTAAACCTAATCCTAAACAAACCCTAATAATAATCCTAACATTACCTCTAACACCTATCCCTATATATAAACCTCTAATGTTAGTCCAATCACTGTAATCCTAAAGCAAAGGCTAAATCTAAGACCAACCTCTAACCCTAACTCTAAAACTAACTCAATGCCCTAACCCTGATTCTAACCCTAAACCTTAATCTAACCCTACCCCTAAATCTAATCCCAAAACATTAACTCTACCCCTAAGAAAACTCCGGAACCCCTAATGCTAACCCTAATCCAACCATTACCCTAAACCAAATCCTAAAACTTAAGCCTAAATGTAAACCTAAGTACTAATCCTAAATCTAATCCTAAAATTTAAGACAAACCCCTAACTCTAACCCTAAGACTAACATCACATAAACAGAAATCCAAACCCTAACCTAACAATACCCCCAACCCAAAATCTAACGCTAACATCAAACGCTAACTCTAACCTTTCTCCCTAACTGGTAACGCTACCCAATCACTGACTCTAATCTAACCCTAAAAGGAACTATAACCCTAAACCTAAGTCCTAACCACTTATCCTAGCCACAATCTTATCCTTACATCTAACCCTAATTCTTCTCCCTAATACCTAAGCCTAACACCAACCCCCTAAAGCTGACTCTAAAGCTCAGCCCTAAACCTTAACCATTACCTTAGCCAGTAACCATCATTCTAAACCTCACCCTTACTTGAGCAATAACCCCTAAAACCTGAAACTAACCCTACCTAACCCTAACCAGTTCCACTAACCGTAACACTGCTCCCTAACACAAATCCAACACTTATGATAACTATAATGCTGACCCATAACACTAACTATAACCTTAATGGTAAGCCTAAACCCTAATACTAACTCTAACCCTAACTTGAAACCTAGTCCTAACACTAAACCTAAACCCTAACCTTAACCTAACCATAACCCTATCACTAACCTAACTATAACCATAACCCTTAAAACAGCCTAACCCAACACTAAGCCTAACATGAAATCTAACCCTAACCTGACCTCTAAACAGAATCCTAACCCTAACTCTAACCCTAAGTCTAGCCTCACCCCTAAACCTAATCTCCTATGCTAATCTTAACCATTTACAATAACATTACTCCCTAACCATGAACCCAAACCCCTATCTCCAACAGAATTCTAAAACCTAACCCTAACCACCTTTTCTAACACTACTGCCTAACCCCTAAACTTTAAACTAATCTAACCCTTACCCTAATCTTAATTATAATTCCTACCCCTAACTCTAAGCCCAACCCCTAACTCTTATCCCAAACCCCAACCCTTACAACCTAAGCTACTCCTAACTATGTCCACTAATGCTACTCCCTCAACCCTAAGCCTAACCCTAAATTCTACCCAATTATCTTCAGCCTAATGGAACGCTAATGCAAACCCCTAACTCTAACCCTAACCCTGACTCTAAACATAACCCTAACCCTAGCCCTACCTCCTAAAACTAACCCCTAACCCTAACCACTTCCACTGACGCTACTCTTGAACTCTAACACTAATCAAATCCTACCCCTAATACTTGAACACCTAAGCCAAACCCCAATGCAAACATATACCCGAACCTCAAACCCTACCTCCCAGATTAATCCCTAGCTCCTAACTCTAGCACTAACCATAACTCCTCACCCTAAAGCCTAACTCTAACACATACCCCTAACCCTAAACCTCATCTAACTCAAACACAGTAATTCTAACCCTAACTCTGACCACTTGCCCTAAGTTTAACCCTATTTCTAACCCTAAATGTAACCCTTCCCCCTAACCCTAGATCAAACCCCTAACCCCAGAATCTAACCCAACTCCCTAATTCCTAAGCCTAACCCTAACTGTAACTCCTAACACTTACCTTTACCCTAAATCTAACCCTAGACCTTAATCCTACCACGTAACCCTAACCTAAACCTCATATAACCTAAACACAAACTCCTAACCCTAACCCTTAACGCTATACTCTAACCTCTTGCCCAAAATTTAATCCCAACTCTAAGACTAACTCTAACCCAAAACCTGACTCATAACCCTCACTCAAAACCCTAACCCCAAACACTAACCCTAACCATGCTCCATAAGCCTATCCCAAACTCTAACCCTAACTCTAGCCCCTAACCTAAAACCTTATCTAACACTAACCCTCAACCTTATCTAAAACCTAACCCTTATCTAAATGCTAAACCTAAACCTAATCCTAACCCTAACTCTCAATCTAACACTAACATGACCCTTAAATTAAGCCCTAATTTTTACCCTAACTCTAACCTTTAGTGTAAATCCTGACACTAAGACTAAACCTGAAACCTAATGCTAACTCTAGCCCTAACCAAAGCCCTAACACCAAACCCTAACAATAACCCTAATCTAACCCTAAGCCTAACTATAACCATAACCCTAAGTCCTAACTGCTTACTATAACCCTATCCTTAACTCTACTTCTAACTCTAACCACAAAAGCAAACCCCTAACACTTATTCTAAACCTAACTCCTGAAACTTAACCCCAACCCTAGCTTGCAAGCCTAATTATAAACCTCATACTTACTTTAACAATAACCCCTACACCTTAACACTAACCCATATTCTATCCCTACAACTAAAATTAATTCTTTTCCCTAAGGCTAAGTCTAACCCTACCTCTAATTAGAACTCAAAAACTAACCACTAACCCTAATCGCCAACCCTAATCCTAACTATAACCCTAACGCCTAAACCTGCCTGTAATCTAAACCTAACCTGAAACCTTACCTAATGCTAACTCTAACTCTACACCCAAACCCCTAACCCGTATCTAAGCCTCACCACACACCTTATCTCAACATAACACTAATCCTAATCCCTAACTGGTAACTCTAATCCTGACCCTGTGCTTTACCCAAAGCCCTATCCCTACATCTGTCGAAACACTATCCCCCTCTGGCGCTAATACAAACCTAATCCTAACCTGTAGCACTAATTCTCAACCTAACATATCCTCTAACCCTAGCCCCTAACCCTAACACTGAAACCTAACCCTAAACACTAATCCTAACTCTAAACCTAACTAATACACACTAGCCAAGAAACAATCACCAACAAATGATAACCCTAAGCAAAACTCTGATCTTGGTCCTAACCACTAACCTCAGCTCTACCTCAAATTTCAACCCTTACTCTAACCATCGCTCTAACACTAACTCTTAACCCTAACCACTATTCCAAGCACTACCAGACCCCTAATCCTAAACCAAACCGAAAATGTAACCATTTCCCTTATCCACAAATCCTATCACTAACTACAATGCCAAGTCCTCATCCCTAACCGTATCCTAATCCTAACCACTAACACTAACTCTAAACCTAAACCATAAACCTACCTCTAACCAAAACCCAACCTTAACTCTGTCCCTACCCCTATCCCTAACTACTTACCATAATACTCTTCACTAACCCCTAACACTCATCTAACCCTAAGTCTAACCCTAGCACCTAACAGCAAACTCTAACTCTAATCCTAATCCTAACCCAGAAACCTAACTTTAACCCTTTCACTAACTCAAACCCTAAACACTAAACCTAAACCCAAGCCTTCATTCTAACCCTTACCCACAATCTGTAACCCTAATGCTAAACCTAATTCTAACCCTGAGCAGCACTATTCTGTCTCCTCCATCTCCTCCTTTTCTTCCTCTTGAGGGGGCAGATGGGCTCTGTGTCCAGACAGGTCCTGGGGCCTGACACTTGCACCATGGACCTGATCTTTCGGTGCTGACAGCTGGGTGCCTCCCTGCCACCGCTGGGACCCTTGCCTGCCACCTCCTTCCCGGCAGGGGACACTGAGCCCTCCTGTGAGATTCTTCTTCTTCTTCCCTGGGGGCTGGAGACTTGATCCTTGTCCTTCACAGCCAGAGCACAGGGGCTGCTGTCTGCTCCACGGTGCTGCTTACACTGACACTTTCTGGAGGAACCAGGGCTGACCTGGCTGGGCTCCTGCTCGCTGCTGCAGGGAGGAAGGTGGTGCGAAGGGTGGGCAGTGGAACAGCTGGTCACGGGGAGGCTGGGAGCCAAAGGGCTGAGCTGAGGATGAAGCTGAAGGTCAGCTTTTCATGATTTGGCCAACGGAGAGCAGATGAGGACAGCCTGCAGAACAGGAAAAGAGGCTGACATGATCTGAAGGCCAGGTCAGGAGCAGGAGCCCCAATCTTCCTCCACACTCCACAGCGCACAAGCACAGCACCCAACTGCTACCATCTTAGCCAATCCAAGAGAACAGGAGAGGTGGCTGCTGAAATCACTGCCCCGGGCCACCTGCCATGTCAGACAGTTGCCTCGTGGACTACTGGCCTTGCTGCCGTGCAGGAGCCTGGGAGCCACTGGCACCACTTACCTCGACTTGCCAACAGGCCAAGGAGTTGGGGTGGGTGGTGTCCATGGGGCAGGTGTGGTTGGCAAATTGTGAATGAGGTGGTGTGCAATGGTCACTTCTGCTCACCTTCCACAGGATGCTGCGCTGCAGTTATTGACATGAAAAAAACCAACAAACTTGGTGATCTAAAGAAAAGAGGTTTCCATAAGCCAAGAGAAGAAAATAAGAAGGAGAGCCCAGAGAAAAAGGAAGGGTAAAAACACAGAAGGTGAGAGGAAAGTGGGGGGTGGTCAACAAATCAGAAGTGTTTTCTCTTAGAAGCGGAAACGAAAAAAGGAAGGAAGGAAATTTAAACAACAGAAACGCCAGCGCACTGTCCTGAGCCCTGGTTGCACAGCGGCGCCCAGAGGGCCGGTCCCAGCCCCTGCCTGGGGAGGAGGAGACTCTGCAGCCTCCAGCTGGGGAGTCACCTGCTCCCATCGCCCCAGGGGACAAGACACTCAGAGAAGACTGGTGAGGCCACCCCACTCCAGGGACTGGCACAGCCGCCCCTCTGTCCTGAGCAAGGCGAAAGGAGACGTTTCTCCACCCTTAATCAGAGAAGGGAAAAACAGTGGGGACCTGGCCCTGTACCCCAAACCAGAGCAACTGCTGCAGCCCTGGGGCTGAGGGGCTCTCCCTGTCTGCCTCCAGCTTAGCAAGACACCCAGCATTCCGTCTACACTCTCCCCAACACATTCTCCAGCTCAGAAGACACAAGGCACCTGTCGAAGACTCCAGGCAGAAGCTCAGACTCACTTTTTGGCAGAAAGCACCAGCTTCATGGCTGGTGGTGGTGACATGGTGATGTTCAGCTCCAGAGCAGCACTGGCCAACAGGGACGATTTCAATGTTGCCAGTTTGGAGTCTTTGGGTGCAGCCATCTTGGTGCTGGAGCCAGTAGGGAGGTCCATGCCACAGCCTGATTCCTGAGAGGCCCAAAAAGCTGCTGGTTCCACCCTGGGCCTTCTGGGACGCTTTGGACAGATCCCCGCTGTGCCGTGCACTGGGCTGGCAGCACCGCTGCTGCAGGACTCCCTCTCCAGGGTCTCAGCATTCTCCCCACTGCCCCTGGGCTCCTGGCTGGGGATGGGCTCCAGCAGCAGCTTGGGTGAGGTGGGTGGCTGCTTGCTCTCCCAGGAGCTCTGCCCGGACAGCTCTGCTTTGGCCCCACTTGTGTTGCTGGTGTTGCAGGAGATCTGAACTGTTCTGGGCACAGGAGGCAGCTGCAGGAGGGCGAGCAGCTTTTTGGGCCTCCAGGCTGAATCACTGTGCCAAGGACACAGGGTGATACTGCAATCCCATCCCCTCCAAGCTCACACAGCAACTCTTAACTGAGCAGGATCCTTCCTGCAAGCCATCCTCCCTCACACCTGTCCATTGGGTGCAGTGCCTGCCTCCCTGCCAAGCTGCAGCCCACCTGCCCTCGCAGAGCAGGCAGAGGGGCAGCAGCTCCCTGCAGCTCTGGCCCAGAACAGCCTTCAGGACTCACCTGGCCTGTCACTGGTGAACACACGGGTCTGTTGGTCACAGCTTTTTTCACCTGATCAGAGACGCTGGCCCCGAGAGATAAAACAGAGCATGAGCACAGGGCCACAGACTGCACCAAACCCCTGAGCCTGCCCCCAGCCAGGCACTGGCCAGCATGCCATGAGGGACGGCTGTACCGTCCCCAGTTCCACGGAGCCTCAATGGAGGAGTCGTGGCTCATGCTCAGGCAACAGGCTCTGCTCTGCCAGACAGAGGCAGCACAACAACAGAAGCTGCTTCCCTCTTGCCTGCACCCTGCCTGACACTGGCAGTTAAGCAGCCTGGAGAGCAGTAACGGTGCAGCTGCAGGAACATCCCCTGTGAGAGCAGAGCTCCCCCACCCACACCCTGCCCCACTACCTGATCTCCAGCACCAGGCCCAGGAAAGGGTCAGAGGTCTCCCAGATGCTCTTGCACGCTGAGAACTTCACTGCAAAAGCAAGAGCAGTAAGCACACCCTGGCACAACACCCGCACCCAACACCACCCCAGCACAGCACAGGCAGCTGCCGTGTTCCCCCTCTCCAGCTTTGGGCTCTGGGATGTCGGCACCAGGATTCACAGCGTGCAATTCCACTGTGTGCTGGGACAGCAAGTGCTGGTACATAACTGCCAACATGGGTTCCTCAGCTGGTGGCAAAGAGCTGGGGGCCCCCAGCCAACAGCCTTTTCCAGCACTACAACACACGCCACAACCCACAGGAACCACAAGACTGACCAGCTGCACCTCTGGGTAAGTTACACACACTCAGCAGTTTTCCCAAAAGATTTTTACTGCAAGGCTCTCAGGGAAACCGCTGCCCTGAGAGTCACAGGCCCAGGACCTGGCAGCCAGCGCTCACCATGGACCACAGGGATCTGCCAAGGACTTGGTGAACCAGCATGGTGGCCTGGGTCTGGTGATCCAACCTGGAGACAGCAGCACCAGAGCTCACACTGCCCCTCCGCAATGGCCACCCCTGTCACCCACCGCTGTGTCCTCAGGATCCAAACACATCCCAGCGGCAGCTCCTCTCTCCCTTCCCGTCAGGAGCAGCTTGCCAACATTTATCCAGCACTTGCAGTGGCCACTAACCAGGCCTGGAGCTGTCGGGAGAAAGGACTCCCTGGAGCTCACCCAGCTCTAAACTCAGCCCCAACCTGCCGCTGGCTCGGCAGCCGGCACTGCGAGCAGCGCAGAGATGGAGCAGTTGGCAAAGAGCTTTGCAGGGCAGAGCCCTCTGGGGCACAGCACTGAGGCGGACCCACTTCCCCTCTGCGTGACTCAGCATCAGCCAAGAAAGTAGCAAGCTAAATTTCACAGGAACAGAAAATGAACATAGAAACGCTCATTTGTTCCAAGGCCGTACCTGTGGGATCGCCCCGGGGCTCACCCACAGACTCAAGTCAAGAAGTCAAGTAGCCGCTGCCTACAGGGACGGCTGGAATCAAGGAGAAAGGAAAAGCGTTTCCATTTCACGTTGTGATCTACCTTGTCCTCAGTGACCTGCAGTGCCTGGACAGGGGTCAGGCAACAACACGGGACCCAGACGCATGCTGAAATTGCCAAAGCTGCAGAGGGGCTGCAGAGCCCTTGGCTGGGACCTGGCAGCTTCCAAACTACTGTGACCAGGCCACATGCAACACCCCTCAAGGACCAGATGGACAAACATGGGGCCTCTCAGGGCCTTCTGACCAGGACACCTCTCACACACACAAAAGAAAACCCACACTAAGGTGGGAGCATGGAGCACCAGGGCAAAAAATGATCAGCCATGTTTCTTCTAGCAAAGAGCCTGCTGGCTACTGCAAGGCGCAACTATTGCAGGAAAATGTTAACAAATAATAAACCAAATATTAGCAAATGCAAAAGGACAGTGACCAATGAAGAATGAACACTTACCCTGGGATTGCCCCCAGGCTCAGGAACAGGATTACACCAAGAGGCTTGATCACCATGGACTGCAGGAACCAAACAGGGAGTCAAACACGGGTGAGGAGCTTCCATGGCATGTTGTGATCTCCTTCTTCCTCAGTCACCTGCAGTGATGGGAGGGGGTGAGGCAATGACACAGGACACATACAAAGGTGTACGTTCCCACAGCTAGAAATGGAACGTGGGTGACCTTCTTGCTGAGACCTAGCAGGTTTGCAGGCAAATGAATATTCTTTACTTGTCTGTGTAACACCACCAAGGCTCAAAAAGCTTTTGAAAAGCCTCTGAGATGATCCTGGGTACAATCACACGTGAATAACCTATTAAAACGTGAGTGTTTATTCCCTCAAGCAGACAGACAGTGCCAACGTACCTCTGGGACAGCCCAAGGCTCATAACCAGGATCCAGCTGAGAAGCTCGATCAACTCTGCCAGTGCCATGGCCTGGAGTCAAGCACAGAGCAGAGAGGTTTCCAGGCTCACAGAACAATACTCCTGCATTTCTGGTGAAAGAGGACATAAAGAAGAGAGAAAAACAAAACAAAACACAGCACAACATATTTAGGACAACAATGCCCATATATTGCAGAGAAATAGCCGTATTTGGGGAAAAAACTGGCAAAATGACAAAATATTCCAAATATTTGGGAGCTAAATTGGCCAATACAGGCAAAAATATCTGAGTATTTGGGCAAAAAGTGGCCAAAAGAGGCAAAAACATCCACGTTTGGGTGCCAAACTGTCAGCAAAGGTGAAAACATCTCATATTTGAGATTACAGCGCCTCCATTAGGGGAAAAAAAGCACCTGAATATATCTGGTAAAAAGAGCCAGAAATAATAAAGCACCACTAGATTTGGATCAAAACTGGCCAAAAAGAGGTATAGCATCCCCAGATTTGGGGTGAAATTGGACCAAAAAGTCAAAGTATGCCCAGATTTGGGTAAAAAATGGCCAAAAGTGGCCCAAACACCCACAGATTTGGGTAGAAACTGGACTGCCAAGCCAAAGAACTCCCAGATCTAGGCAGAAATGACCCCAAAGGGCACAAATGTGCCCAGTTTGAGCTCAAAACTGGCCCAAAGGGCCAAAGCAATCCCAGCTTGGATTTGAAACAGGCCCAAAGGCTCCAAGCGTGCCCTGGGATGGGGCCGTGTGGCACGAGGCTGGGGGGCAGCGAGGGCCCCACAGGGACTCAGTGCTGGTTTCTGCCCCTGGGCCACCACTCCCAGCCCCTGCTTGCCCAGAACTTGCCCCTGAAGCAGCCGCAGCCCCTCTCCCCTCCCTGCGGGGCGTCTGCCCCCTGCCCACACCCTGGTGCTGCCTGGCTCGCCCTGCCCGGCCCAGCCCGGCTGCTCTCCCGGCCCCAGCCCCAGCCCTGGCCCCACTGCTGCCCTGCTGAGCTGCTCGGGGCTGGGTGCTGCCCCTGCCCGCCCACCTGCTCCCTGCGCTCGGCTGGAGCAGCCTGGGCGTCCCGGGGTGGCAGGGACACCAGGAGGAGGAGGAGGGTGAGGACCATGGCCCCCACGCTCGCACCATGATGCTGCTGCTGCTGCTGCCAAGACACAGCACAGCACGTCACCGTGGGGCTGTGACCTCATAGTCACATTGGAACCACCACATCTGCACACTACTGCATGGCCTTGTTCTGCACGAGCAGGGAAGGAACAGAAGTGGAGAAGGGTGCACCTATTTGGGAGGCAGCGCTGCCTATGGGAGTGCACAGGCTCTCACTTCTTGCTTCCCAGAAATCAATCAATCAATCAATACCAAAAGCTCCATATTAAGACTAAATTAGAAAAAAAAAAGCCAAGTTCAAGGGTCTTTCCTTGTAACTATTTTTGTCAGGCAGCTCTCTAGGAAGAAGCGAGCTTTACCTGCTGGTTTTACCACAGCTTCAGTGCCTTTAAAGCCACCACTTCTTACCTCTGCTGCTCCAACACAGCCTCACAGCCCAGCAAAATCACAGTGCAGGCAGAAACCTTCACCATACCAAGAGGGAGAGTCAGGAATACGTTACTCTCAAAAGCAGACACTGTCAACCACTCTTGCTCTCGCTTACCAAATTCAGACAGTGTTAGAAAACAACAAGGAAGCGAGATTCTTATTTTATGGACCCCATTATATAGACTATTCGACATCAAGTCCAACCAGAGTCTGAACCTCCAAATAAGAAACATCATCTTAACATTTCTAGGAAAATGAAGGGCTTTGAAGTGGCAACACCATAAAATGTTCATAAAAGCGCTGCCATGCAAGTCCCCAGCCCTGATCACAGACCACCTGCCCTGGTACCTAAGGCAGTGATGTTCTCAGCTGATTCGCAGCCACTGATGTCTGGAAAACAGCACAAAGTCTCATGTTTTTTAGTGCCAAACGTGTAGTTTGGAACTGAAACAGGCAAGAGAACCAACCATCTACAGTGAGTCTGGTTTCATTCGAGGCCATCAGGACAAGTTCAGTTCATATTCACCAGGAACCACAGCAGGTCCCACCCGTCCCTGCAGACCCCAACAGCGCTCCTGTGCAGGGTCCCGAGGAGCAGTAAGCACAGAACAAGAAACTTCCCTTCCAAAGAAGCCCCCAGCTGGCTCTTGAACCAAGCTGCACAGAGCAGCAGCTGAGAACAACCTCTGCCACAACTGCACCCGGCTCTGCCGTCTGCACAAGGAGACCAGCTCCTAAATGATCCCCAGCCCTACAGACACAGATCTTCCCCAGGGCAGGGATGAGGAAACACCAGAGTGCACGGACACCTGGTCATTCAGTTGAAGCTGCTGGGGAGAAGGACAGAGGACTAGAAAGAGACAAATGAGACAAGAGAGAAGACAGAGGAGCCCAGAGAGAAAGAAACACACAGGGAAAAGGATGGAGAGATGGAGAGATCAAGGCAGAAAGGGACAACGAGCCGTGATGAGACAGGGAGGAAGAAACAGCAGGGCTGAGGAGCAGGATAGAGGGATGGGGAGTGGGGAGGAGGAGAAGCAGCAAGGGGGTAGAGAAAGACAGGGAGGGGGATGTACAGATGGAGAGACAAAAAGAAAGGCAGGGAACAGAACAAAGGGACTGAGAAACAAAGCAAAGATCAGATCAAAATGAAGAGACTGGAAAGGGAAAACATGCAGCAATGAGCTGGAGGAAGAGGAAAAGAGGGCTGAGGAGCAGGAAAGAGGAAGAGAAGACAAAGAAAAGGCAGAGCCAGCTGGACAGGGGAGATATAGTGAGAAGGGATGGGGCCTGGAACAGGCAAGGAAGACAGAAAGACAAACAGGACAGAAAGACATCAAGAAGGAAAAGGGGCAGTAATCTGGACAGAGATGGAGAAAGAAGCAGCAGGGAAAGGGAAGACAGGCAGAGAGACAGAAAGAAAGAAAGAAAAGAAAGAGAGAAAGAGAAAGAAAGAAAGAAAGAAAGAGAAAGAAAGAAAGAAAGACAAAGAAAGAAACAAAGAAAGAGAAAGAAAGAAAGAAAGAAAAGAAAGAAATGAAAGAAAGAAAGAAAGAAAGAAAGAAAGAAAGAAAGAAAGAAGGAAAGAAAGAAAGAGAAAGAAAGAAAGAGAGACAGAGAGAGAGAGAGAAAGAGAGAGAGAAAGAGAGAGAGAAAGAGAAAGAGAGAAAGAAAGAGAGAAAGAAAGAAAGAAAGAGAGAGAGAAAGCAAGCAAGCAAGCAAGTGGCCGGCGGCTCCGGGCCGGGAGGGGGGGCGGGGCCCGGTGGCGGGCGCGGACGGGATTGGCTCCTGCGCGGGATGGGCGGGGCCACGCTGCAGAAGCGCGCGGGCCGAGGAGCGCGTGCCGCCGGTGCGGCGGCGGGAGCAGCGCGCGAGGAGCGGCGGGGCCGGCGGTGAGCGAGGGGCGGGCGGACAGCGGGGAGACTGGACGGGGCCGCCCCGGTCCCGGCTGAGGGGGGAGGCTGGAGGGGGAGGGACGGGCTGGGTTCGGCAGGAGGAAGGCGAGGGGCAGCCAGCCGCAAGAGCGCGGCCCCGGGCCGGGCCGAGAAAGGGGCGAGGGGGAAACACGCGGGCGGCTGTGAGGGAAGGGAGCCCCGGGCTGAGCGCTGCGCGGGGCTCGGGCGGGGCCGTGGGGCGGAGGGGGGAGCCCGTGGTGCCGCAGGGCAGAGGGAGGAAAGCGAGCGGGAGGGGGCAGCGCCGGGTCGGGAGCGGCGCAGGCGGGGCCGGGGCCGCCGTGGGGGCGCCAGGGGGCGCGAGGGGCGGGGGCGGCGCTGCCGCGGGGAGGGGCCGGGAACGGGGGGAGCGGCGGAGGAGCCTGAGGGCGGGACGGCGCGGAAGGAGCTTGGGCGGGAAAGGCTGAGGGACCTCAGGGAGGGGGGGACATCGGGGAGGCTTTGGCGGGAAAGGCTGAGGGAGCTCAGGGAGGAGATGGCTCCTCAGGGAGGAGATTGCTTCCTCTGAGGAAGGAATGGAAACAAACAAACACACACACGCACAAAAAACCAACCAAACAAAACTTGTAATGGTGCTTTTTTATTTTCCAAAACTAATTTGATTTTCAGATATTATATACCTTTGCAAATGATTTCTGCAGCGTTTCTGCTCTGTGGATCCCAGCAGCCTGAATCACCACTTGTGCCATCATCTTTCCTGCAACACGAAGATCCGTAACATGGCAGCTCAAAAAGTCCCATGGCAACACTATTCAAATGCCAATACAATTCCTTTCTTTGCTCTGAACTCACTGCGGTAGCAGATCCTACACCACTGATTTACCACGGTACATTTTGAACCTTCATAGAGATTACTGAGCACTGCAAGGACACTCTTGTGTATGTACTTACTCTAATGAACAAATAGTAGAGAAAATGTTTTCACTCACTGTTACTAGGTGGCAGGAAAAGTCCGTTTGTATTTCGAGGTTTGCTGTGATGGAAGGCACAACTGATCCTCGAACAGCCTGAGGGTTGTTTTTCCCAGAAACAGGAGATGTGGCTGTGCTTCTGCTGCAGGAGAAAAGAGCTGTCATCTATTGTAAGCAGAACAGTAAAAATGGACTCAATGGAGCAGCTCTTGGAACTGCTCTGAGCACGCGCAGTGTTCTCTGGTGGTCGTTCAGGGGGTCTGCAGGATGAAGTAAGGAGTCTTCTTCACTCGTGTCCTTTTCGCCTCTTGTCACAGCACATGCGCACTATCCATATGCTCATTATAGAATCCTGTGAGACTCTTGGATGCACATCCTACACTTTCAAGATAAGGACTAACTTTCAGCTCTCTATTCCCAAACTAAGATAAGAACCTGAATACAACCTGCAAAGCTTCAAGATAAGGTAAGAATCTTGGACACAGTTTACAAAACCGAATGCAACTTACAAAAACCAGTTCAACTATAACGGGGCTCCTGGCGGGCGGGCCGGACTCCATTTCCCGTGGGCAGCGCGGGGCGGTGCAGCTGCGGTTCCGCCCGGTGCTGGTCCGGCGTTGGGAGCGGGCGGGCTCGGGTGGCCGGGGCCACGAGGCGGCGGGGCGCGGGGCAGCGGGAGGTGCCGTGTGTGTTCGTGACCGCGGTGAAGGAGGAGCCGTGGGCCCAGCGGGAGCGCCAGGTGGCCTGGCCCCGGGGCTCTTCAGGCAGCTCCTGCTGCCCCATGGACAGGGCAGCCTGCCCCAAACTGGCACCCATGGCAGAAAAGGGTTTCTCTTTCCATGCCTTTCTGAGCTGGAGCTGATGTCTGTCACCACTTGAGCTCTAGAATTACTCTGAGACCCAGGAATCTCCAGCTCCTTGTGGAGCTTTTCCAGGCTGTGGAATCCCCTTTCTGTCACAGGTTGTAACGCAGCCCATGGAAAGGGGGCACTGTTTGAGGTTCCTCAGTGTGTGCGTTGGGGAGGTGTCGTTCTTGGGCTCACGCTGGGCGTTACGAGGAGACGCTTTCACATGAGCTGAAGGCAGCTCTGGGTACCCAAAGCTGTTAACCGGTGTTAACAAATGCTGCTGCTGAGATTTGGTGGTGATGGCACCAGCCGGTTAATTAATTAATTAATTAACTTGGTTAATTAATTCCCCATGTGTTTGTCTATGGATTCATCCCTGAGTCCCATCTCGATCCCTTCCTGTCCTGTCACTGTGATTCAGTCCAATATTTGAGTCTGGGCTCTTCTTGCTTCTTGTTGGATCTTTTTTCACTGATCTCAGATGAGCCTTTGCTTTGTTAAACCGCCGATCTTGTTTCTAGTCCATCACCTTGAAGGGGTTTAGTCTGAATAAATCCTTTTCTTCCCACCAAAGTGCAGAACAGGCCCTGTCATGTCTTCCTTTTAGCCTTGAAGTCGTTCTTTTCTCCCCAGTCGATTCCGTTCTTCTCAGCAAAGTGCGAACCAGACCTGATCACACAGGTGGTCAGTGCAGTCTGGAGCCGTTTTGGTGAATACCAGCAGAATTTTACTGCTTCAGATTTCTGCAAATTCAGCTCCCTAAGTACCACAAAGCAAAGAGGATATTAAAAATCACACCACCTTTTCATGCTGGGTGATTCGTTTGATCTAAGAGGCATTTAATTAAGCCAGGTGATTGATGTAACACTTAAATTGGGCTCGTCCACTGACCCGTGAGCAGCACAACCATTGCTGT
This sequence comes from Columba livia, assembly GCF_036013475.1. Lineage (NCBI taxonomy): Eukaryota > Metazoa > Chordata > Aves > Columbiformes > Columbidae > Columba > Columba livia. Next base: position 1,301,197 of record NW_027043024.1, read on the forward strand.
ACGGGCAGCTTGCTCAGCAGAGAGCTCACAGCAGCTCCCCAGGCTGCCGTATTGATGGAACAAAGTGGCTGTTTTGTAGTCCAGTGGCAGGCCCTGGGAAAGGTCTGCACGAGGCTCTGTGCACCCACATCTTGAACCTCTCTGGACCTCCTAACCACCCCCCTTCTAATCCAGCCCAGGATGCCATTGGCCTTCGTTGTCGCAGTTCAGTGTGTTGTTTGCTTCCTCGGGGTTTCCCAGCGGCAGTTCTGGGCTCAGCTGCTGCTCTGGCCTTTCCCTCCTCTGGAGCCTGCACCAAACTGCTGCTGGTTTGGCCGGGGGGTCGATGCCTCTGCCAACTCCCCAATCGAAGCCACAGGACGAGTCCCAAGTTTGCCCGTCTGCAGCTCAGAACCTGCGCTCGTCCTGTCTCCTTCCGCACGGGCTGTTGGAAATCACGTTCCTGACCCCATAAACATCCCCGTTCTCCATCCGGCTCCTCTGCTGAGGGGGTGTTTGTGCCCGGGCAGGCGGCAGCTGTGTCGCCCCAGCAGATCCCACAGGGTGTCCCTGCCCTGCTCAGCCCTGGGGACCCCAGTGTGACGTCAGAGCCGCCACTGAGAGGTCAGAGTTGGCCAACGTGGCCTTCCCGCCTGGGGAAGGAGCCCCAGCTGCCATTTGGCTGTTGCCCTGGGCAGGCAGCTCCTGCTGCGGGTGCTGTTGGGCTGCGCGAGCTGTTGGTGACTGGACAGGCCAAGTGCTGCGCTGAGCGGGGAACCCGCCCTTGCCAGCCATGGCCAGGAGAAAGGCACCCCAGAGAAGATGCCGAGAGGCCTCCAAAGGCTCCTTGGAGGTCAAGGCCGACCAAGAGCCGGCAGGGGAGGCAGCGGGGCCGAGCCGCTGCCAGACGAGTGGGTAAGAATTGGCCGCTCCTGCCTGGGGCGGTGGGTTGGGGTGGGAGCTGGGATGTGGCCGGACACGACCCGTGGGGCGGGGAGCAGCGTGGGGAAGATGACAGAGGCTTCTGGAGAGAGAAACGGAGCTGGGGAAGGGGCTGCCTCTGTCCACGCAGCTGGGACGTCCCCTGCTGAGCATGTCCGTCTTTACCATGTACGTAGTGCAGGTTTCTGCTGTGGACGGGGGGAAGGGGATGTCCAGGGCCAGTGCAAGCAAAGGGGAGAACAGGGCCTGTTCCCTAGCCCAGACATGAGGAAGGAATTGTTGCCCCTGAGGGTGGTGAGAGCCTGGCCCAGGTACCCAGAGAGGTGGTGGATGAACCATCCCTGGAGACACCCCAGGCCAGGCTGGACGGGGCTCTGAGCAACCCGATCAGGGTGAAGACGTTCCTGCTCATGGCAGGAGGTTGCACTCGATGAGCTTTGAAGGTCCCTTCCAACCCAAACTATTCTGTGATTCTATGTGAGAACAATCCTGGCTTCTCAGCCAAAGAGAGAGCAAGGTCCACACCACAAGGCTGCTGACAAGAGTCTTCATTTGTTCTTTATGGATTGTTTTCCTTCTCTTTCAGAAGGTGCTCCTGCAGCTCTTCCTCTGCGGAAGAGCTGCCAGTAGTGTTGAGCAGTGTGGACAGAAATCAGGTTCCTCCAGCTTTTCAGCCTAAGAATGCAAATCCAGCTGTTGAAGGGGTTTGCTCAACACTTGTTTCCCTGACAGCCCCTGGACTCTCTTTTTCAGGCACAAGATGGCCCCCAAAAAGAACTGGTTTGTGATGGACAGGCAGAGGATGCAGTTCTTGAGGGACATGAGGTTCTTCCGAGCCATCCTCCTGTTGCTCCTGGTGGCTCTTGGCATTTACTGCACAACCTCGATGCCAGGGTGGACGACACGGGCGAAGGGGTGGATGGAGGTGGGTGACTCCTGCAAGGGAGCACTGCTGACAGTGGCTGGAGAAATCACGGGCTCTTCTGCTTCCGTGCAGGGCGACGCAAAGAAAGAGCAGCTTGTGCCGTGTCTCCTGGGGAAGCCTCCCCCGGGGAGCCCCGGCAGCTCTGGTGGTGGAGACTCTAACAGGGAATTGTTCCCTTTCAGGAGCAGATCTGTGGGTCTGCGATCGAACGGAAGATCCAGAGGTAAGAGAAGTTTCCTGAGCTGCAACTGGGTCTGTGCAGAAGCCTCAGCCAACACCTCGTGCTACCTGCACCCATTTTCCTAAAGCCAGGGCTCCTGTCCTTCCCTCTGGCCTTTGCCTTGCTCGGCCGGGTGAGCACCCGTGTCTGTGCTCCATGCTGAGCTCCGATGCTCCCCAGAGGGGACGGACATCTCTCTGATGAGATCTGCTTTCCTGGTCCTTCAGCGATTACCAGGCTTTGCTGGTGGCACAAAATCAAAATATGCGGCGTCTGCTGCAGGAGGTGGCTCAGCTGAGGGTGCAGCTCATCAGCGCGAGGAAGGTGAGCGTGCATTTGGGGAAGGAGGTTTGGCTGGGCAGAAGCCCTGAGAAAGCCTCCTTGGGGTTGTTGGTGGGCTTGGACTGCTGACCGTGCTGTTCCTCAACCAGGCAGCGTCCGAGGCGGCTTCGCAAGTCTCCGTGGAGATGTCTGACTGGGCCCTGCAGAGCGCTGGTACGGACACAAGCAGCCCAGCCGTGCTCCTGGCGCTGCTCTCCAAACTGGTGATGAGGACAGGACTGAAAAACGAGGAGCTGGCAGCGGCCTCACGGGTCGCGTCTGAGCACCGAGTCCTCCGCTTGCGGTCATCTGCCCCCCCTTCCTTCCAGGTGCCGCCATCGACACGCGGAGAACTTCCCAGACCTACAGCTGCCAAGGGAATTGGTTCTGCAGTGTTATACAGCTGTTTCATCCTGCCAACCCTCCTGAGGCTGTTCTGAAGGTAGGGCAGCAGGAATCCTCAGTGCTGGTTTCCTTCCTTCCTGGGAAGTTGGGGTCTGATCTCAGGGACATTTCTGAGCTGCAGCAGACCCCACAGACACCCCGGTGCCTGCGCTGCGAGCTCCGGGAGCAGTTGTGTTGGCCCCAGCGCTCTCTCACGCTTCATTTCTCTGCTGTTCTGGTTGCAGCCGGATGTTTCCCCAGGGAACTGCTGGCCTTTCCAAGGGCATCAGGGCCAGGTGGTCATCCGGTTGCCAGCACGAATCCACCTGAGCGCCGTCACCGTGCAGCACATCTCCAAGGAAGCCTCTCCCTCTGGGTCCGTCATTAGCGCCCCCAGAGACGTCGCTGTCTTTGTAAGTGTCTGCTGGGCGCTTCTGCCCTGGGGCCAAGCCGTGACAGCGACTTTGCATCCTCAGAGGTTTGTGTCCCGCTCTCTCCCGAGCCCGGCCGTGCCCTGGCGTGATACTTCAAGGGCTCGAGAGGTTTCCTTGCTCTCAAGACTTAGTCTGGCCAGGGCACCTTAGGGTTCTTCACCAAAACTCCAGGCGGAGACTGAGCTCCAGCCCAACCAGTACCAGACGAGCGCTGGGGTCCCAGGAGAGGCTGGGAACGGGATGGGGCTGATCCAGCGCATACGTCCCCGCGGTGCTGGGATGAGTCTGAGCTGCTCTCCTTGTGCTTTGCCCCCGAGGGACTGGATGCGGACGGAGAAGAGGAAACTCTGCTTGGGACGTTCATGTACAACGTGGCGAAAGAGCCCATCCAGACGTTCCCGCTGAAGGTACGGTCCACACGTGGGGGAAAGATGCCAGGGAGCAAAGCAGGTTTGCCCGCACGTCCGCAGCAGGAAGAGCGTGAACGCTTTCTTACTGGGCACAGGGGCCCGCAGCACTTCTGGGAGCTGGTTCCTGCGCAGGAGCCGGGCTGGCAGGGGCAGGTCCATTGACTGCACTCTGGCTCTTGACGCCTCCGTTTCCTTTTGCCTCTTTTCTTCACAGGCACTTCCCAGAGCCTTTTCATATGTCAAATTTCTTGTCAAGAGCAACTGGGGAAACCCGAAGTATACCTGCATTTATCGAGTGCGGGTTCACGGGAAGATGGCGAAACCAGAAAGCCTCAGCTGAAACCAGAGCAGAAGCTAAGGCAAAAAATAAAAAATGCTGTGTCGGTTCAGATCGGTGTAGAAGATTTGCAAACCTGATTCCTCAGCCCATGAACGTTCCTGTTCTTGATCTGGCTCATCTGTGTCAGAGGTTCGTTTGTGTCGGGTTAATTAGTGCCGACGTGGAGTTTTGAAGCGTTTTGCACCTTGCTATTCTGCCCTCCCCTTGGCACTGGCATTCCAGCGCTGGGGAGGGTTGGCAGTCTGTGTTCCTGGCAGCTCTAACAGCGTGTAGGATGGGCAGGGGGTCGGGGCAGCTCGCTGACGGGCAAGAGCGTTTCCTGGGGGTTGCTGGAGGATTCCGAGGGGCTCCTGAGAGACGGGACTGGTGAATGGGCGTCCCAGGATGCTGTTGGGGTTCTCCTGCCTTTTCATGCCATTTGTGCCGTGCTCAGGTGCCACACTATCCAGTGCATCCTCAGTAACTGCCCCTCCTCCTTCTGTACTTCCATGTATGCACTGCTATAATCCCCTTCATCTATTGGCCAGGGTTTGCCCTTTGTAAATTATTTGTTACATGAATTAACAAATGAATTTATTAAGAAATGAATTTAACTCAAGCTAGCAATCACATCCATGGTAGCCGCTCTCTCACTCCCCACCTCCAAATAGGGGAGAGAATCAAAAGGGAAGGGACGATCTTGTGGATTGACATAAATACAGTTAGAGAAATAACCTCATGACCACTGGAAAGTTACCTGAAGAACAACTGTAGCCAGTTATTAGTAGCATCCCTCAGTGACCAGCACTCGGGCCAACATCTTTATTCTCTTCTCCATGATGTGACGCAGTGCACTTTCAGTTCCTTCGTGAAAGATGCAACATTGGGCAGAGGCCCTGAAAACACTCACCTGGTTCAGCCGGCCTTGAACAGGAGAGTGAGACAAGGTGATATTCAGGGCTCTCTTCAAACCTGAGTTATTCTGTGATTCAATGAATCTTCACCTTGGAGAGGGTTTTGAAAATGGAACATGTGGAGGAAGAAGAAAAAAACCCAAAAAAGAGTCAGAGGAAGAGAACTAAAAAGTGTCAACATAAATACAGCAGTTCCTGTGAAGAATGTTTCTCCACTCCAATCATTTGCAGGAAATAGATTTCATCAAATTCATAAAACAAACATACTTTTACCTGGTCGGGTCCTGGGCCATACGGAGGGTGTTGTACGAGGTCAGTTGTGTCTCAGAAACTCTTAATCCAGTAAGATGCATGTGGCTGTGAAGGGGACTGTGAGGTCAGTTCTGTCTCTGGAGGTGACAGCCCAGCAGCAGGGACATGGCTGGGAAAGAACCTCTGCCCAAGTGCCCAGGGACATGGTCGTGTCTGTCAGAGAAGCTGAAAGGCCAGCAGCAATCGTGGGATCTAGAAGATCATGCCGAGGTTACTTCTCTCTGGTCAAGTGGAAGACCAGAAAAAGCCTAACAGGTTGGGTTCCCTGTTTGAAGGGCAATTTCTGAGGTGGGTGAACTTTCCTTGGTAGTCGCAAAAAGCAGGAGAGAGAAGAAAAAGCCACCAAATGCAGATTGGCAGGTGGAGACTGGGTATCAGGAGGAAAAAATGTCACTGGAAGGGCAGTGCTGTGGTGCAAGATGTCACCAGGAGGGAGTCTGGATGAGCCCATGGTTTGTGTTCCAAAGAACAGCCGGTGAGGGTGCAGACACAGCAGTGAAGGTGCAGAAATGCTGGGGTGAGAGCAGGTGGGGAAGCGAGATGGGTGTCTGCAGCCTGCAGGGAAAGATGGGCAGGGGTAGGACCATAAAGAACAGCCTGAGGTGGAGATGGCAAAGGGCGCTGTAAGGCTGGAAGGGACCCGCAGAACCCAGGTCTCTGTCCCCTTGGCCAGGGCAGTTGTCTCTGCCACTGAGGCCTGGGAGAAGACATGTTGTCCTCATGGCTCTGGGGCCTCGTTGCCTCCTTGCAGCCCCATGGGCAAGCTGGAAGTTGCTGGAGCAGTGTTGTCCTTCCCTGGGCCTTGCACCCCCACATCCCACGGTCCCAGGAAGAGCCCTGAGCCGTGTGTGAGGAACAGGATCCCCCTTCCCATTGCCTGGAGCTCAGGGCTTCTCCTTTCTGCTTCAGAAAGCAAACCAAGGGGTTTCTGAGCATCAGAGCCACCTGCACAGAGCCACCTCTCATAACAGCCTCCAATTATCTGCTCTAACGAGCCCCTGGGGAGGCTTTGTCAGTAACAGTCCTCAGTGGGGCCCATTAATGCTTCAAGGAACTCTGAAGTTTTGGTTTTGACTTTGGGTGCTCGAGGCCTTTTTCCAGTCTCTGCTCAGTACCTGTGATTCATGGACGCAGCCTCAAACACACAAATGGGCCTCTTAAAATGGCAAAAAGCCTGACAAGCCATGTCTCTTTCATCATTTTCCTCAAGTCCTGAACACTTGTACAGCTTGTACAGAACACTTGTACAGAATTAGAGAGGTTTCAGGAGGTAAGGTAAAGAAGACATTTTCAAGGAGCCCTTTGAAGAAGCGATAGAAGAATTCTCCCATGGACACTGATGCAGTGTCTCCTAAGGAGGCGTGAACAGGTTGGAAAAGCAGTCCCTTGAGGCCAGACATGGGATGGAAAACCTTGCTCCTCACCTGTCCAGCCTCCCTGTTTTGCTCATTTGGCCTCTGAGGTTTACATCACTTTTCTTTACATCAGGCTTCTCCACTCAAGTTTACACCTGATTGTCAGAGCTTCGTTGCAGGAATTCCTACCTACTTTCCTTAAAGAACTCAACGTAAACAGGCACAGAGGGTTTTTGGTTTTACTTCAGTGGTTTGACCCCTGGGTGTTCCACAACCAGTGGACCATCCCCTAGAGCCACCAGGGCACAGCGGTGGCCCCAGCCCCCCCGGTGCTGCCGACCTCCATCCCCGGCTACCAGCATGTCCAGGGGCAATGGGCACCGATCAGCGTTCCCAGCACGGCCACCGCCACAGGGGCATCTGGGGGCAGGAACATCCCCCGGAGCAGCCCCTCTGCTGCCCTCCTCAATGAAGCCCCTGAGAACCCCACCGATGGCTTCGACGTATCTGAGGAGATGCTCCTGCTAGAGGCCCGTTGGCTGTTTGGTGTCACTCCAGCTACAGTGCGGGTCACCGAGGATGGTCCCAGAAGCAGCCCCACACCTGGGAACACGGGTGGCAGCAGTGCAGAGGGAAATGCAGTGGCCACCCCCCTGGCGACAGCCCTGGGCAGCGACGCTCCATCTGGCCCCTCTGCTGCCGAACCAGCCTCTGCAGACCTGGCAGCTGAACTGGCCATCCCGGAGGATGAGCTGCTCCAAGAGGCCCTGCAGCTACTCGGCTGCTCCCTGGGGGCGGTGGAGTCCAGCCAGGATGGTCCAGGCAGCAGCCCTGTGCCTGGGGACCTGGGTGACAGCGGCACAGAGGGGAATGCGGTGGCCCCATCACCTCTGGAGCTGCCAATGGCCATCGATGGGCAGCAGGCAGCGCTGGACATCCCGGGCACTTCAGCCACCGTGGGGGCATCTCCGGGCAGCAACAGCCCCCCGGTTAGATGTGATCTAGGTAGTGACTCTATAAGCAAATCCTATAGGAATAGTTCTGAAATAGATTTTTCTGGTCCTTTGGGCATTTCCTTAACATTATGCAATTCTTCTAATAAACTTCCCAGATTTCCATTTAAAATTACTAGAGATTAAATAGCTTCTATTTTGTACTGAAAGGATATTTGCAGAATATCCAACTCGGTGCAAGTGACGTGTATCAAACTTGCCTTCCAGCTGTAAAAAGCCAAACTGTCCTCTGACCAAAACGACAAGGCGGCCGGTGCGGCGCGAGAGGAGCTGAAAGAGACTCTCATGAGAAAGAAGTTCTCAGCAACCAGCTCTGTGGCCTTCAGAAACAGGTAAAGGCACTAAATTTGCTTTAATAACTAATCCCAAGCAGTGTGGTGTTTGGGTGGATTGACATTTCCGTCCCTTTGCATTCCCTGAATTTTGCGGACAGAAATCTTGACGTCCATTTGGGAGGGAGATGGATTTTTGAACATTTTTATTGTACCCACATAGATGCCAAGTGTGTTTTTCACAGGCCAGTGCAGCAGAAGATCGCGTTCGCGAGCTGGAGGAAACGATGGCTGGCGAGCGGGAGCAGATCAGGAAGATGCTGGATGCAAAGGAGAGGGAGATGACAGACATGAGGGACCAGATGCAGCAGCAACCGACCGAGTACCTGCTCCAACTGCTCGATGTTACGTTAGCACTCGGTGCTTACGGAAAACTCCTGAAAGGAGAAGAGAGGGACAGTAGAAGCTGCTGCTCAGCCTTCCAATGGGCACTTCGCCCTGCGTGGGGGACTCAGAACCTGGCAGATTTGCCAGAGCTCGATGCTCCTCTCTGGGAGCTCACAGCACTGCAGACACACTCCTTCTTCCTTTTTTCAGTGAAGAAGTTGACTTTTCTGCCAACCTCGTGCAGTAGTGTTGGCGGAAAAAGGACAACAGCGATGAGTCTTGAAGTCGATCGTGCAGCGTCCAAAAGGCTCGTGCGCCTTCTGGCCTGTTTGTGAGCCCCTGGTGTGGGCAGAGGTGCGTGCTCTGCCGGGGAGGAGCCCCTGCCCCGCGGCTGGTGCCTGGGGAGGCCCCGCAGCCGCAGCTACGAGAGGTGCCGGGCGGCGCCAGCCCCATTGTTGCACGGCCCCGCACGGCCCCGTGTCACAAAGGGCGTCCCAGGGCCGGGTGCTCATAAGGGGCGTCCCCGGCAGCTCCTGCTGTGCTCTCGCACTGAGCTGGCGGCTGTGCTGGCGAGCGTGAGCGCGGGCTGAGCTCGACGGCGGAGCCACTCAGCTCCTTGCTGTATTCATTCAATACTCTTCTTCTGGAAATTACGACCTTTTTTTTCTCCCTCCCCTTCCTGACAATTCCAGTTTGTGGAAAAGGTAATGCTTCGTTTCCTTTGAGACAGGGGATGGTGTAGATAGAGAGAGGGTAGAAGTGTGGGTTGGCCTGTACCTTCCTCGCTGTCCACTGGGCTCTCCCGTTGGGGTTTGGGTAGATGCAGGCTGTCAGCGTAATTCCTGTTTCCTAGTTATCTTTTCTCTAGCACATCCAAAGAGGGCCAAGTCTAGGCACACCACTTGAGGGCTTTCTTTATCCACACAAGGAGATCTCCTTTAAAATCTGATTTTCTTGCAGGCACCAGTGTGAGAATGGCTCTGCCAGAAAGGGACCTGTATCCTCCGCAGAAGAGTTGCGCGGCCTGGCAGCAAACACGCAGTGTGGGAGGAGGCCTCTACAACCTGGGCGACACCTGCTACCTCAATTCCATCCTGCAGTGTTTGACGTACACCCCTCCGCTGGCCAACTACTTGCTGTCTCGCCAGCACAGCCAGTCCTGTGAGTCCTTGCTACGCGTTCTTTTACACCTCTGGGGCAGCTCTAAATGATGAAGAAACCACGGCAACTCTGGGAAAACAGCTCTGAGGATGAGAAGTAGAGGATGAAGAAGGGAGAGCGGACGTTGTACCTGTAACCTGTGGGGTGGTTTGGTGTTTTTCTTCCTTGAAGATTTTCCATAGCCGTGTATATTTTAATTGGGCTGCTTCCTTCTTTCCCTCCCCTCTTAGGTGAGAAGAAAGGCTTCTGCATGATGTGTACGATGGAAGTGCACGTGGAGGAGGTCCTGTCTTGCTCAGGCAGTGCTGTTGCACCTGTGGCTGTTGTCAGCGAGCTGCCACGTGAGTCATTTCAGATGGTTTCATTTGGAGGTATTTTTCATTGCCGAAGAACCCCGTGTGTAACTGTTTATTCCGGGTTCAGGTTAAGGAGGAGAGCTTTTAGAAGGGTCAGTTTTCTTTCATTTTTTGGGGAGACTAATGTGAAAACCTTCTTCTTTCTCAGGAATAGGAGATTTCCAGTTTGGCGCTCAGGAAGACGCGCATGAATTCTTCGGCTGTGCCGTGGATGCCATGCAGACAGCTTGTTTGAGCAGCAGCAGCGAGTAAGCATGAGCACATGACCATGGAAATGTTCTCTGGCCCTTTTGACTCCTTCCTTTAAATCGTCAGTGAAACCCGCTCTCCGGGGCTCTCCTAACAAGGAAAACTCTTGCAAGAGCGAGCTCTCTGCCTTCCACCTTCTGAGCCACGATTACCGTTTCTTTCCAGCTGGGACGCATCTCAAGGCGGAACAGTCATTGATCAGGTCTTTGGAGGACTTCTAAGATCCAGAGGTAATTTTTAAAAATATCCCTGTCCTTAGAACGGTCTGTGGCTCTTTCTCCCTTTGTGGAAAACTGCTTTTTGCAGGCAGCAGCATGTCCAGGCTGCACTGGTCAATTACATGGGCAGAGTTAGTATCCGTCCGAACCTCAGAACCTTTTCTCTTTGCCTTCCAGTAACATGCTGGAGCTGCAAAGCTGTTTCAGACACCTACGAGGCATTCCGTGATATTCCTTTGGATATCAAGGTAAGATGTTTGGAAATGGTGGTGCAAAATGTTTTGAGGTCCCTGCAGGGGCCTCGTTTATCTCCAGTAAACTCCGTTGACTTCAAACTGCGGGTTGTTACCACGCAAGATGGTGGTGGATGGGAAGGGAAGTGGACTTGTGTGCTCCCTCCGTAGAAGCCCTGTAAATGGTCTCCCTGCGCTGGGTGCCAGCTGGGCAAAGAGCAAGGATGCTGTCGACAGCCATGATGACGCTGTCCTACCGCCCTGCTTTGGACTCCTCAGTACGCACGTGATGCTGGACGGGTGGCTTTTGTGGCTTTTGCTGGTTTTGACCAGGCAGAGCACAGGACACTCTGGTGCTGCCCAGGAGTAGCTGTTTATCGGGTTAACGCTGGCACCACATGGGGAGCTATTTCTTGGGATTTTGAGTTTCCAGGAGCTCAGTGCTCTCCTTTCTTTCTCATCCAGACAGCCACATCTGTCACCGGAGCTCTGGAGGACTTTGTCAGACCCGAGCATCTGGGTGGCGAAAACAGCTATAAGTGTAGCAAGTAAGATCTTTACTAATGACATCTTCATAGTAGATACTGGGTTATGGATTTGCATGTTTGGAAGCAGTAGTTAGGTTTGGACATCACTGAGAGACCCAGTCGTGACACAGCTTGGGTTTTTTTCTGTTTGTTTGGTTTTCTTCCCTGTACAACTAAACCTCCTGAATCATCCATGACTTGGAATAAAATGCATTTGTTTCTAAGATGGGTACATTTTTTTTCCATTCTGCCTGAACTGGGCAAAACAAGCCTTAGCTCAACCCTAGATGGATGGGGGGTGGAGTGTGGGCAAGACAGGTTGCAACCGTTGGGTCTGTGTTTTCAAGGTGTGAACAGCGGGTCAGTGCGTCCAAGAGGCTTACAATCCATCAGTCCTCCAACGTCCTGACCGTGTGCTTGAAGAGATTCGATCCTTTCTTTGGCAGAAAGATTAGCAAGGTATGTAAACAAGTGCACGGCCACGTTGTCTGCTTGGAAGGAGTCCTTTCCCGAAGGAGAATGCTTGTTCTGGAAGTTGTTCGTGTCTGCACACGATGGCTATGGAGTGCAGCCGTCTGAGAAAAAGAATTGCAACAGCTCTGCCTTGCTCTTGCCCTTGTGGCCAGAGGAAAGTTCCAGGGTGAAGATGAGCACCTGGGTGCTCATGAAGAGTTGGGTTGGCCGAGAACAGTTTTCTGCCACTTTGGTGATGACATGGCGACACCTGTTTCTGATGAACTGAGAAGATCCTTTGACAGGTTTTTCTCAGGCTGCTTCCCAAAGACTCTCAGGATAACTTGGGAATCCTCTTGGTGTCTCCTTAGGTCGTGCGGTACCCAGAATATTTGGACCTTGCCAAATACACATCTGAAGCGGCTGGAGGACCACTCCTCTATTCCTTGTATGCCGTCCTGGTCCATGAAGGTCACAGCTGTCAGCAAGGACACTATTACTGCTTTGTAAAGGTAAAAGTGTGATTTGCATTTGTCTATTGTGCCCTTCAGTGGTGTACTGCCTGTGTTTTTGTTTTCAAAAGCCTGCCGTTCATCTGAAGATAGAATTGCTTTGCTCTGCAGGCCAGCGATGGACGGTGGTACAAGATGGACGATGAGTCTGTGGTTCTGTGTGACATCCAGACGGTTCTTGGCCAGCGCGCATATTTACTCTTCTATGTCAGGTAAGAACAAGTGTGAAAGGGTGTTCAGAATACGCTCCCTCTCCTGTTTCAGATCTTGTCGTTACTGTTCTTCTCCGGTGGGCTTTGCTTTCTGTCCTAAGAGAGAAAGACCGTCCAGCTGAGTTCTGTCTGCTCTGCAGATGGCCCCGTCATTTCTTCTTCTTCCTTGTTTGGCACTCATTTGTTGTGATTGTGTAAATTGCTATCTGTCTGCTCTCTGGGCCTGGCTAGCTGTGAAGAGAGGTGAAATGGGGGTTCAAGAGGGTAGAAAGATGAATTCCTGCTCTGGAAGGGGCAGATAGGACTGGCAGAGCACAATCTAATTTCCAGCTTCCAGTCCGGGTTCAGTCTTCTGCGTGTCATATCAAGTGCTGCCAGAAGATGTTAGGATGAGAGTGAAGCCACGTGGAGGCTGCGAGAACAACCCTAGACTAAGATCCCTGTTGTTTCTCCAGGCACCACGATTTGACCCCTGGAGCGGGCACTGAACGCCAAGAGACACAGAGCACTGGGTTGGCAAAGTCGGTTCCAGAGCTGAAGAGTCCATTTTCTGGAGGCTTCGTGGCACCGAGAAAGCCGGAAGGTGAAGCAAGTACGCAGAGGATCCAGCGGAACGGAAGCCCACGGGACTCCGCAGCGCCTCGCCCTCAGCGCTGCGGCAGGAAGAGAAGGCACTCTGCCACTGAGGAGGGGGAGAAGCTGGACGGGAGCCACCCGGACTGTCCGCCTCCCAAGCGCAGGCGCACCGGCCCTGTGGAAACGCAGAAGCGCGCTCCCCGTCAGCTGCGGCGTGGCAGTGGGATCCTGCGCCGCTCTTCCCACAGGGCCAGAAACAGCTCAGGGTATGGCAGAAGCTCCATTTGGGAACAGCTGTACAGCTCGAGCGGCCACCAAGCAGACTGGCACCCCAGGTCGCGAGGGGAGCAGCAGCCTGGGAAATACTCGCTCGAAAAACAAGGTGCGCTCCCCCCAGTGCCCATTCACCCAGAGGCTGCGAACGAAAAACCGCCGTGCAGAAAGAGAAAACAGACCTGTGCAGAGGAGGGTGACGGTGCGCCCGAAAGAAAGCGGCGAAGGATAGAAGTGAGACTTCTGGCGATCCAGCCTTTAAAGGGAAATGCCAGAACGGGAAGAAGATCAAGAAATCCAAAGTGAGCACTGGAGAGGAGACTGCAAAGGAGGCTGCGTTTGCAGCCTCACCTGGCAATGCTGCCAACCTCTCTGCCAGGTGTTCCAGGTGCACGGCTTATGGACAGAAGCGTTCAGTACTCGTGACTGAAATTACCATCGAAACTGGCCACTGACCATCAGAGGCCACAGACAAACATTCTCAAGAGGATGCTGACCGCTGAACTTGACATGTGTGTTTGCAACAATAAAGTTGCTGTCATAGCCAAACCCAGTCCTAAGTGGCGCCACCTGATTTCCCTAGAGAGTTTGACGACTCAGGAAACAATGGAGGAGCTTGGTTTGGGTTTTGTTTGGTTGTTTATTTCTTTACATTTTTTAAATTTCAGCCTTCATCGATGCAAGCAGCCTTGTGAGATAGAAGGGCAGAAGCTTTCTACAGCTGCTGAGCATAATAAATTAGGATGTAGAGTTCTCAGTGAAAATATGCCAAAGCACAGAGCATCTCCAGGGCTGCTCGATTAGAGATTCAGGTGCTTGTGTTCTCCTGGCAAACATGGACATTAGTGCTGGGGAAAAAAAGACAACAGTGATGAGTCTTGAGGATGAACTTTGATCTTGAGTGTCTCTTCCAACCAAAATGATTCTGTGACTCTGTTCTACAGTTCTCTTGTTGGCTGCTTGAGCTTTTTCACCCCCTGCTGTAATCAGGTCACACCAGGGTTGGACACGAGGAGCTGTGAAACCTGCGTTGCGGTGCTGGACGATTGTTGGTGGTGAGTACAGAGGTTGGGTCGCCAGAGCTGTCCCTTCATCCTCCTTCAGCAGCACTCAAGCAGTTTGCAGGAAGCCAATCCTCAAGAACTCGCTGGGAAAGGCCAAGCCAGGAAAAAGGAAAGGTTGATTGCAGGAAAGTATGAAATATATATGCAGGGAGCACTAAGTCAGAAAAGGCTTCCCACGGATGCGCGAGCGAGACGCCCTGGAGCTGTGCAGCACTGTGCGAGGAGGACACCCCATCCAATGCACCCAATTCCCGGCTAAACCTGAATAGCAGTAAACATCTATCAAATGCTCAGGCCTGTACAAGGATTGTTGTGGTCCCATTTCTTCTTTAGTCACTAAAAGGTGTCGGGCGGATGCTGCAGCACTAGGGGGAGATGCAGGGTCTGGTCTGATTGAAGCGGTTTTGGCCGGGGATCCGGTGCGTGCAGGGAGGTGGATTCCCTGAGAAACGGCGGCTGGTTTGGGGGGTGAGACCAGAATCCACGGAGTGGGAGATGGGGCTGCAAGAAGCATCTTGTAATGATGCTTCCAGACTGGTTGTGGAGGATGGGAGTAGGACACAGGGACGTGACCAGCGACGGGTCCTTCCTGCTGGGAGCCCTCGGGAGGGGGAAGGTGTAGCCTCAGCCTCTCCCTCTGCATCCTTTTTCGCTCTCCCTCTGCATTGTGCCCCGTTGTGCAGGGGTGGCTGGACCAGCCTGAGCCTCTTCCTTCAGATGCCAAGTCTCAGGGCCCAAACAAGGGGGTTATTTCCCCCGGGGGACTCAGCAGCACCTCCTGACCCTGAGCAAGAGGTGGTGGGTGAACCATCCCTGAGACATCCCAGGCCAGGCTGGATGGGGCTCTGAGCAACCTGAGCTGGTGAAGATGTCCCTGGTCATGGCAGGGGTGGCACTGGGGAGCTGGGAAGGTCTCAACCCAAACCATTCTATGATTTTCCGCTTCACAGCAGCAGTTCACGGCCGTGCCAGGTGCCGGTAGCTGTCTCTGCCCCTCCACCAAGCCGAGGATGGAGCAGGTGACACACGGGAGGGTTGGAGGCTCCAAACTGCTCTGGGCTCAAAGGAAAGAATCGAAGAGTCGTAGAATCGTGGAATAAAAGAATCGTAGAACCTTGGAGTCATAGAATCTTGGAATTGAAGAATCAGGGAATCAAGGAATCGTAATATCCCAGAATCAAAGAATCATGGAATCATCAAATCAAGGAATCATAGAACCTTAGAGTCGTAGAATCTTAGAATCGAAGAACCAGGGAATCAAGGCATCATAATATCCCAGAATCAAAGAATCGTAGAATCACATAATCATAGAATCAGGGAATAACAGAATCATGGAATTACAGAATCACAGGATTGTAGGATCATAGAATCACAGAAGAAAAAAAAAAAAACCAAAACCCATATCACAGAGTAATAGAATGAAATAATTGTAGAATCAAAAAATCAAAGAACCGTAGAATCAAAGAATCATAGAATTAAAGAATCGTAGAGCTTTAGAATCAAAGAATCATAATGTCCTAGAATCAATAAATTATAGAATCAATAAATTATAGAATCAAAAAATCAAAGGATAAAAACATCAAAGAATAAAAAAATCAAATAATCACAGAATAATAAAATCATAGAAACATAGAATCACAGAATTATAGAATCAAAGATTCAAAGAATTATGGAATTGCAGAACCATAGAATCATGTAATGATAGAATCGCAGAATCAAAGAACCGCAAAATCACAGAATCAAAGAATCAGAGAATCACAGAAGAATCAAATCAATCAAGAATCACAGAACCATCAAATCTTGTGCCCCCCGTCTGCCCTCGTACCCCCCACTTCGTTCCTGTCCTTGTGCCCCCCCCGTAGCCTCCCCCAGTCTCCTTGTGTCCCCCCTTGTGTCCCCCAGTCCCTTTGTGCCCCTAATATTGCCCCCCCCTTATGAGCCCCCCATTGTGCCCCCTAATTCCATGTGCCCCCCTAGTCTCCTTGTGCCCCCCCAACTCTTGTGCTTCCCTGCTTGTGCCCCTGAGTCTCCTTGCTCCCCCCACTTCATTCTATCCCTTGTACCCCCTCGTTTCGCCCCCCCAGTCACCGTGTTTCTCCCCCATCTTGTGCCCCCCCTTGTGTCCCCCTAGTCCCTTTGTGCCCCCCCCACTCTTGTGTCCCCCGGGTCTCCTTGCTCCCCCCACTTCGTTCCCCCCCCACCATTTCCTCCATTGGCCCCCCCTCCCCGCAGAGCCCCCCCGGGTGGCCTCCGTGACCCCCCAGAGCCACTTCCCCTCAACAGCAACCTCAACAGCTGCAGCCTGCGGGGGGGCCGAGGGCGGGGGGGCGCGAGGCACGTGGACCTGGCCGTGCACGAGGATCCAGCCTGAGGCAAAGACCCGGCCTTGCACGAGGACGCAGCCTCGCACGAGGGCCCCTCTGTGTCCCCCCAGCTGGACATGGCCCCCTCGTGCCCCCCCACCCCGTGTCAACATGAGGGTCCTCGTGCCGCCCAAAAGCACTGGACCTGGGGCGGTGGGGGCTCCTTGTGTCCCCCACCCTGGACATGTGGGGGTGGGGAGGACACAGCCCCATTTTGAGGGGGGGCCCCACCAAAAGCCATCGGGGGGCCCCTGTATCATTGGCAGCACTGAGCCAGGGTGAGGTGGGGGGCAGGGCTGAACCCCCCAAAACTGAGAGGCCCCCACCCAAAGTGGGGAGACCCCCGGCTGACACTTTTGTTGCCAAAATCCCTCACATGCCTCCCCCAAAAAGAGACACATTTTCCTTGTAAAATAGATGTAAATGGACCAGCCCGCCCTACCTGTGGAAACTGAGGAACGCCGTGGGCCTCCCCCCAAAATAAAACCCCCCGCAAAGGTTCCCCCATCCCGGTGGGGTCCCCCCACAAGCACAAGCGCCCCCCCAGCTTGGGGGCGCCTCTCTGTGCTGTACAGAGGGATGGGGGACCCCCAGGAATGAACCCCAAAAATGGAGGAGGGACAAAGGGACAAGGACACCCCCCGCTCAGGGCTTGGGGACCCTCCCCTAAGTTTTGGAGACTGCCCCAAAATCTGGGGACCCCTGTTCAATTTGGGAACTCCCCAGTATTTAGGCCTCCCCCCATATTTTGGGGACACCGCCCAGGGCTTCAGGTTCCCCCCACAGGGATCTGGGGAACCCTCCCCAGGTTTTGGGGACCTCTCTCGGCTCTGCAGTCCCCCCGAATTTGGGGATCCCCTCTATGGTTTGAGGGGACCCCCCCAGGGCTTTGGGATCCTCCCTTGGGATCTGGGGAACCTCCCAACTTTTGAGGATCCCCCCTCAGACTTTGGGGGACCCCCCTAGTATTTACACCCTCCCCCATATTTTGGGGATCCCCTCAAGCTCCCGGTCGGGGGGGTCACGGGGTCCAGCCCCCCTCCAGGTTTTGGGGTGTTCCTCCCTTATCCCAGAGCAGGGGGGACATCCCACAACCCACTGGCCACTTGGGGACCCCCACATTTGGGGGAAGGAGAATTTCCCCCCTCCCCCCTGGATCTTGGGGTCCCTCCCCTCCAGGTTTGGGGGGGCCCTTTCCCCTCCCCTCAAGTCCCCCCCAAAATTCTGCCAAACCAGCTTTGGGTCGAGTGTGTCAAACCAACTAAACTGGAGGAACCCCAGGGGACAACGGGGCCATCAAGGGCCATCAGAGGCCACCTTTGTGACAGCCAGATGGCCGTGGCCACCATGGGGACGGTCACCATCAGGGGACACCACAGGGGACAGTCAGGGCCACCAGGGTCACCGCAGGGGTGGCCGTGGCCACTGGGGACGTGAGCAGGGTCACCGTGGGGTCAGGGCCACCACTGGGACGGTCGGGGCCACCGTTGGGTCAAGGCCACCGCGGGGTCAGGGTCACCACGGGGTCAAGGCCACTGTGGGGACGGTTGCGGACGGGAACCAAACAAGGTGACACCAGTTCTTGGAACCCTGTCGGAGCCATCAGCTCTGTGTGAAGGGGGGACACGGGGAACCTGGAGGGCACATGAGGGTCACAGCAGGGGACACGTCCCCCACTTTTCCCCCCTCCCCCCACCATGACCCAGAGAGACGTATCAGCTTCTGCGTTTACATAACAGAGCTCCCTGTCAGCACGGCTGTGTCAGGAAATCCAGGATCCACAGCACTCTAAGGTCTGCAGCCTTTACCTGTGCGTTTGGGGAACACTGGAAATGGCAGTCATTGCCAGCTTCGCTCGTTTTCATAGCGCCAAATGTCAGCGAAAGGCACCAGCACGAAGCAGCCGGTGCCTCCTGCAGCCGGCCAAGCCAACAAAGGCGCTTGCCGGCCAGTATAGAATGTTACGTTTCAAAAGCTCCAACTGCTCCTCCAGCTTTAGTCCAGGAAGGTTCGTTCCGACTTCAGCCGTGAGGTTGAGAATCTTCTTACTCCATCAGCTTCTGAAACCATTTCTACCAAAGCAGAAGGCGCTGGCAGTATTGTAACAAGCGCTGATCATGCACAGCCCGACATCAACGGTCAGCACAAGGTCAGGAAAAACTCCTGCGGCACTGAGGATGAATTTGGTGCCTCTCACCCTCGTCTCCTCCTCTGCTGTGGCCACCACATGGAGAGGTAACACAGCCAGACAGAGTGACAGCACAGGTGGCCAATCAGAGAGAGCGTCACCTCAGGGAAGGGCAGGCCCAGGCAGAGTGCCAGCCCAGGCAGCCAATCAGAGGTCAGATCTCAGTTGAGGGGCGGGCACTGCACTGCAGCAACCTGAGCAGCCACTGACCAATCAGAGCCAGCGTCACCTCAGGGAAAGGGTGGCCCAAACCAGGGCAGAGTGACAGCCCGGGTGACCAATCAGAGAGAGCGTCACTTCAGGTGAACTGCATCTGAGCAGCCTGACCAGCTGGGGGCCAATCAGAGGCCACTCTCAGGGAAGGGCGGGCCCCAAACAGGGCAGAGTGACGGCCCAGGGGACCAATGCGAGGCAGCGTCACCTCATGAGGGAGATGTCCCTTGCAGACAGGACTGCAAGACCCGCTCCTGCCAGGTTGGACTTTGCCTCCAAACGTGGCGCAGCCTCTTCCATTGTGACATCACCCACTGCCGTTGTGTCACAAAGCAGCGTCAGCGCTGAGGTCGGCACAGCAGGGGATAAGACCAGGGGTCTCCCTGCGCCTTGGTCACTCTCGATCTTGAGGGAACCGAGATCGCAGAGTTTTTGGCTCATTCCTGAGCAAGGAAGATGCTTGTTACCTGCACCTCAGCAGGTACCAAGGGACACACAGAGAAGGTTGAACGTCTGAACCGGTATGTTTGAAAACTCCTCCTCCCCTTTCCTCAGGTGTGTTTTCCACCTCGTCAGCTGGGGTGGGTGGAGGGTGGGCAGGAGAGGAACACGAGGGCAGCCTGAGAGCTGGGTCTGGAGCTGCTGGAGCAGCAGCCGCCTTTCAGTCTCTTCATGAACACCAGGGCTGGGCCCAGAAGCCTTTGATCTCTGCAGAATGAGGGACAGGTCCATTTTGGATGGGACAGAGAGAGTCCCAGGGGTGGCCCGGACACAGCCTGCCGCAGTAATTGTGAGAGCTCAGCTCTGTCCTGTGTTGTGCTCTGCAGGGTGGGTTCTGTCCCTGAGCCTGCTTGGTTTTCCTCTCCACGGGGACCAGAAGGACACCAGCGTGTCCTCTGTTGGCCGTGGGTCTGACTTGTGTTCCTGACAGAGGAGGTTTCCTCGGGAAACCTGGTCAGCTCCTCACCAGGGCTCTCCCTTAGGAAAGGGGCTCAGAGTCCTCAGAGGGGTGCAAGGAGTTCTCTAGGAGAACAAAAGGGATTGTTTATTCCTGATGAGTGTCGCTGTGAGCCTGTTGGGAGCCTCCTGGAACAGGCAGGAGGAATTTCCCCCTTGCAGAGCGGTGTGTGCTGTGTCTTGGCAGATCAGGCTCAGGGCAGCAGGGCCCAGACACCGGAGTTTCTTTGGCGCTTCCTTGGTTGCCCGTTGCTTGCCAGCACGCATTGACATTCACCGCTCCCTCCCTCTTTCCAGTCTGCATTTGTCTGCCGTTCTGCCAAGAGAAGGGCCAGAGATAACCCGGCTGCTAAAGAAACGCTGTGAGAGGGGAGACAAACACCCCCCTGGCAACTGTTGGACTGTAGGGGCACAGGCTGAACCTTCTCTTGAGAGGGTGGAGAACAGGATCAGCACAAGTGTCCATTGAATGCTGGGCAGGAGAAACAGGCGTTTGTTATGTCTTTCCATTTCCAGAGAACCCCTCTCCAGCCCCACAGACACAAAGTGTGGACAGAAGTCCTGTTGCAACTCCTGTTCTTAGTCCGGAGTCAATCTTGAGCCCTTTGTCCCTAAGGAAACAATCTTTGTCGTGACAAATCCCCCACTGGTGCAGCTGGTGACACCTCCAGCAGTGACTGGAGCTGGTGCAGGACCAAGCCAATGCACACGGCAGGAACGCCAGGCTCAAGGGCTGAGTCCATGCTGCTGCTCTCCAGTCTGCTGCTGATCTGCACAGGAAACACCAGCTTCACCAGCCTTTTCTTTATCTGCTCTGCAGGAAGATGAAGGCACTGAAGGCATCGACCCTGGTGCTGCTTCTCGGTCTCTTCTCTTTCGGTGAGTCTCTGCAGATCTCCGACCTGAGGACGGTGCTTTAGAAGGTACTCAGGGCTCCATCCTGCCCTGTTCCGCTTCCCCCGCTGTGAGCAGAGGAGCTCAGCCAAGAGCAGAAAGTCCCCACAGAGCTGTGCCGGTCCCTGCTCCAGCGGGACGGGTGTGGGTGAGGAAGGGCTGAGTTGCCTTCCCCAGGAGGGCTGAGCCAGTTCTCTTCAGCCCAGGGAGAGGCCGTGGCTGAGCTCTCCTGCCCCAGGGGCTGAGAATCTTCTGCAGAACAAGGAGCACAGTCCAGGGCAGGGAACGTCCATCTCTTGCGGAGCCCATACGCCATGATGGCCACTGTCAAAGACAACAGGAGGGGAGACAGCTGTGGCACTTGGGAGAGACACTGAAAGGGGAGCAGGCAGCCCGAGGCATAGCCCAGCCTTAGACCAAGTTCTAAGCTCTGGTGTGTGTTCCACAGGTGTTTACCACGTGGGACGACTTGGTGCCTTAACCCCCTGGAGCACTGCAGACCTGAGCAAAGCCCTGCCCCTGCCAGACCAGCTCCGTGGGGTTCAGGAACAGCTTTATCATCTGCGCTGGAGCACTAAGGATGTGGCTGAGCGGGCTCTGCAGGAAGGACTGAAGCAGGCAAAGCTCCCAGGCGTTACCGGACGGGTAAGGGCACGAGGCAGAAGGATCTACTCAGGGGTTTTATCCTCCATCGGCATGTATCCTACTCCATTCCCTGTCACAGCCAACAGGCTGGTGCTGCTGGAACAAGTGCTGCCATGGCCACGCTTCCTTTTCCTGTTGCTCCACACTTCCTTATGGGGAAGAGAGAGCGTGACGGGAATGACAGCTGTCTGAGTCGGACCTTCCTCTGCGCCCAGATCTCGGGTCCTCCTCAAGGGAGGACTGGAATTAAGGAATGGTCTCAGCAGTGCAGAGTTAAGCCAGGCCTATCTCATGCCCAGAAGGCTTATCTGTCCGTGCTGCCTGGCCTGGGGTCTCTCCACAGGAAAAGCCCCTTCCCGCAGCTCCAGCATTCAGAGCACTGGAGTGAGCAGTCCCCCTTTCTGATCCCGACAATCAGAGCAGAGCAAACCTGGGAGGCTTCCAGGCAATGTGGGCGTTCCCTCCCTCTGAAACGGGCCTTGTACCCGCTCACCTTGGCTGGCCTTGCAGGGGAGCTGCTTGCCCCGGTCCTTCTCCTTCCAACAGTCGCTCTCCTTTGTGTTCCTTCCCAGGCTGTTCACGAGATCATCAATCAAGCTTTGGAGAAGCTGGAGGCAATCCAAGTCCCGATGCCGGATTACGCCCTGAAATCAGCAGGTGCTGTGACATTGTACAAACAAACCAGTTCCAAAACGCTTCCTGTCCAGATTGACAAGATGGGCATTGGAACATGCCCAGGGGCAGGAGAGAAGGGGTGAGAAGTCACGGGTCAATTTGTGCCCTAAAAGTGCCCCCACTGACAGAGCCTGTAATGGGCCAGACCCCATGGGAAACACAGAAAGGCTGGTTCACAGTCTTGTCTTTTGCCATGGCCAAATACGACAGTTTGATGACTGCTGTGTGTTCCAGAGGGGTCGAGCCAAGAAGAATAAGGGGAACCCACTGTAGGACATGGATGACAACTGAGAAGCCTTTTTCAAGTTAAAAGTGTAATATCCCTCCTGACACTGCCTGATGATCATGCTCATCTTTCAATTTCCAGGGGCAGCTGTCATTCATTCCAAGACTTCTCCATCCTTCCGAACTGGCAAAGCCAAGTTCTTCTTGTACTCCCTGCCGGTGATGGATTACATGAGGTCCCCTGAGCTTATTCTGGAGGTAGGAGCACCCAGAAGCAGTAAAACAAAGGTTGGGAGAATGAACCACACACGCTGCTCTGAGTGTCCTTCCCCCTTGTCTTTGCTCCTCGAAGATTCTTTTCCTGCCCCCTTCTCTCATGGACCTGCTCTCCTCCTGTGTCTCCCTGCTGAGTGTTTCTTGTCCTTTCAGCCAGACAATCATCCTGGAAACTGCTGGCCCTTCCCAGGAAGTCAGGGACACGTGTTCATCAAGCTGTCCATGCCAGTCATTCCCAGAGCCATCACCATGGCCCATGTCTCAGGGACAGCATTCCATGGAGAAAGCATCTCTGGAGCTCCCAAGGACTTTGCTGTCTATGTAAGTGATTTCTCTGGAGTTGGGGGCAGGGGGTTGCACAGCATTTCTGAGCAGGGGGTGTAGATGGGTCAAAGAGTCCATGGGCCTGAAGCTTCCTCCTGGCTCTCAGAACAAACACGCTCCTTGAGGTCATTTCCTTCCCATTGAATTCCTCTTTTTTTTCAATGTACCACTCAAAAAGCAGCTTCTGGGACAAGATGCTACTCCAGGAGCCACAAGGAAAGGGAGCTGGACAGTACATGGTCCTAAACCTTCTTGGTTTCCAATCCCAGTGGCATTTGTGATCCTCAGGTCACCTCCCTCTCACTGGGAGCATCTGCTCCTTTTCTGACTGCCAGCTTGGACTCGTTGAGTGGGCAAGTGTGACGTGCTGCCCACTTGCAGCTTCTCGTCTTGTCCTTGTGCTCATCATCCTTGGACTACGTAGCTGAAATAACCCCGTACTTCACCAGCTGAAGTTCAGTCTTCCATGGTGCACCAGACGCTCTTGTTTTCTCTACCCCTGTTTTTCTGTAGGGCTTCAAGGAAGAACACGAGGAGCAGGGAACGTTCCTGGGACAGTTCACTTTCCTGGCAGCCCTGAATCCCAGTCAGACCTTCCAGCTGAAGGTATGGGGACACAGAGGGAGGGGAACTGCAGGAGAGGAGGAGAAACACGGCTGGATGGGGAGAGGCTTCCCTGCCAAAGGGTACAGGCAGCCCTGTCCTTGAGCGAGTGCCACGCTGCCTTTCTTCTGCTTTATCTCCCTGGCGGCAGATGCCTGCACTGCCGCTCTTCTCTTTCATTTTGGAGTTAAACTTCAGTGCTTAGAAGCGCCACAGTTGAAGATGGAATCAGCTTGATTGGACCCCAAGTGCACACAAGTGGCCGCATCCTGTAGGATGCACGACTGCTGGTCTGCCAGTTAGAGACCAGTAATACTGGGCTTCCTGAGGGCTCTGTTGGTGCTGGCAGTGAGTAGTGACAGGGAGGCCATTCTGTTTCCATGGCTTTCTAGAGAAGGCAACAAGACATTATACTGACCCCAGCACTGGGTCTTCTGACGGTGGAAACCTGTGCCCCAAAGCAGGCGAGAACTTTCCAGTGTATTTGCTGAGGCATCTGGTAGCTGCTTCTTCCTTTGCTGTTCTCATGGCCCAGTGGGGTAGAGCAGGATAAGAACATCTGGACCACCACAGGTCAAAGCCCCCGCGGGGCAGCAGGAAGGAAGTTGCTGATTGAGGCCGTTGCTGTGGCACTTCTGTCAGTGCTCACGTGCCAGAGAGGAAAAGGCGACTCATTTCTTCTTGTCGTTGCAGAACGAGCTCCCTGGGGTCGTGAATTACATCAGGCTGCAAGTGCTGAGCAACTGGGGCCACCCGGACTACACCTGCCTGTATCGGTTCAGGGTGCACGGTGATCCGCCCAAAGACGGGGGAGACACGGCAGTTTCACCTGTCAATAAATTCCATTAATGTTCACCCAGCCGAGTTCCCGTCTGCTTTGCCTGTGATGCTGCCTGGTCCTCTCTGAGCTCACTGGAGCTCCCCGTCCTTCTCTAAACCCACCAGCTTATGGGAGACTTCAGGAGTCCGCAGCAAGATTGTCCTAATTAAAAGAAACAGGAAAACTCAGTCACAAATCTGCAGAAAGCCTGACATCCACACTCTTGCTGTGACACAGGAACATCAGCAAGGCCTTGCCTGGACACCAGAGATTAAATTAATGGACAGTTTGCCTATGCAAGAAGCAACTAAGGATCGACTGAGTGGAACCATCTGTTGTTACCTGTTTTCACAAGAGGCACGTGCTGCTTCAGCTTCCATCTTTCGGTCTGTTGCCGATGAGAAAATGGAAGTGTGGGTTTTTGTGAGAAGGAAACCTTAACAGGAAAGTGGGTTGATGGACTTATTTGCCTCTCTGGGCACATATTGAGTTAATAGCCCGGGAACATTACAGAGTGATTAGCAAAGCAATCCCAGGACACTTAAGAGATCCCATAACCACACCAGTCTGTCTTTCCTTTTGACCCGAGCTCCCCAAGCCCCAAGGCAGGAGCAGGCAGGGCAGTCGTGCGCTCGGGCCGTACCAGGGAGGAGAGAGCAGGACCAGCGCTTGGCACCCAGGGCTGGGAACAGCAATTTGTGCTCTGAGCTGGGGCTTAGTCCATGTGCAAGCCCAGCACAGGTCCAGATATCAAACTGAGGGTGTCGGTTCACCCCCAGTGGCACACACACGGCACCTTCTTCCATCGCCTCCTCCGATGAGCTGTTTTGCAGCCCCTTCCAGCTCAGCCCAGCTCAGACACCTGCACTCTGGCTCAGGGCTGCCTGGGGCTGGTGACCCTCGGGGCAGCAGCAGGAGCCGCTCTGACCCTGGTTGTGGGGCTGTCCCTGGGCTGAGCCTCGGGCCCAGGGCTGCTGAACTGGGCCATGCTGGGGCCCAGGGCTGCTGAACTGGGCCCTGTCGGGGCCCAGGGCTGCTGGGGTCGACAGGTCCCCCCGTCAACTTTCCCACAGGGACCCACAGAGACCCATAGAGACCATAGGGACCCATAAGGCCCCATGGAGACCATAGAGACCCATACAGACCCATAGAGCTCCATAGAGACCCATAGAGCCCCATAGAGACCATAGAGACCCATACAGACCCATAGAGACCATAGGGACCCATAGAGACCATAGGGACCCATAGAGCCCCATAGAGACCCACTCTACCAGTGTTGCTGTTCTCCGTGGTGCAGCGTGGTGCTCACCAGGCACAGCCAGAGCTGTTCCTGTGCCAGGAGAAGACTTCACACAGAGCCTTGGCTGATGGTGACAGTTCCCACCAGCCGTCCAGCTCTGGAAGTTCCAAGTGCCACAGAGGGGACACTGACTGGTCATCACTTCTCTTGCAGCAACAGGATTGACCAGCAGGAGGGAGGCAGGACCAGAGGGTCCATGAGGTCAGAAAGCACATCAGACAGCTGGTACAGTCATGGTGACAGCAGAGGGAGAACAGAAAGAGATGCAGTGACCTGGCTGGGACAATGCTGCTGATGTGACACCTGCCACACAAACACAGAGACAGATCCATCACCACATGGTGGAGAAGGCAGACATTAGAACACATGAAGCACCATGGATCAGCTAGAAACCATCCAAAATACATGTGGGAAGGATGTTTTACCTGGTGACAAGAACATCACCTGCCAAAGGATGAAACAGGGGAGCACTGGAAAATGAAAGATTAGTTAATTTGGATTAGCAGCTGACCGAACAATATCAAAACTAAATACAAATTCTGGATGGTTCCCTATCAACAGAACAAGACATGCGTAGAAAGCAACTGAACAGGCAAGAAATAAATTGGTATAATATGTGTGAAATGTCAATGGCACAAAAACGCACCCTCCTGGTAGAAACTAAAGCTGCACTATTTTTCTAAAAATGCAGTACATTTACTATAAACATTCAGCCAGGGAAAAGTTAGGGTGACACTTCCATGGCAGGATCAAACTCCCCTCTCTCCCCCTCCCTCCTCATCATGGAAGGAGTGGGCACATCTCCCTCTCTCTGCTACAGCTTCTTTCGTTTGGCCCCAGAGCCCCTGGCCAGGGCCGTTAGGAGAAGGGAGTGCTGAGGTGCCAGGGAGCCGCTGGGCACCTGCGGCCAGTGTGGGGGACACTTGGAGGCTTAAGGGGCAGCCACAGCCAGTGTGGGGGAGCAGAGAAGCTTCTGGAATGCCCACAGTCACAGAATCACAGAATCACAGAATGTTAGGGATTGGAAGGGACCTCAAAAGATCATCCAGTCCAATCCCCCTGCTGGAGCAGGAACGCCCAGGTGAGGTCGCACAGGAACATGTCCAGGTGGGTTTTGAATGTCTGCAGAGAAGGAGACTCCACAACCCCCCTGGGCAGCCTGTTCCAGTGCTCTGTCACCCTTACTGAGAAGAAGTTTTTTCTCAAATTTAAGAGGAACTTCTTGTGTTCCAGCTTGATCCCATTACCTCTTGTCCTATCATTGTTTGACACCGAGAAGAGCCTGGCTCCGTCGTCGTGGAACTCACCCTTTATATATTTATAAACATTAATAAGGTCACCACTCAGTCTCCTCTTCTCCAAACTAAAGAGACCCAGCTCCCTCAGCCTTTCTTCATAAGGGAGATGCCCCACTCCCTCCAGCATCTTTGTTGCCCTACGCTGGACCTTCTCCAGCAGTTCCCTGTCCTTCTGGAACTGAGGGTCCCAGATCTGGACACAATATTCCAGATGTGGTCTCACCAGGGCGGAGTAGAGGGGAAGGAGAACCACTCTCGATCTACTGACCACCCCAGAATGCCATTGGCCTTGGTGGACAACAGGATGACCATGAGCCAGCACTGTGCCCTTGTGGCCACGAAGACCCCCAGGTCCCTTTCCCCTACACTGCTCTCTAACATGTAATTTCCCAACCTATACTGGAACCTGGGGTTGTTCCTGCCCAGATGCAGGACTCTACACTTGCCCTTGTTAAATTTCATCAGGTTATTCCCCGCCCAACTCTCCAGCCTGTCCAGGTCTCTGGATGGCAGCACAGCCTTCTGGCATGTCACCACTCCTCCCAGCTTAGTGTCATCCTCAAACTTGCTGACAGTCACTCAATTCCCTCGTCCAAATCGTTAAAGAAGGGCAAGAAGGAGGACCCGGGTAATTATAGACCGGGCAGCCTCACCTCTGTCCCTGGGGAAGTAATGGAACAGCTTATCCTTGGTGCCATCTCAAGGCATATCAAGGATAAGAGGGTTATTAGGGGCAGTCAGCACGGCTTTACCAAGGGTAAGTCATGCTTGACCAACCTCATAGCCTTTTATGAGAAGGTAACAAGGTGGATGGATGATGGCAGAGCGGTGGATGTGGTCTACCTTGACTTCAGTAAAGCCTTTGACACAGTCTCCCACAGCATCCTCACAGCTAAGTTGAGGAGGTGTGGTTTAGACAATAGAGTAGTGAGGTGGGTTGCAAGCTGGCTTAAGGAGAGAAGCCAGAGAGCGGTGTTCAATGATGTGGAGTCTAGTTGGAGGCCAGTATCTAGTGCAGTGCCTCAGGGGTCAGTACTGGGGCCAATATTATTCAATATATTAATTAACGATTTAGACGAGGGAATGGAGTGTACTATCAGCAAGTTTGCTGATGACACCAAGCTGGGAGGTGTGGCTGACACACCAGAAGGCTGTGCTGCCATCCAGCGGGACCTGGACAGGCTGGAGAGTTGGGCGGGGAATAACCTGATGAAATTTAACAAGGGAAGTCCTGCATCTGGGCAGGAACAACCACATGTTCCAGTATAGGTTGGGAAATTACATGTTAGATAGCGGTGTAGGGGAAAGGGACCTGGGGGTCCTGGGGACAACAGGATGACCATGAGCCAGCACTGTGCCCTTGTGGTCCAGAAGGCCAATGGCATCCTGGGGTGTATTACAAGGGGGGTGGCTAGTAGATCGAGAGAGGTCCTCCTTCCCCTCTACTCCGCCCTGGTGAGACCCCATCTGGAATATTGTGTCCAGTTCTGGGCCCCTCAGTTCCAGCAGGACAGGGAACTGCTGGAGAGGGTCCAGCGTAGGGCAACCAAGATGATTAAGGGAGTGGAGCATCTCCCTTATGAAAAAAGGCTGAGGGAGCTGGGTCTCTTTAGTTTGGAGAAGAGGAGACTGAGGGGTGAACTTATTAATGCTTATAAATATATAAAGGGTGAGTGCCATGAGGATGGAGCCAGGCTCTTCTTGGTGGCAAACAATGATAGGACAAGGGGTGATGGGATCAAGCTGGAACACAAGAGGTTCCACTTAAACTTGAGAAAAAACTTCTTCTCAGTAAGGGTGACAGAGCACTGGATCAGGCTGCCCAAGGGGGTTGTGGAGTCTCCTCCTCTGGAGACATTCAAAACCCTCCTGGACATGTTCCTGTGAGACCTCACTTAGGTGTTCCTGCTCCAGCAGGGGGATTGGACTGGATGATCTTTTGAGGTCCCTTCCAATCCCAAACATACTGTGATACTGTGATCCCCATTAAGATCATAGGGAAGATCCCGATTAAGGAAATTCACACTAATAAAAATGCCAGGTTTATCCCCATTAAGCAGCAGCGAAGTCCAGCCCAGAGGGCAGCGAAACACCTGTTATTTTGCATTTGAGAAGAGCCAGGGATGTTCATCCCAGTTTGAGAAACAAAAATGGGGCAAAACGGGGTATTTGCTACAAACGCGAGAACTTGAGCGTCCTGGTGTTTCATCCGGGGGTCGCTCGGGTGGAATAAAACGCTCGAGGCCCAAAGGGATTCGTGATAAATCAGCGACGGGTGTTTTGGTTTCGGGTGTCAGGGGAACGGTTGGGTCTTTTCCTACCCAAATTATTCAGGATAATAAAACCAGAGGGGATTGGGGGTAAATTGTGGTGCAGGGGGGAAAAGTGCAGGCCATGTGCCCCCTGTGATCCTCACGTCCCCTCCAGGTCCCCTGTGTTCCCCCAGCCACTGCCTGCAGCCAGTGCAATGATGTTGTTGGGCTTTGTGGGTGGGTTGGGCATTAGAGAGGGACTTTTGTGCTTTGTTGTATCTAGTTGTTTTTCCTGTACATAGATTTGTTTCTTTGTGTGTTTGTTTGTTTTGGTAAATAGATTGATTTATGTTTTTTCAGCCCTGTGCTCTCTGTCATTTTCTTGTATCTGCAGAGCTGTGGTTTCCGCTCGCTCTGGGTTCCTGGGGCTGGAGGTGGCTGGGGGTGCTGGCACGGCCACCCCGGGGACAGGGGGTCCCTGTGCACAGAGGGGTCCCACTTGCAGAGACATGGCACTGGGCACCAGTGGGGTTGGTTCATGAGTTGCTGGTGAGCGGTGTCCCCAACAGCAAAGCTGTCACCAGCAATGAGTGAGCCATGAGAGCCTTGGGAACGGCTTGTGCCGGGATCAGGGAGAAGGTTTTGCAGCTGTAGGTGCTGCTGTTTAAGGCTCTGAACCTACCCATGTGCAGGGCTTTGGAGCTGTTCCCCACCAGGCTGGGGTCAGGACCGGGGTTGCTCCCAGCTTGCAGAAGCGTCCGGGCTGGAGCCAGTGGGAGCTGTTCCTCTCCTCTGGACGCATGCAAGGACATTCAAGTCCTTCTCAAATGGTGGGGCCCAGCCCGACACACAGTGCTCCAGGTGAGGCTGCACCAAGCCTGGACCCAGTGGGACAATCCCTTCTCTTGGCTGGCTGGTCGGGCTGTGTTTGACATCCCCAAGACGACGTTTGCCCTGTCCGAGCCCGGGCACACTGCTGGCTCCTGAGCCGCTGCCCCCCCAGCACCCCAGATCCCTTTCTGCACGGCTGCTCTCCAGCTGCTCCTCTCCCCGTTTACACTTGTGCAGCTCTTGCCCACTCACAGGGGCAGAACCCGCATTTGGGCTTGTTACACATCAACCCATTCGTCATCGCCCAATGCTCCAGTCTGTCCAGATGCCTCTGCAGGGCCTCTCGTCTCTTGAGAAGCTCAACACGGAATCACAGACTGGTTTGGGTTGGGAAGGACCTCTGGAGATCACCTAGTCCAACCCACCTGCTAGACCGGGTTCACCAGAGCAGATGGCACAGAATGGCATCTACGTGTGTTCTGAGTGTCTCCAGAGGAGGAGACTCTCCATCCTCTCTAGGCAGCCTGTTCCAGGGCTCTGGCACCCTCACAGTAAAGAAGTTTCTCCTCATGTCAAGACAGATCCTCCTGTGTGTCATTCTGTGCCCGTTGCCCCTCACCCTGTCATTGGGCACCACTGAAAAGAGTTTGGCCCATCCTCTTCACACCCACCCTGGGGATATTTAGCAGCATAAACACGATCCCCTGTCAGCTTGTCTTCTCCAGGCCAAACAGACCCAATTCTCTCAGTCTTGCCTCTTCAGAAAGAAGCTCCAGAGCCCTCATCATCTCTGTGTCTCTCCACTGGACTCTCTCCAGTAATTCCTTCTCCTTTGTAAGCTGGGGAGCCCAGAGCTGGACACACAACTCCAGATGCGGCCTCTCCAGGGTAGATCAGAGAGGGAAGATAATCTGCCTCGACCTGCTGGTCACGCTCTTCCTAATGCTCCCCAGGAGACTCTTGGCCACAAGGGCACATTGCTGCCTCATGGTCAACCTGTTGTCCACCAACGTGGGAGAAGACTCATTGGCTTCTCTTTCTGCTCAGGGCCTGTAGGAAACACCCACAACACGTCACCCCATGTTCGTCTGGCCCTTTGTTTTTACCCATAAGCTCTGGACTCATTTTTCATCCCCTCAGGCAGAGCTTGATACATTCGAGTTGCTCTCTCACATAAAGCGCAACTCCCCCACTGCCCTTGCTGGCCTGTCTTTCCAAAAAAGTACAGACCCTTCCAGTTGTGTGAGCTGTGCCACCGTGTCTCTGGAATGGCAAAGAGATCGTGGCTGTGTGACCATACACGGATCTCTCGCTGTTCCTGTTTGTTCCCCATGCTGCGTGCGTTGGTGCACAGACATTTCAGAGAAGGAATCGAGTGTGCAGGTTTCCCGTGAGGTCTGCAGAAGGATCCACCACAGCCATACACACCCTGGAGCTGGTTGGCCTTCTGGTCCTCATCTTGGGAGGCAGCTCAGGAACATTTGTCGCTTCTCTGGTTGGCCTGGCTTGTTTTCCCCAGTTGGATGTGTTGGCACGGGT
Organism: Columba livia; assembly: GCF_036013475.1. NCBI lineage: Eukaryota > Metazoa > Chordata > Aves > Columbiformes > Columbidae > Columba > Columba livia. The sequence goes on from NW_027043024.1 coordinate 1,332,621, forward strand.
TTTGCCACTTTGGACACTGTCCCCAAGCCCTTCAGCTGAAAGCCCACCTCACCAAGTTGGCCAGCCTGCTGCCAAACATTCCCTCGCCTCTTCTAGACAGGTGGATCCCATCCCTCCCTAGCTGCTTATAGTCATCAATGTCCCATTGTCATAGCAGCCAAAACCCTTAGGACACCACCAGCCACAAAGCATGGAGTTGATGTGCATTATACATCTCTTTCTGTCTGCGCCCTTTCCTTTAATTGGTAGAAGGGAGGGAAAGATGACCTGGGCATTAGATTTATTCACTTGTACCCCAAGGCTTTCTGGTCTTCCTTGACAGTACCCAGGCTGGGACTTGCGGTGCCATTGGTGCCCACGTGGAAGAGCGGCTGTGCTGTACAGGGGCAAAGCGAGACCAGACCTGCAAAGGGATGGCCATGGACAGGGAGGTGAACTTCAGCTACTGCAGGAACCAACAGGAGAACAACATTTCTGAGGAGTGAGGATGGCTGCTGGGCATGACGGGACGGTTGGGAAGAACCGCTCAAGGCTACATGGAAGTAGGACTGGTTGGGATGATGAAACTGGTGAAAAGGCAGGTTAGTAGCTCCATAACCACCACTGAGAGCAGGTCATCCCCATCCCTGCTGCTCAGCCAAACCAGAGTGCCCATGCAACCCAGGTGTGATGTCACGGCTCGTGTTCCATCTGCAGCGCTGGTGCCTGGCAACAAGCACACCACAGCGACCCTCTCCATCTCTCAGCACTGCCCACCTTGTCTGCTCCTCTTGCTTTCTTCCCGCTTACCCTGCTCCCAGTCCAGCCCTTCTCTCCAATTCCCAGTGCCTCGACTGCATAACCCAACCCTTCTCGCCTACACCCAGCACCTCAGTCCCTTTTTTCTGCTCAACCCGTCTTTTGTTGTGAAGCTCCGGAGCAAGAGGAGACTTGTGTTGCTGGAGGTACAGTCCCGCTCCATGGCTTTGGGCACCTCCACTGCCCGGGCAGGCGGGAGCAGGCACTGCGGGGATGGCGTGGGGTGGGGACCCCATTCTGGGGAGCTTGGGGACCAGGAGCTCAGCTCATCCTCTCCAGCCACCCCTGCAAGGCCACGGGCTGGGAGAAGCCCTTCTGGGCTGCTCGTCCCCTGCTGAAATCGAGCATCCCTGCCTGTGGGACACGTCACCATGGGCGCCCAGGGCACCCCGGGCTCGTGTCAGAGGGATGCTCAGCAGGAGCAGCTGGTGCTGCCCGGAGCCTGAGCCCGTGCCTCCTCTGCCCCTTTCCAGGCTGGAGCCAGGGCAGCCCAGCCCTGCCCGGGGAGCAGCACGCAGCCAAGAAAACACCTGTGCAAGGTAAGGAGCTTCTGGGCACCAAGGCAGGTGTGGGGCTGGGGTCTGTTCCTGTGACACCCCATGGGGCAGGGACATGGCTGCTCACCCCTGCCCTCTCTGCTCCCACAGACCTGCAAGAACACCGAGCTCCCCAAGATGCCGAAGCGCACAAAGCACGGGATACTCCGGATGCAGGTGCTGGCCCGTGGGTGCTGGTGGCCCACGAGCTGCCCCAAGTCCAGGCAGCTCCTGCTGGCGAAGTGCCCAGGGGACCCATCACCCCACAGCTCTCCCTGGGCAGCAAGAGGGGTCAGGGGTGCTGAGACCCCTGTCCCACAGCTCTGCTGAGCTGCCCAGGGCAGGACCAATGCACTTTTCTGCTTGGCTTTTGCCTTAGGCTACACCACACTGTGCTGGGGGCTGGAGAGCCAGTTGCTGCATGGGGGCTGAGCAGGTAGAGGAGATGGAGGTGGATGAAAATATTGAAGAAGACATGGAGGTGGATCAAGTGCAGATGGATGAAGACATGGAAGTGGATGAGGATGCGGAGGAAGAAATGGAAGTGGACAGTGACATGTTAGAGGAAATGGAAGTGGATGGGTAGATGATATGTTGATGATGGGCTTGGTGGGGTGGGATAGACAGAAGAGGGAGTTAGTAGTTTGTTGTGTGTATTTACGTAGTGTATTGATTTGTAGTGTGTGTTTATTGATAGTGTAGTGTATGTTTATGTTGTATGTATTAAGTAGTATGTTGATTGTATTTCGTTTGTTGTAGTTCGGGTTTCTTTCTCTAAATAGGTTTACTTTTCTGTTTTTTCCTGTAAATATATTTATTCATGTTTTTTCAGACCTGCACTCTCTGTCTTTTTCTGGTATTTGCCAAGTTGTGGTTTCCGCTCACTCTGGGTTCCTGGGGCTGGAGGTGGCTGGGGGTGCTGGCACGGCCGCCCTGGGGACAGGGGGTCCCTGTGCACAGAGTGGTCCCACTTGCAGTGCTCACGGCACTGGGCACCAGTGGGGTTGGTTCATGGGCTGCTGGAAAGCGGTGCCCCCAACAGGAAAGCTGCCACCAGCAACAAGTGAGCTCTTACGTGACCAGGACCTGCATGGATACCATCAAAAGAAATACAGAAGGACTCGTGGGCAACAGGGAGGTCGCCTTGGGCATAGTGACCATGAAATGACGGAGTTTTCCGTTCTTGGAGAAGTTAGCAGGATGCTCAGCAGAACTGCCACCTTGGACTTCCAAGGGGTAAACTTGGACCTGTTCAGGAGCCTGCTTGGCAGAGTCCCTTGGGAAGCAGTCCTGAAGGACAAAGCAGCCCAGGAAAACTGGTCTCTCTTCAAGAAGGAAATCTTAGAGGCACAGAAGCACGCTGTCCCTGTCTGCCTAAAGACGAGATGGCGAGGAAGAATTTCTGGCCTAGCTGAATAGAGAGCTGCAGCTGGAACTTGGGAATAAAGGGAGAATTGATAAGCTTTGCAAGGAGGGGCAGGCTGCTCAAGAGGAATACAAGAATGCCGCAAAGTTATGCAGGAGAAAATTAGAAAGGCCAGAGACCAACTAGAGCTGAGCCTGGGCACCACTGCGAAAGGCAACAAGAAATGTTCCTATAAATATATGAGCAACAAAAGGAGGGCTAAACGGAATCTCCATCCCCGGATCGGTACGGGGAAAACACAGCGACAGAAGACAAGGGAAAGGCTGAAGTACTAAATGCCTTCTTTGCCTCAGTCTTTAAGAGTCAGAGCGGTTGTGCTCCAGGTACCCAGCCCCCTGAGACAGGAGGCAGGCTTAGGGTGCAGAATGAAGCCCCAGTAATCCAAGGGGAAATGGTTAACCACCTGTTACACCACTTGCACACCCACAAGTCTATGGGGCCAGATGGGATATACCCAAGAGTGCTAAGGGAGCTGACCAAGGTGATCACTAAGCCACTTTGCACTATCTATCAGCAATCCTGGTTACCTGGGGAGGCCCCAGTTCACAGGCAGTTGGCTAATGTGACGCCCATCCACAAGAAGAGCTGGAAGGAAGATCCGGGGAACTACAGACCTGTTAGTGTGGTCTCGGTGCCAGGGAATGTCATGGAGCAGAACATCCCGAGTGATATCACACAGCACATACAAGAAAACCATGTGATCAGGCCCACTCAACATGGTTTGTGAAAGGCAGGTCCTGCTTCACCAACCGGATGTCCTTCTACAACAAGGTGAACCACCTAGTAGATGAGGGAAAGGCCGTGGATGTTGTGTAATTAGACTTCAGTAAAGCCTTTGACACCGCATCCCACAGCATCTCCTGGAGAAGCTGCAGCTCATGGCCTGCTTGGGTGTACTCTTTGGCGGGTAAAGAACTTCTCCCCAAGTAGCAAGAGACAAGAGGCCTCACATTGCGCCAGGGGAGGTTAAGATGGGGTATTAGGAAAAAATTCTCAATGTCCCTGCCTCTGGCAGAAAGCACCAGGAGAAACCCGAGGTCGACCCTTAGGTTTTTGGAGTCGAGGATACAAAGGATCTGAGGCCAACTATACTCCAACTGAAAAAGAGATACTGGCCACATATGCAGGAGTCTGAGCTGCTTCAGAAGTGATCGGTACTGAAGCACAGCTCCTCCTGGCACCTCGACTGCCGGTGCTGAGCTGGATGTTCAAAGGGACGGTTCCCTCTCCACATCATGCAACCGAAGTTACGTGGAGTAAATGGATTGCATTGATCACGCAACGAGCTCGAATTGGAAATCCCAATTGCCCAGGGATCTTAGAAGTGATTACAGACTGGCCAGAAAGTAAAGGCACTGGGATGTCTCCAGATGAGGAGGAAGTAAAACGTGCTGAAGAAGCACCACCGTATAATACCCTTTCAGAGACTGATAAGCAGTATGCACTGTTCACAGATGGATCCTGTCGTCTTGTAGGAAAACATCGAAGGTGGAAAGCTGCTGTGTGGAGTCCCACACGACAAGTTACAGAAGCCACTGAAGGACAAGGTGAATCTAGTCAATTTGCAGAAGTGAAAGCCATCCAGCTGGCTTTGGACATTGCTGAACGAGAGAAGTGGCCAATACTTTATCTCTATACTGACCCATGGATGGTAGCAAATGCCTTGTGGGGGTGGCTACAGCAATGGAAGAAAAGCAACTGGCAGCGCAGAGGTAAACCCATTTGGGCTGCCACACTGTGGCAGGACATTGCTGCTCGGCTAGAGTGCCTGCCTGTGAAAGTTTGGCATGTAGATGCTCATGTGCCTAAAAGTCGAGCCACTGAGGAACATCAAAACAACCAACAAGCGGATCAAGCTGCTAAGATTCAAGTAGCTGAGGTGGACTTGGACTGGCAACATAAAGGTGAACTTTTCCTAGCCCGGTGGGCCCATGATGCTTCAGGGCATCAAGGTAGAGATGCAACATAGAAATGGGCTCGCGATCGAGGGGTGGATTTAACTATGGACACTATTTCACAGGTTGTTTCTGAATGTGAAACTTGCGCCGAAATCAAACAAGCAAAACGGTTAAAGCCTATATGGTATGGGGGGCGATGGTTAAAGTATAAGTATGGAGAAGCTTGGCAGATTGATTATATTACACTTCCACAAACACGTCAAGGTAAGCGTTATGCACTTACAATGGTGGAAGCAACCACTGGATGGTTGGAAACATATGCCGTACCTCATGCTACAGCCCGAAACACTATCTTGGGCCTTGAAAAGCAAGTCCTTTGGCGACACGGTACGCCAGAAAGAATTGAATCAGACAATGGTACTCATTTCAAAAACAGTATTATAGACAATTGGGCCAAAGAACATGGTATTGAGTGGGTATATCATATTCCATATCATGCACCAGCCTCTGGGAAAATTGAAAGGTACAATGGTTTGCTAAAAACTACACTAAAGGCACTTGGTGGTGGAACCTTTAAAAACTGGGATTCACATTTAGCAAAAGCCACTTGGTTGGTCAACACCAGGGGATCAACCAATCGAGCCGGGCCTGCCCAGTCAGAAATTCTACGGACTGTAGAAGGAGATAAAGTCCATGTAGTACACATGAAAAACATGTTAGGAAAGGCAGTCTGGGTTCCTCCTGCCTCAGGCAAAGGCAAGCCCATTCGTGGGATTGTTTTTGCCCAGGGACCTGGCAGCACCTGGTGGGTGATGCTTAAGGATGGAGAAGTTTGGTGTGTACCTCAAGGGGATTTGAGTTTAGGTGAAAATATGCAATACTGAACTGCATGATGTGAATTGCCATGCTAACAGTGTTTAATAAGTGTTTTTCAGATCAAGACAGTGATGATGAAACCAGAGCTAGCTTCTTCGAGTGGCGCCTGACAACTTCTTCGAAGTTGATGTCTTTAACCCACAAACAGTGGTCATGAGATGCACTTGTACCATTTTTCCTGCCCTGGGAGAGTGTCGTGACAAAATGAACTTAATGAACTTTTTAAAGGATGGTCCACTGATTAATTACTCCTGTGTATATATGTACATATGTATATATATATAGTAGTAGTGATTAATTAGATTGTATTGATAGATTGTATTGATAAGGTTTAAGCATTCAGTGAATGGCATATTATAAGGGGTGGAATGTCCTGGTTTTATTAAAAAACAAGTTTCTCTCTCAGTGAATTTGCCTGTCAGCTAAAGCCTTCATATTAACTGCATTTTCCTGGAGAACCAGACACATGTTTTGGTAAACCTGGCAATGGAATGCAAACTTAATGATAAGCACAGATGGACATCTCGCGAGAGGGGCGACGAGAAGAAAGAGACCAAGAAACTGACCAACTGGGTATAACATTCCATTCACGTGAATACTTCATATAAAAGTGGGAGATCACGAGGATCTCGTTCCCTCTGTGCTTTTCCCTTTTCCCTTCTGCTTATGGCCGACATTAGGAGAGGACCTTGCTAGTCGTCCCTGCGAACTGAGGCCTAGTGACAGACTGAATTCAGCTCCGATTGGCTGCAGAGTCTAATCCAGGACTTCAGGTGCCGGCTCTGCAGTTGCTGAGACTTTCAGGATTGGTTTTGTATATTTTGTATTATTTTCTCTCTTCTTATTAGCAGCATTAGTAAAACATCTTTAATTTTTTCCAACTCTCTTCACTCTGTGCTTCTTTTCCTTCCAATCGCCTCTCCTTAGTGAAAAGGGGGGAGAGGGAGGGGGAAGTGTGGGGGGGAAGAGGGGGTTAACAATACATCTGCCAGGGTTTTATTGTCACCCCGCAATCTTAACCCTCGACACACCGAAAGAGAAAATACCAAGGAGCAGCACCAGGGTTGTTGCCTTGAGAACCTTCATCGTCCTGCAGAGCAGATAAAGAAAAGGCTGGTGAAGCTGGCAGTTCCCGTGCAGATCAGCAGCAGACTGGAGAGCAGCAGCATGGACTCAGCCCTTGAGCCTGGCGTTCCTGCCGTGTGCATTGGCTTGGTCCTGCACCAGCTCCAGTCACTGCTGGAGGTGTCACCAGCTGCACCAGTGGGGGATTTGTCACGACAAAGATTGTTTCCTTAGGGACAAAGGGCTCAAGATTGACTCCGGACTAAGAGCAGGAGTTGCAACAGGACTTCTGTCCACACTTCGTGTCTGTGGGGCTGGAGAGAGGTTCTCTGGAAATGGAAAGACATAACAAACGCCTGTTTATCCTGCCCAGCATTCAACGGACACTTGTGCTGATCCTGTTCTCCACCCTCTCAAGAGAATGTTCAGCCTGTGCCCCTACAGTCCAACAGTTGCCAGGGGTGTGTGTCTCCCCTCTCACAGCGTTTCTTTATCAGCTGGGTTATCTCTGGCCCTTCTCTTGGCAGAACGGCAGACAAATGCAGACTGGAAAGAGGGAGGGAGGGCTAAATGTCAATGCGTGCTGGCAAGCAACGGGCAACCAAGGAAGCACCAAAGAAACTCCGGTGTCTGGGCCCTGCTGCCCTGAGCCTGATCTGCCAAGACACAGCACACACCGCTCTGCAAGGGGGAAATTCCTCCTGCCTGTTCCAGGAGGCTCTCAACAGGCTCACAGCGACACTCATCAGGAATAAACAATCCCTTTTGTTCTCCTAGAGAACTCCTTGCACCACTTTGAGGACTTTGAGCCTCTTTCCTAAGGCAGAGCCCTGGTGAGGAGCTGACCAGGTTTCCCAAGGAAACCTCCTCTGTCAGGAACACAATTCAGACCCACGGCCAACAGAGGACACGCTGGTGTCCTTCTGGTCCCCGTGGAGAGGAAAACCAAGCAGGCTCAGGGACAGAACCCACCCTGCAGAGCACAATACAGGACTGAGCTGAGCTCGCACAATTACTGCGGCAGGCTGTGTCTGGGCAACCCCTGGGACTCTCTCTGTCCCTTCCAAAATGGACCTGTCCCTCATTCTGCAGAGATCAAAGGCTTCTGGGCCAAGCCCTCAACTTCATGAAGAGACTGAAAGGCGGCTGCTGCCTTCCAGCAGCTCCAGACCCAGCTCTCAGGGTGCCCTCCTGTTCCTCTCCTGCCCACCCTCCACCCACCCCAGCTGACGAGGTAGAAAACACACCTGGGGAAGGGAGCAGAAAATATTCCCAACATACCAGTTCAGACGTTCAGCCATCTCTGGGTGTCTCTGGGTACCTGCTGAGGTGCAGGTAACAAGCATCTCGCTCGCTCAGCAGTGAGTCAGAAACTCTGCGATCTCAGTTCCCTCAAGATCGAGAGTGGCCAAGGCGCAGGGAGACCCCTGGTCTTATCCCCTGCTGTGCCAACCTCAGCGCTGATGCTGCTTTGTGACGTCAATGGCAGTGGCTGATGTCACAATGGAAGAGGCTGCGCCACGTTTGGAGGCAAAGTCCAACCTGGCAGGAATGGGTCTCGCAGTCCTCTCTGCAAGGGAAGGAATCCTTCACCACAGAACGACGGGAAAGGTACAGGAACACGTTACTCTCAGATAACAGACTCGGTCACCACTCTTTCTCTTGCTGACCAAAGTTCAGACGGTGTTGGAAAATAACAACAAAAAAGCATGATGTGCTCCTCAGGGAGCACATTGTATCAGCCGTTCAACACTAAGCCCAACTCCCGTCTGAACCTCAGGATAAGAAACGCCATCTTAAATTTCCAGGAGAAGGAAGGGCTGTGAAATGGCAAGACCAGAAAACGTTCATGAAAGCACGGCCATTCAAGTCCACAGCCCTGATCACAGATCACCTGCCCGTTACCTAAGGCAGGACGTTCTCAGCTCATTTGCGGCCACTGACATCTGGAAAAGAGCACAAGGTCTCTTGTTCTTTAGCACTGAGCACGGAGGTTGGAACGGGATCTGGGAAGAAAACCATCTACAGTCAGTCTGGTTTCATTCGAGGCCATCAGGACAAGTTGAGTTCACATTCACCAGGAGTCACAGCAGGTCCCACCCGTCCCTGCAGACCCCAACAGCGCTCCTGTGCAGGGTCCCAAGGAGCAGTAAGCACAGAACAAGAAACCTCCCTTCCAAAGAAGCCCCCAGCTGCCTCTTGAACCAAGCTGCACAGAGCAGCAGCTGAGAACAACCTCTGCCACAACTGCACCCGGCTCTGCCGTCTGCACAAGGAGACCAGCTCCTAAATGATCCCCAGCCCTACAGACACAGATCTTCCCCAGGGCAGGGATGAGGAAACACCAGAGTGCACGGACACCTGGTCATTCAGTTGAAGCTGCTGGGGAGAAGGACAGAGGACTAGAGAGAGACAAATGAGACAAGAGAGAAGACAGAGGAGCCCCGAGAGAAAGAAACACACAGGGAAAAGGATGGAGAGATGGAGAGACCAAGGCAAAAAGGGACAAGGAGTCGTGATTAGACAAGGAGGAAGAAACAGCAGGGCTGAGGAGCAGGACAGAGGGATGGGGAGTGGGGAGGAGGAGAAGCAGCAAGGGGGTAGAGAAAGACAGGGAGGGGGATGTACAGATGGAGAGACAAAAAGAAAGGCAGGGAACAGAACAAAGGGACTGAGAAACAAAGCAAAGTTCAGATCAAAATGAAGAGACTGGAAAGGGAAAACATGCAGCAATGAGCTGGAGGAAGAGGAAAAGAGGGCTGAGGAGCAGGAAAGAGGAAGAGAAGACAAAGAAAAGGCAGAGCCAGCTGGACAGGGGAGATATAGTGAGAAGGGATGGGGCCAGGAACAGGCAAGGAAGACAGAAAGACAAACGGGACAGAAAGACATCAAGAAGGAAAAGGGGCAGTAATCTGGACAGAGATGGAGAAAGAAGCAGCAGGGAAAGGGAAGACAGGCAGAAAGACAGAGAGGGAGCAGTAGAGACAAACAACAATAAGAGTTGGGTGTACGATAGAGATTGGGAAAAAATCCTGGGGTGGGCAGCAAGATGGAGAGGGAGTAAAAAAGAAGAGGGGCAGGAATAGGCGCAGGGAGCAGGACAGAGGGATATCGGGAGAAATGATGGGGCACGGAGCAGGACAGATCAACAGACCAGAATGACGACAAAGAGAAACCAGGGATGGTGAGAACACAGAGGGGTGGAGACGGAGAGGGAGATACGAGAAACCCTGCACAGAGATTCAGAAGGGTGGAGGAATAGGCGAGGAAGCAGCAGAGGGACAGAGGGAGAAGAGATGAAGAGGAAGAAGGGCACAGTAGGAAAGAGGAGGGAGCAGGGAGGGACTGGGACACAAAACAGGGTGAAATGTCCCCAAGGGCCCAGGACTCACCACACTTCCTGCTCTCTGCACTGCCAGGCAAGCTGTGGAGTTCAGGCACTTCTGTCTGTGAGAAATGCAGTTGTGATTCGTGCTGAGATGTTTAATGTTTACAGATACAACCAAATGAGGCTTGGGCTCTGAACCTGGAAAAAGGAAAAGGTGGTTAAGTTCTATGTAAAAAGTCCTGAAACTTGTTTATGAGGTTATATTGATAGAGGGAGCTAACATTTTCAGGGTTAACCAACCACATAATAAGGGCCTACTAATGAACTAACACTTGAAGCCACATAACGAGTATCTAGTTCAGAGCCACATGTAACCAGTTGCGTTAAGAAAAAACAGAATCTCATCAAATGCCGAGATCAGAAGTTTTACAGCACCAGCTGTAACCTTGAGGAGACAAGACAGCCAAGATTTACAGCAAAAGGGGCGCCAGTCTGGTTTCGGTCGACTTGGTAGCTTGGGAGACCCATAGAGACCACAGAGACCATAGTGACCCAGAGACACCCACAGAGACCATAGAGACCCATAGAGACCACAGAGACCATAGAGACCCATAGAGACCCTGCGCAGGCAGTACAGGGGAAGGTCAAGGAGGAGACTATGGAAATGGTTCTCTGAGACTCATTTTCATAAGAATCGGGAAAGGTTATGAATATGTACAGGCGTTCCTGGGGTCATTATGAATATGTAACACCTTACTGTATTTAAGCACACCTCTTATTGTTTAAAGGTTTGCTTGTTGGGTGGAGCGAATCCCCCGTGCACCCAGCGCTGTTTTGCTTATGCTCTAATGAACCCGTTTAAGGAATACAATTAAGGAATTGGATTAAATGTTGTTTATCCATAGAAAAAGCCTAAGTTATTTATTTCATTGCTTTACAACAAGTGATCGAATCTGCTATAGAAAAGTTCAACCACCTCCTGTATAGCAAAGGATAAAAGAAATTATGGATTTTTGTTGCATCTAATCCGTAACGCAAGTACCAATTAAAAACACATTAGCAGTGGGTTCCTTCAAATATTCCCTGTGAAGGCAGTTCCTGGCACAATTATATTAGCGTTCTTACTATTTTACAGGAGAAACACAGGGCACGGCTGATTTTGCCCACGTGCAGCGCAATGATCACACGAGTGCGGTGAACCGGGTGAAAGGCCCTAGAGAAGGAAAATCAGGCTCCGTGTGCAGAGCCAAAACAGAAACCCTTTTCAAACTGTTTAATTTTAAAAACCTACAACGGCTATAAAGTAGAAAAAAGAGCAGTGAATGTGTATAATGACACAATTAGATGGTTTTTCAGTTTCATGATGTGCTCTTTTACTAAAACGTGTCTGCTGGAGTGGATATCCTGGACACGAACAGGCGGGTTCCTGGTTTGTGCCCATGGTGATTCATCCACTGCGGCCGTGGGTGTCAGGCCTTGATACAACAGACACAAAACCTTGGGAGGGAGGTGATCACAGGAAAACACTTAAAGATAATGAGCCAGCAGACTTGATTTAATCTTTAGTTAAAAATACACATGGCTGCTGTCTTTTTTCCAGTTTAGCTAGGACGGGCTCCAATATCTCTATTAATTCTAATTACAACACGTGACAAAAATTAAGGGGGGAAAGCTTTGTTTTTACAACGGTAAATACAGTCTAAATCGTCCACCCTGGACTGACTGAGGGACAATTTTGACGTCATGTTCTCTGTGTATTCTACACCAATAGCTGTTCTTCAAAAACCTTTTACTGGTTTTCATTTCTTTCCCTGATTATCCTTTTTCAAAACAAATGGATCTGAAGGGGATAAAGACAATGCATATGTAACATTATGTATTGTGTAATATGTCTTATGTAATAGGCAATATAGGATTTAAAATATATATCTTACTATGTACTACATGAAGCACATTACTATACTACACATCTCAAAGTATACCCACCTAGACCTGTGCAGCATATTAATGTTATTTACAGTGGCCGCCAATAATTACAATATTCAATCAGATTCTCCCTGGTTGACTCCCTGTTGAACAGCAAACGATCCTTTTCCAATGTCAGAAAATACAGCCCGGGGGGATTTCTCCCAAATCCCTCCTGTCGATTGTCCACTGCCTACTTCACAATCACAATAACAGACAATTGGTGAACCGTAAGTACTGGACTATAAAATCACTCAAGACACAAGTAACAACAACAACAACAAACCACTAAAGACACAAACAATTATACAATTGCTAAGGCACAAACAGCAAAATCACTAAAGGTACCTTTATCAAATTACTGTTCCCTCGTTTTTCTCTTTTCTTTATTGTTTTCTCATTTTTCTCTTTAATTTTTTCTTTCTTTCTTAAGTTCCCCAGTTTACCAAAATGCGCAGACGCGAATGCGCAGACCCAACGCGCTGGTGTCGCCCACGTCTCGCGCAGGCAGCGTGCCAACCCAACCAGACAATGAAAGCGCCTTATCTCATTGATGGGGTTTTACCCGCGTCCCGAGCTGGTCCGAGGATCTGTGGTCCCTTCCAGGAACTCCCCGGTGCCGGCACAAGGTCCAGAGATCCTGGGGTCCACGGGAGGTCAGGCAGATCATCCCATCCACTTGCTCCTCCATTCAGTCAGGTGCTGCAAGAGAGGGACAGAGAAAGAAACAGTTAGGACCGGATTAACAACCTCGTCACCCCTGTCCACAAACCTGCAGGCGTCCTAGGAGGCCTGATCTAAGTTTGGCTCTTCTCCCTCTCTTTGCTGGAATACTTCACTGCACAAATTTCTGTCATGAACACTCTCTGAACCAATCTGATGTGTTCATAGTTCCCAGCCCAGTGTCCATTCCTCAAGGTACCTCAGCATTTCCCTTTGAAACCACACCTGAGTGCCATCCCGTCCTGAGCTACCTCAGCATTGCCCACTGCAGCCTCCCCGACGCCATCTCCTCCCTGAGCTCCCTCAGCCTTTCCCGCCAAAGCCTCCCCGATGTCACCCCTCCCTGAGCTCCCTCAGCCTTTCCCGCCCAAGCTCCTTCCGCGCCGTCCCGCCCTCAGGCTCCTCCGCCGCTCCCGCCGCTCCCCCCGTTCCCGGCCCCTCCCCGCGGCAGCGCCGCCCCCGCCCCTCGCGCCCCCTGGCGCCCCCACGACGGCCCCGGCCCCGCCTGCGCCGCTCCCGACCCGGCGCTGCCCCCTCCCGCTCGCTTTCCTCCCTCTGCCCTGCGGCACCACGGGCTCCCCCCTCCGCCCCACGGCCCCGCCCGAGCCCCGCGCAGCGCTCAGCCCGGGGCTCCCTTCCCTCACAGCCGCCCGCGTGTTTCCCCCTCGCCCCTTTCTCGGCCCGGCCCGGGGCCGCGCTCTTGCGGCTGGCTGCCCCTCGCCTTCCTCCTGCCGAAACCGTCCCGTCCCTCCCCCTCCAGCCTCCCCCCTCAGCCGGGACCGGGGCGGCCCCGTCCAGTCTCCCCGCTGTCCGCCCGCCCCTCGCTCACCGCCGGCCCCGCCGCTCCTCGCGCGCTGCTCCCGCCGCCGCACCGGCAGCACGCGCTCCTCGGCCCGCGCGCTTCTGCAGCGTGGCCCCGCCCAGCCCGCGCAGGAGCCAATCCCGTCCGCGCCCGCCACCGGGCCCCGCCCCAACTCCCGGCCCGGAGCCGCCGGCGGCCGCAGAGCGGGTCAGCGGCAGCGGGGCCGGGAGCGCTCGGGCTGCGCCTGCCCGGGACGGCCCGGGACCGAGGGCTCCGCCGCTGCAGCCCGTTTCGTGCCGTTTGCACCCCGGCTTACACGGCTGCAGCCTTCCTGCTGCTGCAGCTCACACATCTTTCTTCCTTCGAACTGCACAGCAGGTCATTCTCACAAACGTTCCGTGCTCGTTGGCGTAAGAATATCTGCAGAAGGATCTACAAACATTACACAGATATACCACCGACCACAGCTTCCTGAGCTTTCAGGTTAAAGTTCCTGTAGATAATCCATGTTTCAATCAAACAGACACCACCAGCAGAGCTGCTGCCTCTGCCGTCTTTGTTCAGAAAGAAGTGACAACACCAGAAAACACATTGGCAGCCGGTGCTTTGACCAGTGAAGGTGGGATCTGCAAAAGTCTGATTAAACCAAACAGCCTGAGGTCTTTATCAAGCTGCAGATCTGCCAAGAATGCTAAAATGCAAGAGTTTACTCCTGCAATATTCCACAATGGAACAGCCACTTCATATCAGATATCATCTCAAAGTTCCAAACCAGTACATTAAAAATCTATCACTAGGTATTAGAAGACCACTGCAAGATCTTATTGCTTTTTGAGTTCAATAATAATGTTTCAATAAACCAAAACCCAAACAGTTTCTGCGGTCTGTTGCTCATCCTCCTTTTCATTCATTAGCACTGCAGCAATCAATTTTTATACGACGTGTCAACAGAGGCGATTGAAAAACCCCAAACAAAACTTATTGAAGCCCACAGAACCCCCGCCCTCCCTGCCCTCCCCCCCACCCTGAGCCCCACGATCACCGCTCGGTGCGGGAGAGGAGCACAACTCGACATGTTGTATCTGTGATGCTGTATCTATTATGCTGTACCTAGGATGGTGGGTACATCACAGCATCACAGTGTGTTTGGGGTTGGAAGGACCCTGGAAAGCCCATCCAGTGCAATCCCCCATGGAGCAGGAACACCCAGATGAGGTTACACAGGAAGGTGTCCAGGCGGGTTGGAATGTCTGCAGAGAAGGAGACTCCACAACCCCCCTGGGCAGCCTGGGCCAGGCTCTGCCACCCTCACCGGCAAGAAGCTTCTTCTCAAATTTAAGTGGAACCTTTTGTGCTCCAGTTTGCACCCATTGCCCCTTGTCCTGTCCCTGGTTGTCACCCAGAAGAGCCTGGCTCCATCCTCCTGACACTCACCCTTTCCATATTGATCCCCAGGAATGCGTCGCCCCTCAGTCTCCTCTTGTCCAGCTCCAGAGCCCCAGCTGCCTCAGCCTTTCCTCACACGGGAGATGCTCCACTCCCTCCAGCATCTTGGTGGCTGCGCTGGACTCTCTCCAGCAGTTCCCTGTCCTGCTGGAACTGAGGGGCCACAGCTGGACACAAGATTCCAGGTGTGGTCTCACCAGGGCAGAGTAGAGGGGCAGGAGAACCTCTCTGACCTACTGACCCCCCGCTTCTAACCCACCCGAGGTACCACTGGCCTTCCTGGCCACAAGGGCCCAGTGCTGGCTCACAGTCATCCTGCTGTCCCCAGGACCCCCAGGTCCCTTTCCCCTACACTGATCTCTAATATCTAATTTCCCAACCTATACTGGAACCTGGGGTTGTTCCTGCCCAGATGCAGGACTCTACACTTGCCCTTGCTAAATTTCCTCAGGTTATTCTCCGCCCAACTCTCCAGCCTGTCCAGGTCTCTGATGGCAGCACAGCTCCCAGTGTCACCACTCCTCCCAGCTTGGTGTCACAAAACTAAGGCATCTGAAATGCCAAGGGCTTAGAATGCAATCAAACAGTGTTACTTTATTATTTTGCCCGTAAAGCGGCACGCGATAGCGAGAGAGTAAGAAAACGGGAAAGGAAAATGAAACGGGGAAAGAAGAAGGAAAAGATGGGAACGAGGACTGGTTTACCAGCAGGTGAGTTCCAAAGGCGTCCCTCTGGTGTCCAGTCCCGTGGAGTCCTGACGGTCCTCCGTGGTGGCTTGGGATCCTCTGGTGGGGAGATCTCAATGACGTCCAGTCAGGAACCATCTTTATACTTCTTCACCCCCCCTCGCTCCCATTGTTTCAGGCCAATCTCCGCCTTTGTTTCTCAATCCGGGCTTAACTGCACAGGCTCGAAAAGTCTTCGCCTCTCTTGCCAGCGCTTGTCTGCGCCTGCGTGGCCTCATTCAGGGGTATCTCTCTGGTCCATCGGGTGGCCTCAGGACCCTTGGCGAGCTTCTGGGCATGCTCTTTTTTGTTGTCCTTTGTTCAAGGGAGCGGGTGGGGGACAAGGTGTGACTGAGGCTGCAGGTAAGAATCCATCTTCTGGACGGCAGCGATTGTCCCTGGGTCAGAGAGACCCGTCTAACAATCCCTTTTAGGGGGTGGGGGCTGGCTTGGCTGAAGCAGCAGGCAAACTCCACACAGCAACCAGTGTTAGCAGTAGCCTTCCAGGCTGGAGACACCTGTGCACCACAATGCTTCTCCTCAGGCCTCTCTCTAAGTCACTGTCAGTCTGTTCTTGGTGGCGATGTTCAGGCAGATTCTGGTTTTGGACCGACTCTTACAGAGCTGGAGCAGATTCTGAGAGTTTGCTGTTCCAGAAAGGTTTGGCTGGTGCAGCAGCGGAGAGGTAACGGCCAGCTAGGATGGGTCCCCAGAGGGATGCTTTGGGACTGGTGGCACGTGCATCTCCCTAACCAGGCAGTAGAATGCGCTTTGGGCCCGGTAGAAGGAAGGTGGCAGAGGCAATGCATGGGAGAGCTGGCAGGCTAAAACTGGGAGTTGGATGAGGCCACCTCCTTTAGCAAGTGAGTCACTGAACAGCTCAGAAGCACTGTAATAGCGCACCTTGAGAGAAACTTGGTTGTCACTAAAGGGGAAAACGGTAGATTCTATTGCTGAAAACGGACTGTGTGGTTTTGTGAATGTGGCTTCAGCCTATTTCTTCAAAGGAGACTCATACCTACTTAAGAAAACTCATGACGATCATGTTGAAAACAAAGAATCAGCGTGGTGAGGCTGTCGAGTGGCCCTTGGTTTGTCCTGCAAACAACCTCTGAATGCGGATTCTTGCAGGTGCAGCGGAGCAGGCAGCAGCATCTGAGTAAAGCTCTGGGGGACCGGGTCCTGTGTGCTGGGGACAGCTTCCCTCGCCATTCTCTGCTCCCTCCTCCTTCAAGCAGGGGCTGCCCCAGCCGCGCACAGCCAGTCCCAGCCGGGCCCGGAGGTGGGTGTCTCCATGACAACCGCCCGGGCTCTGTGACGTCATAACCAGAGGCCATTGTGACGTCGGGGTCCCCGCCCTGACCGTGGGGGTATTTAAGGAGCGAGAGCCCTGGGGTGCTCACTCCCAGGAGAGCAGCTTCTCAGGAGCAGCAGCTTCTCAGGAGGCAGCATCTCCCCTGGGTGCCCATTGCGGCTCTTTGATAGAGGAGACCCAAGATGCCAACTGACAAGGAGGTGTCCTGCTCCTCCTCCTGCCCGCAGATCAGCCACAGCCTGGGCCAGCACACCCTCCAGAGCACCTGGGTCACCCCCTCGGTCCAGGAGCACTTGCAGGACCACCATAAAGGTCCCCAGGAGGGGTCTGGCTGGCCTCGCAGCACCAACAGCGAGGCAGCAGCAGAGGCAGAGTGCCCGGCACCTGCCCCACAGGGCCCCACAGCCGACGACGCGGCTCTGTGGGACACAGCCCAGCGCATCGTCAGTGAGGCCGTGCGCAGGGCTGTGGCTCAGATCATGGCAGCTGGCCAGGAACCAGAGGAACAGCAGGACCTGGCCCAGCCCATGGACCTGCAAGATGAGAACAGCAAAGAGGCGTGCCAGGGCGGAGACACCATCCAGAGCATCTGGATCAACCCCTCGGTCCAGGAGCACCTCCGGGACGTCCCTGCAGGTCCCCAGGAGGGGTCTGGCTTGCCCAGCTGCACAGACACGGAGGCGGCAGCAGAGGCAGAGCGCCCGGCACCTGCCCAGGACAGCCCCACAGAGGACGATGTGGACCTGTCAGACATCGTGGAGTACATCATCAGTGAGGCCGTGCGCAGGGCTGAGGCTGAGATCCAGGGACCTGGCCAGCAACCGGTAGAACAGCAGGACCTGGCCCAATGCACGGATGTTCCAATGGCAGCACCAGCACCTGCAGGACTTGAAGCCATTGAGGCTCATGTGGCAGGAGAGGATGAGAGACAGGCCAGCACAGCCCCTCTTGTCCCAGCTGCAAAGGAGGAAGAGGAGAACACGGTTTCTCCAATGTCTGCAGAGCATGGGGGAGAGACCAGCGCAGACATCGCCTGCCCAGCGCAGGGCCCGGCTCCACGGCGACGGCCTTCCCGGTTCAGGAGGGCGCTCCGGGCTCTGCGCAGGGCTTTCCGCTGCAGCTGCACCGCGGGACAGCAAGAGGAGTAGAGCCGTGACCGCGGCGTTCACCTGCCCTGAGGACATGGTGCTGCCAGCCTCTGCTCGGCCTTGGATTGTTTTCAAAATCAATAAAGCCAAAAAAAAAAAAAAAGACAAGTTTTCCCCCTGTGCTCCTCTGTTCCTGCTCCATCTCGGGACAAAGAAGGCTGCAGGAAATCTCTGTCCTCGGGGTGTCCCGGCCTTGGTTGCCGGAAGCCCTGGGATGGTGCTGCCGCAAGCCGGCAGTCTGGCTGGATCCCCCTCAAGCTCCCTTCCCACCCGCCTGTCTCCAGTTCCAGTCCAGGACTTGGAACATTTGAGATCTATTGCCGGCTTGGCCTGGTTGACCTGCACCGTACGGCATCCCCTTCGTCTCACAAGGAACCTCCCCATTGCGGGGGTGTTTCTGAGCACCTGCATGAGCTGATACAGGCAAGAGCCTCCAAACCCTCATGTGGTCCCTCTCCTCCACCGAGGGTCTTCCAAGTCAGGAAGAGCCGGCTGCTCGCTCCCTTGCTGGAAATCTGAGCCATGACCCATCTCTGCACAAGGCTCTGATGCACAAGGCTGCCAGCATCACAAGAGCACGTTCAGGCCTGAGACACCGGGGAGAAGCGCTGCAAACAGTGCTGGTCTTGACAAGAAATCCACCTGCTCAGAGCTTTGTCTCAGATGTGAGTTACTCTGCCCTGGGTTTCTGGGGCCCAGAAATGGAGGGGGGCTCAGGTATAAACCCAGTCAGCCAAGAGCCGCAGCAGCTGCTGATCCCTGTGTGGCGCATTGCAAACCAGCCATGGCTGTCTGTGGCTGCTGCATGCCCCGGGCTGCAGCCTTCGCAGCATCCTCCTCTTCCCCAGCACCCCCGTGCACTGCACAGACCCAGAGCTGATTGCAATGGCTGGGGCAGCACCGGGCAGCAGCAGCATCTCTCTCCCCAGCCTCCAGCTGCCCAGTTGCCCTGCAGGGAATTTCTGCCTGGGAAGGGCAGAGTTGTATTGCGATCGGCCGGGGGCTCAGGACAAAGCACAGCACCGCCATGTCCCCGGAGCAGAGCCCTTCTTTTCCTGGCTTGGACTGGTGTATTCCTCCTGCTCACAGCGCGGTCTTTCTCTGGGATAAGGTGACGCCAGCACTTTCAGGGAAATTGGAACGTCATGATGGAGTGGACGTGAAACAGCCACACTTCCCGAAAAGCCAAAGGAGTAAAACTGACATGGAACAAAGCAAGTAACTTGCCACAGCTGTCCAACCTGCGCTCCTCAGGCGGGAGGTGACCGGCGACATGTTCTGGTGCTGCGGGGCTGTGCCGCAACAAGTCAGTTGGGGCCGTGGCCAGAAAGGTAGTGATGTACATCTAGAGATACCCACATCGTTCTGTGGGAAGCATCTGTTTCCTCGGCACGATTTGGAACACTTTTGACACACGGGACTTGCTGGGCCCTAAATCACAGCTGCGTTGACTCCTCTAAGCCTCCCAGTTCCAATTCAGCAGGTGCCCAGTTCAAGGTGTTGACTCAGCAATGTGTACTTCACTTTAATCTGTATTATGTGTTCTCTCTGAAATCAACACTTCCTTCCTAGGAGCAATCTGGGTCCCAGTGTAGGCTACGAAGCCATTGGACTTGTTGACAGTAGTTTACCAACAGTAATTTGCCAACAGGAGGAGTTCTTGCTAAATTAACAGCAAAAGCCATGCTGGACACAGTATTCCAGATGGGGTCTCACCAGGGCGGAGTAGAGGGGAAGGAGGACCTCTCTCGATCTACTAACCACCCCGCTTGTAATATACCCCAGGATGCCATTGGCCTTCCTGGCCACAAGGGCCCAGTGCTGGCTCATGGTCATCCTGTTGTCCACCAGGACCCCCAGGTCCCTTTCCCCTACACTGCTCTCTAATATGTAATTTCCCAACCTATACTGGAACCTGGGGTTGTTCCTGCCCAGATGCAGGACTCTACACTTGTCCTTGTTAAATTTTATCAGGTTATTCCCCACCCAACTCTCCAGCCTGTCCAGGTCCCGCTGGATGGCGTCACAGCTTCCAGTGTCACCACTCCTCCCAGCTTGGTGTCATCAGCAAACTTGCTGATAGTACACTCTATTCCCTCGTCCAAATCGTTAATGAATATATATATATATATATATATATTCTTGCTACATTAACAGCAAAAGCCATGCTGAAAAATGCAAGGGAGCAATGAGGGAGGGCTGGAGTCGTGCTCGGGAGCTGTGTCCGTGCGGGAAGGTTTATGTGTCTCGCTGGGTAGTGCCCAGAGAGTTGGTCTGATCGCACCGCAGAGCTCCCGGAGACATCAATCTGTTTGCTTCTTTCCTACACCAAGCTTTAAAGGCTGGTTTTGATAGTCAAATGGGATTCAAACGTAACGTTCTTCCAAGAAGGCCTTGGGTAAGTCATTTCCCAAAATTCCAGCTTCTTTTCCCAGGGAGGCTGAATTTCCTCCATAGCAATCAAATGATCAGGTTTTGCACAGAAGAGTTGCTGTGGTTCTAAGCACCTTTATTTTGTCTATGCTGCCTTAAAGAAGCAGCTGATCTGCCTTTTGCTTTTGGTGATGGAAGTCGGGAATGGCCAGCGCTGTGCTTCATGTCAGGATGGTTTCATTCTCGTCTTATTGAAACTTAACTTTTGCCGGATGCAACTCCAAGAAAATGCCTCAGCCTCTTTCAGGGCCCTGCTTTTTAGTCCGCTCTCAACATCACCAGCAAAGAGCTGCTGCTTCTCTTCTGCACTGGATGTTTGGACATCTCTTTGCTAGAGGAACAAGGTCCCTTCGATCAAGAGACTGAAGCAGAAACATCAGAAATTGACATTCCTCCAAGTTTTCCCCCAGTGCCTCAAGTTCCAAAGCAAAGAGAAGGGCATGGCGGTGGTGCCATTTTCTACCCCAGGGATAAAATTGTGGCAGGAATCATAGTATGGAACATCTTCTACAGGATGCCTATTGCCGGCAATGTCAGTGCAGGACTGGTGTGCTGAACCGTGAGTCTTGCTTAGATTGGGGATTTTCTTGTGGAAAAATCCATCTGCCCATTTAAAATGATGAAAAAGAAATGGAGATGCTCTGTTTGGTACGATACTTGCAAGAAACTTGTAGGTTGGTTGTGCTTTAGTTGTTAGCAGTGCAGGTCAGAGCGGCTTCACAGTATCACAGTATGTTTGGGATTGGAAGCGACCTCAGAAGATCATCCAGTCCACTCTGTCCTCGTGGCACTCTCCCTTTATATATTTATAAGCGTTAATAAGTTCACCCCTCAGTCTCCTTCAAACTAAAGAGACCCAGCTCCCTCAGCCTTTTTTCATAAGGGAGATGCTCCACTCCCTTCATCATCTTTGTTGCCCTACGCTGGACCCTCTCCAGCAGTTCCCTGTCCTTCTGGAACTGAGGGGCCCAGAACTGGACACAGTATTCCAGATGGGGTCTCACCAGGGTGGAGTAGAGGGGAAGGAGGACCTCTCTCGATCTACTAGCCACCCCCCTTGTAATACACCCCAGGATGCCATTGGCCTTCCTGGCCACAAGGGCCCAGTGCTGGCTCATGGTCATCCTGTTGTCCACCAGGACCCCCAGGTCCCTTTCCTCTACACTGATCTCTAATATGTAATTTCTCAACCTATACTGGAACCTGGGGTTGTTCCTGCCCAGATGCAGGACTCTACACTTGCCCTTGTTAAATTTTATCAGGTTATTCCCCACCCAACTCTCCAGCCTGTCCAGGTCACTGGATGGCGTCACAGCTTCCAGTGTCACCACTCCTCCCAGCTTGGTGTCATAAGCAAATTTGCTGATAGTACACTCAATTCCCTCGTCCAAATCGTTAATGAATATATTGAATAATATTGGCCCCAGTACTGACCCCTGAGGCACTCCACTAGATACTGGCCTCCAACTAGACTCCGCACCATTGACTACCACTCTCTGGCTTCTCTCCTTAAGCCAGTTTGCAACCCACCTCACTACTCTATTGTCTACACCACACCTCCTCAACTTAGCTGTGAGGATGCTGTGGGAGACCAAATACTTTCACAATATGCCTGGATACATTTAGTTTTCAAGGACAGCGTCTGCGAGTACGCGGCTGAGGAAAACATGCAGGCCGACTCAGTGTGAGTGATAAAGCATGATTCAACTTTATTGCCCGAAATAGCGCGTATTTATACCAAACACAGTAATTATGCATACTTGTCTCTACCTAATAGGCTTAGCACTAAAAAGGTTACGTTTACTTCCTCCACCTACTTGGGTTTAGTTAACTATGCACATTCCGCATTCCTCTGACCCTTATCTCTTCAAGAACTGACCCCATTCCTCTGACCTTTATCTCTTCAAGAACTGACCCCATTCCTCTGACCTTTATCTCTTCAAGAACAGACCCCATTCCTTTGACTCTTATCTCTTCAAGGATATGCAGACCCTGCCTTAGTCAGTACTTTTCCATTTCCCCCTTCCCCACGCCCTAATATTCAAGCTAGCTAAGGCCTAGTTATGTCAACTAAAATGGGCTCTGCTCGTACACTTGCTCGGTGGACTCATGTCCACGCTCCTTGAGCCAATCCCTGACAAGGGTCCTCCAGGCACAGCAATGGTTCACATCAAAACACAAGTAAAACTCCAAAAGGAATGGAAGGTCATCAAGATAAGCTGTTGCTACTTCAGAAACAGCTAAAGGATAATCCTAAATACTGTGAGACTACTACGGAATTTAGTAAGACAAGGTGTAGGTAGACCTGAGATGTCTCCGTGTCTTTGCATCAGATGTCACCAGCAAAGTCTTCCAGGCCTTTGTGCTTTCAGCCAGGACTCTGGAGGACAACAAATGTGGTGGATGGGGATCAAGCCAGGGGTTTCATGAGCAAACTGCAGCCTTACCAGCCCTTGGGACCAGAGGGTTTGCATCCAAGAGTGCTGGGAGAGTGTTTTTCCCCAGTTGATGCTGGTCTGGTATGAACCCAGAAAGAAATGCACTCAGACTCTGAGGTATTGTTTAAAATGCTGTTCATTAGGTCTGGCTCTACAAGAGGGCTATCACAGAGGCAATCTGTGTCCCTCTGGATGGTGGAAACCCAGGTGGTGTAGCACTGAACAAGCTTCCGAACATCCACTGCCAGGAGGTGCCCATGTCTTGTCAAAGCACTGTGACATTTTTGGATGATATGAGGTGAGGTGGGACAGCTTGCTGAGCTGTGGTGTTTCAGCTGAAGGATACAGGGTCTGCTGGAGAGAGTCTCAGGGAGGGTAGGACAGAGGGATCCCCCTGTGTGAAGGATCAGCTCAGATATATGGAGCTGCTCAATGACATGGGCAACAGGTTGATTTATCTTGTGTGAGTGAGGATGAGAGAGAAGTTGGTGAGGATGACACTGTTTCGGCAGTGAGCACTTTGAAGATGTGATAGCAGAATTCCCCCATGGATACCGATGCAGAGTGTCTCCTGAGGAGGTGTGGACAGACAGGAAAAGCAGATTCAACTCCAGCAGATCCCCACCACAGATGAGCTGTGTCCATCAGTGCCAGCCCCTCTCCTCAGACCAGAACAAGAGTCCTGCTCCAGCAACAGAGCAGCCTGACCCAAAGGAGTGTCTGCAGAAAGAGGTTTCTCTTCCTCCTGGATTCCTCCCTGCAGGCACAGAAATGCTCCCTTGCTCTTCTCCAGGGACATCCCTTTCCCCAGGTGAGGGTGTCCAGCCTGGCCTGGCCGGCTGGTCCTGGTTCCCTCCCTGTGCTCCCCACAGGGCCCTGAGCTGGCGATGCTGCTCTGCAGAGCGAGGGGCTGTGGTGCCCTGGGGCCATGGGCTGACTCTGCTCTGGCCACGCTGGTTGGGCTGGGAAACAGAGCCAGCTGGATGAGGATCACTGCTGCTGAGCCCTTGCCATCTTCCCAGCTGGCTCAGGAGCCCAGGACAAGGCTGGGCAGGACCATGGGGTGTCTCTCATGGCACCAAGGGCAGGGGAGGGCTGAACCAAGATGGTGTCCTGAAACATCCTCCAGTCTGACATCTTTTGGCATCCTGGCTCCTCACAGCCTGTCCTGGCATTGAAGGGCCCTTGTTACCCTGTGCCCTCCTCAGGTTCACCTCTTCCTCTGGGACACCTTGCATGATCACTCCTTTTACCAGGACTGTTTTGTTGAACCCAGCAGGCAGCTGAACATCACACACAGCCCTTCTCTTACTCCCTCCAGCCCAGTGGGATGGGAGAGGGAATCAGGCAAGAAAGAAACATCTTGGGTTAAAATGAAGACAGTTTAATGAGACAGAAAGGGAAACCAATAACAACAGCAACAATAGCTACAATAGCTACAATAGGTACAATAGCTACAATAGCTACAACAGCTACAACAAATATAATGTAATAATGATAATAAATAAAATAATTATAGTAATAGTAATTATAATAATAACGATGGCAGTAGTAATAGTAGTAATTGCAAAAATGGTAATAATAATAACAGGAGATATAAACCAAGTCACGCACAATGCAATTGCTCGCAACCCATCGAGCGACACCCAACCAGATCCCAAACAGCGGTCCCCCAGATAACTTTTCTCTAGTTTACACACCAAGCATGACATCATACGGTGTGGAACATCCCTTTGGCCACTTGGGCCAGCTGTCCTGCCTGTGCCCCTCCCAGCTTCTTGTGCATCTCCAGCCTCCTTGCTGAAAAGTCCTTGGTTTGGGATAAACATGGCTTAGCAACAACCAAAACATCCCTGTGCTAGCAACATTCTTCTCAGATTAAATCCAACACACCGCACTCTACCAGCTACTAGGAAGAAAATTAACTCTCTCCCAGCTGAAACCAGGACAGTGCCCCCCCTTATTCTGTACCATCTGTGTTGTGCCCGGGTCCCAATAACTCTCCAATACATTCCAGTTAATCAACAGCACTTTCCTATCTCTGGATATACACACAGATCTCATTCCTCAGTCTATAGGCCACGCCTCTGAAATGTCCAATGAGTTCATGTGGTCCATGGCTTTGGGCTCCAGGGGTCATAAGAGTCTTTCAGGACAGGAGAGATGGTCTTTGCTGTTGGACTGTTGTGTCCTGTGTCCAGAGCTCGTAGCTGGTGTATCAGTCACAGCCAGGGACAGGGTGTGAGTCTGGGTGGGCAGTGAGTGGCACCTCAGGGAGATCCTCTGACAGTGCCTGGCAGCTCCACTCCTCTCCAGGACGCATCTGCCACTGCTGGTGGGACAGCGCCAGGCAGATAAGTCACAGACGTGGCCCTGTCTTTTGGGATGTGTGCGACCAAGAAGGGAGCTCTTCATCCAGGCCTTGGTACCTCACAAATCCCCCTGGGACCCTGAGCTAAACCCCAACCCTATAACCACTTCCACTGACACCACTCCCTAAGCCCTAACCCTAACACTTATCCATCCCTCACCCTAACCCTAATCCTAACCCCTGCACTTAAAACTTACCCTACACCTAGCATTCACCTAAAACTAACCATAACATTAACCCAACCACCACCCTAACCCTACCTCTTGCCCAAAATCTAACCTAAACCAAATCCTCCCTAACCCTAACTCTACCCTTACCCTAACTCTAACCACTGAAATCTTACCCTAATGCAATCTCTAACCCTAACCCATAACCCTAGCCTAACCCTAAAACTAACCCTAACCCATCATACTAACACCAGCCTTAAACCAAACACTACACTAAACCAAGCCCTAACCTGAAATCATAACCTGCAACTCTTACGACTGACTCTAACCCTAAACTAACCCTAATTCAAACCCTAACCCATTATCCTAACCCTAAAGCTATCCCAACCCCTAACCCCTAAACCTAACCCCTTACATTAATCCTAACGACTTAAACTAACACTACCCCAACCACTAACCAGAACTGCAACCCTTAATGCCAACCCAACCTCCATCTCCAATAGAAATCTAAAACCTAACTCTGACCATTCCACTATCACTACTGCCTAACGCTAACCCTAACCCTAATGCTAACCCCATCCCTAACTCTAACCTAAATCTAAAGCTAAAACGTAATCCTAACTCTAACCCAAAACATAAAACTAACCCCTAACACTAACTACAACCCTACATTCTAACCCTCTTCTAAACCTAACCTAACTCTAATACTTACCCATAAGCCTAACTCTAACCCTAACCCTAGTCCTACCCTTCAACCCTAATATTAAAACCTAACCCTAACTGCTTACACTAACACTATTCCCTATCTCTGAAACCTAATCCTTAGCCCTAACACTAACTATATCCTAACACTAATCTAATCCTGACTGTAAACCTCATCCAAACCCCTAACCATAAGTCTAACTGGAAACACCATCCCCTAACTCTAATCTAACCCTAACCCTAAATCTAATCTGAAACTTAACCCTAACTCAGACCCTAAATCCTAAAACTAACCCCTAACCTTAACCACTTCCACTGACACAACTCCCTGGCCCCTAAACCTAACCCGAACTGTAAATCTAAAACTAACCACTAACCCTAACTCCAACCAAACCCAAAATGTAAATCCAAACCCTAAACCTAAATCTAACCCTAGTACCTAAACCTACTCCTAACCACTTCCACTACTCCATATCCCCAACCCGTAACACTAACACAACACTTACCAAAAGCCTAATCCTTATCCTAAACCCTAACCCTGAATCTAATCTGAACCCCAAACCCCTGTCCCGAAACCTAACTCTACTCCCAATCCCAAACCCTAACTGCATCCCTAACCCATCATTCTAACCTTAACCCTATCCCCACCCCTAACCCTACCCCCTTACAGTAATCCTAACCACTTAGAATAACGCTACTCCCTAACCCCTAACCCTAAATAAACCCCTACCACCAACCCTAACACTAACCTAAAACTAATCTAACTGTAACCCCAAGACCTTACCCCAATTCTAACCCTAACCCTAAACCTAACCCTAACTGTAAATCTAAAACTAACCACTAACCCTAACTCTAACCTGAACACTAACCAAACCCAAATGTAAATCCAAACCCTAACCCTAAATCTAACCCTAGTACCTAAACCTACTCCCAACCACTTTCACTACTCCGTATCCCCAACCCATAACACTAACCCCACACTATTCCCTAACCCCTAACCTTAATCCTTACCTCTAACACTAACCCTAATACTAACCTTTACCACTAATCACATCCCTAACCATAAACCCTAAACCTAATCCTAAACAAACCCTAATAATAACCCTAACACTACCTCTAACACCTATCCCTAAATCTAAACCTTTAATGTTAGTCCAATCACTTACTGTAATCCTAAACCAAAGGCTAAATCTAAGACCAAACTCTAACCCTAACTCTAAAACTAACTCAATGCCCTAACCCTGATTCTAACTCTAAACCTTAATCTAACCCAACCCCTAAATCTAACCCAAAAACTTAACTCTACCCGTAAGACAGCTCCAGTACCCCTAATGCTAACCCTAATCCAACCATTACCCTAAACCAAATCCTAAAACTTAAGCCTAAATGTAAACTTAAATACTAATCCTAAACCTAATCCTAAAATTTAAGACAAAGCCCTAACTCTAACCCTAAAACTAACATCACATAAATAGAAATCCAAACCCTAACCTAACAATACGCCCAACCCATAATCTAACGCTAACATCAAACGCTAACTCTAACCTTTCTCCCTAACTGGTAACGCTACCCAATCACTGTCTCTAATCTAAACATAAAAGGAACTATAACCCTAAACCTAAGTCCTAACAACTTATCCTAGCCATAATCTTATCCTTCAATATAACCCTAATTCTTCTCCCTAATACCTAAGCCTAAAACCAACCCCCTAAAGCTGACTTTAAAGCTCAAACCTAAACCTTAACCCTAACCCTAACCCTAGCCAGTAACCATCATTCTAAACCTCACCCTTACTCTAGCAATAACCCCTAAACCCTGAAATTAACCTAACTCTAGCCTCACCGCTAAACCTAATCTCCTATGCTAATCTTAACCATTTACAATAACATTACTCCCTAACCATGAACCCAAACCCCTATCTCCAACAGAATTCTAAAACCTAACCCTAATCACCTTTTCTAACACTACTGCCTAACCCCTAAACTTTAAACTCATCTAACCCTTACCCTAATCTTAATTATAATTCCTACCCCTAACTCTAAGCCCAACCCCTAACTCTAACCCCAAACCCCAACCCTTACACCTAAGCTACTCCTAACT
Source organism: Columba livia (assembly GCF_036013475.1). Taxonomy (NCBI): domain Eukaryota; kingdom Metazoa; phylum Chordata; class Aves; order Columbiformes; family Columbidae; genus Columba; species Columba livia. Next base: position 1,360,883 of record NW_027043024.1, read on the forward strand.
ATGTCCACTAATGCTACTCCCTCAAGCCTAAGCCTAACCCTAAATTCTACCCAATTATCTTCACCCTAATGGAACGCTAATGCAAACCCCCAACCCTAACTCCAACTCTAAACTTTATGCTTAGCCTTCTTACTGTAATCACAAATCTAAGCCTCAACCTAAAACCAAACTCTACCCCAACCCAAACCCAAAAGCCCTAACCTTAATTCTAACCCTAATCCTAATCAAACCCTGACCCTAACCCTAACTCTAACCCTAACCCTGACTCTAAACATAAGCCTAACCCTAGCCCTGCCTCCTGAAATTAACCCCTAACCCTAACCACTTCCACTGACATGATTCTAATCTAACCCTAAAAGGAAGTATAACCCTAAACCTAAGTCCTAACCACTTATCCTAGACATAATCTTATCCTTCAATCTAACCCTAATTCTTCTCCCTAATACCTAAGCCTATCATCAACCCCCTAAAGCTAACTCTAACCCTAAACCTGACTCTAAACATAACCCTAACCCTAGCCCTACCTCCTAAAACTAACCCCTAACCACTTCCACTGACACTACTCTCGAACTCTAACACTAATCAAATCCTACCCCTAATACTTGAACACCTAAGCCAAACCCCAATGCAAACACATACCCGAACCTCAAACCCTACCTCCCAGATTAATCCCTAGCTCCTAATTCTAGCACTAACCATAACTCCTCACCCTAAAGCCTAACTCTAACACATACCCCTAATCCTAAACCTCATCTAACTCAAACACAGTAATTCTAACCCTAACTCGGAACCCTTGCCCTGCCTTTAACCCTATTTCTAACCCTAAATGTAACCCTTCCCCCTAACCCTAGATCAAACCCCTAACCCCAGAATCTAACCCAACTCCCTAATTCCTAAGCCTAACCCTAACTGTAACTCCTAACACTTACCTTTACCCTAAATCTAACCCTAGATCTTAACCCTACCATGTAATCCTAACCTAAACCTCATATAACCCAAACACAAACTCCTAACCCTAACCCTTAATGCTATACTCTAACCTCTTGCCCAAAGTTTAATCCCAACTCTAAGACTAACTCTAACCCAAAACCTGACCCATAACCCTCACTCAAAACCCTAACCCCAAACACTAACCCTAACCATGCTCCATAAGCCTATCCCAAACTCTAACCCTAACTCTAGCCCCTAACCTAAAACCTTATCTAACACTAACCCTCAACCTTATCTAAAACCTAACCCTTATCTAAATGCTAAACCTAAACCTAATCCTAACCCTAACTCTCAATCTAACACTAACTTAACCCTTAAATTAAGCCCTAATTTTTACCCTAACTCTAACCTTTACTGTAAATCCTAACCCTAAGACTAAACCTGAAACCTAATGCTAACTCTAGCCCTAACCAAAGCCCTAACACCAAACCCGAACAAAAACCCTAATTTAACCCTAAGCCTAACTATAACCATAACCCTAAGTCCTAACTGCTTACTATAACCCTGTCCTAACTCTACTTCTAACTCTAACCACAAAAACAAAGCCCTAACACTTATTCTAAACCTAACTCCTAAACCTTAACCCCAACCCTAGCCTGCAAGGCTCATTCTAAACCTCATGCTTACTTCAGCAATAACCCCTACACCTTAACACTGACCCAAATCCTATCCCTAAAACTAAAATTAATTCTTTTCCCTAAGGCTAAGTCTAACCCTACCTCTAATTAGAACTCGAGAACTAACAACTACCCCCAACCGCAAACCCTAATCCTAACTATAACCCTAACCCCTAAACCAACCTGTAATCAAAACCTAACCTGAAACCTTACCTAATGCTAACTCTAACTCTACACCCAAACCCCTAACCATTAACTAAGCCTCACCATACACCTTATCTCAACCTAACGCTACTCCTAATCCCTAACTGGTAACTCTAATCCTGACCCTGTGCTTTACCCAAAGCCCTATCCCTACATCTGACGAAACACTAGCCCCCTCTGACGCTAATATAAACCTAATCCTAACTCTAACCTGTAGCACTAATTCTCAGCCTAACATATCCTCTAACCCTAGCCTCTAATCCTAACATTGAAACCTAAGCTTAAACACTAATCCTAACTCTAAACCTAACTTAGACACGCTAACCAAGAAACAATAACCAATAAATGATAACCCTAAGGAAAACTCTGATCCTGGTCCTAACTGCTAACCCCAGCTCTACCCCAAATTCCAACCCTTACTCTAACCATCTCTCTAACACTAACTCTTAACCCTAACCACTATTCCAAGCACTACCAGACCCCTAATCCTAACCCCAAACCCAAAATCTAACCATTTCCCTTATCCACAAACCCTATCACTAACTACTATGCCAATTCCTCATCCCTAACCGTACCCTAATCCTAACCACTAACACTAACTCTAAACCTAAACCATAAACCTACTCTAATCAAAACCAAACCTTAACTCTGTCCCTACCCCTAACCCTAACTACTTACCATAATACTCTTCACTAACCCCTAACACTCATCTAACCCTAACTCTAACCCTAGCACCTAACAGCAAACTCTAACTCTAATCCTAATCCTAACCCATAAACCTAACTTTAACCCTTTCACTAACTCAAACCCTAAACACTAAACCTAAACCCAAGCCTTCATTCTAACCCTTACCCACAATCTGTAACCCTAATGCTAAACCTAATTCTAACCCTGAGCAGCACTATTCTGTCTCCTCCATCTCCTCCTTTTCTTCCTCTTGAGGGGGCAGATGGGCTCTGTGTCCAGACAGGTCCTGGGGCCTGACACTTGCACCACGGGCCTGATCTTTCAGTGCTGACAGCTGGTGGCCTCCCTGCCACCGCTGGGACCCTTGCCTGCCACCTCCTTCCCCGCAGGGGACACTGAGCCCTCCTGTGAGATTCTTCTTCTTCTTCCCTGAGGGCTGGAGACTTGATCCTTGTCCTTCACAGCCAGAGCACAGGGGCTGCTGTCTGCTCCACGGTGCTGCTTACACTGACACTTTCTGGAGGAACCAGGGGTGACCTGGCTGGGCTCCTGCTCGCTGCTGCAGGGAGGAAGGTGGTGCGAAGGGTGGGCAGTGGAACAGCTGGTCACGGGGAGGCTGGGAGCCAAAGGGCTGAGCTGAGGATGAAGCTGAAGGTCAGCTTTTCATGATTTGGCCAACGGAGAGCAGATGAGGACAGCCTGCAGAACAGGAAAAGAGGCTGACGTGATCTGAAGGCCAGGTCAGGAGCAGGAGCCCCCCTCTTCCTCCACACTCCACAGTGCACAAGCACAGCACCCAACTGCTACCATCTTAGCCAATCCAAGAGAACAGGAGAGGTGGCTGCTGAAATCACTGCCCCGGGCCACCTGCCATGTCAGACAGTTGCCTCGTGGACTACTGGCCTTGCTGCCGTGCAGGAGCCTGGGAGCGACTGGCACCACTTACCTCGACTTGCCAAAAGGCCAAGGAGTTGGGGTGGGTGGTGTCCATGGGGTAGGTGTGGTTGGCAAATTGTGAATGAGGTGGTGTGCAATGGTCACTTCTGCTCGCCTTCCAAAGGATGCTGCGCTGCAGTTATTGACATGGAAAAAACCAACAAACTTGGTGATCTAAAGAAAAGATTAGAAACGAAAAAAGGAAGGAAGGACATATAAACAACAGAAACGCCAGCGCACTGTCCTGAGCCCTGGTTGCACAGCGGCGCCCAGAGGGCCGGTCCCAGCCCCTGCCTGGGGAGGAGGAGACTCTGCAGCCTCCAGCTGGGGAGTCACCTGCTCCCATCACCCCAGGGGACAAGACACTCAGAGAAGATTGGTGAGGCCACCCCGCTCCAGGCACTGGCACAGCCGCCCCTCTGTCCTGAGCAAGAAGACAGGAGGCGTCTCTCCAGCCTTAATCAGAGAAGGGAACAACAGCGGGGACCTGGCCCTGTACCCCAAACCAGAGCAACTGCTGCAGCCCTGGGGCTGAGGGGCTCTCCCTGTCTGCCTCCAGCTTAGCAAGACACCCAGCATGCCGTCTACACTCTCCCCAACACAATCTCCAGCTCTGAAGACACAAGGCACCTATTGAAGACTCCAGGCAGAAGCTCAGACTCACTTCTTGGCAGAAAGCACCAGCTTCATGGCTGGTGGTGGTGACATGGTGATGTTCAGCTCCAGAGCAGCACTGGCCAACAGGGACGATTTCAATGTTGCCAGTTTGGAGTCTTTGGGTGCAGCCACCTTGGTGCTGGAGCCAGTAGGGAGGTCCATGCCACAGCCTGATTCCTGAGAGGTGCAGAAGCTGCTGGTTCCACCCTGGGCCTTCTGGGACGCTTTGAACAGATCCCCGCTGTGCCGTGCACTGGGCTGGCAGCACCGCTGCTGCAGGAGTCCCTCTCCAGGGTCTCAGCATTCTCCCCACTGCCCCTGGGCTCCTGGCTGGGGATGGGCTCAAGCAGCAGCTTGGGTGAGGTGGGTGGCTGCTTGCTCTCCCAGGAGCTCTGCCAGGACAGCTCTGCTTTGGCCCCACTTGTGTTGCTGGTGTTGCAGGAGCTCTGAACTGTTCTGGGCACAGGAGGCAGCTGCAGGAGGGCGAGCAGCTTTTTGGGCCTCCAGGCTGAATCACTGTGCCAAGGACACAGGGTGATACTGCAATCCCATCCCCTCCAAGCTCACACAGCTACTCTTAACTGAGCAGGATCCTTCCTGCAAGCCATCCTCCCTCACACCTGTCCATTGGGTGCAGTGCCTGCCTCCCTGCCAAGCTGCAGCCCACCTGCCCTCGCAGAGCAGGCAGAGGGGCAGCAGCTCCCTGCAGCTCTGGCCCAGAACAGCCTTCAGGACTCACCTGGCCTGTCACTGGTGAACACACGGGTCTGTTGGTCACAGCTTTTTTCACCTGATCAGAGACACTGGCCCCAAGAGATAAAACAGACCATGAGCACAGGGCCACAGACTGCACCAAACCCCTGAGCCTGCCCCCAGCCAGGCACTGGCCAGCATGTCATGAGGGACGGCTGGACTGTCCCCAATCCCACGGAGCCTCAATGGAGGAGTCGTGGCTCATGCTCAGGCAACAGGCTCTGCTCTGCCAGACAGAGGCAGCACAACAACAGAAGCTGCTTCCCTCTTGCCTGCACCCTGCCTGACACTGGCAGTTAAGCAGCCTGGAGAGGAGTAACGGTGCAGCTGCAGGAACATCCCCTGTGAGAGCAGAGCTCCCCCCACCCACACCCTGCCCCACTACCTGATCTCCAGCACCAGGCCCAGGAAAGGGTCAGAGGTCTCCCAGATGCTCTTGCACGCTGAGAACTTCACTGCAAAAGCAAGAGCAGTAAGCACACTCTGGCACAACACCCGCACCCAACACCACCCCAGCACAGCACAGGCAGCTGCCGTGTTCCCCCTCTCCAGCTTTGGGCTCTGGGATGTCGGCACCAGGATTCACAGCGTGCAATTCCACTGTGTGCTGGGACAGCAAGTGCTGCTACATAACTGCCAACATGGGTTCCTCAGCTGGTGGCAAAGAGCTGGGGGCCCCCAGCCAACAGCCTTTTCCATCACTACAACACAAGCCACAACCCACAGGAACCACAAGACTGACCAGCTGCACCTCTGGGTAAGTTACACACACTCAGCAGTTTTCCCAAAAGATTTTTACTGCAAGGCTCTCAGGGAAACCGCTGCCCTGAGAGTCACAGGCCCAGGACCTGGCAGCCAGCGCTCACCATGGACCACAGGGATCTGCCAAGGACTTGGTGAACCAGCATGGTGGCCTGGGTCTGGTGATCCAACCTGGAGACAGCAGCACCAGAGCTCACACTGCCCCTCCGCAATGGCCACCCCTGTCACCCACCGCTGTGTCCTCAGGATCCAAACCCATCCCAGCGGCAGCTCCTCTCTCCCTTCCCGTCAGGAGCAGCTTGCCAACATTTATCCAGCACTTGCAGTGGCCACTAACCAGGCCTGGAGCTGTCGGGAGAAAGGACTCCCTGGAGCTCACCCAGCTCTAAACTCAGCCCCAACCTGCCGCTGGCTCGGCAGCCGGCACCGCGAGCAGCGCAGAGATGGAGCAGTTGGCAAAGAGCTTTGCAAGGCAGAGCCCTCTGGGGCACAGCACTGAGGCGGACCCACTTCCCCTCTGCGTGACCCAGCGTCAGCCAAGAAAGTAGCAAGCTAAATTTCACAGGAACAGAAAATGAACATGGAAACGCTCATTTGTTCCAAGGTCGTACCTGTGGGATCGCCCCGGGGCTCACGGACAGACTCAAGTCAAGAAGTCAAGTAGCCGCTGCCTACAGGGACGGCTGGAATCAAGGAGAAAGGAAAAGCGTTTCCATATCACGTTGTGATCTACCTTGTCTTCAGTGACCTGCAGTGCCTGGACGGGGGTCAGGCAACAACACGGGACCCAGACGCATGCTGAAATTGCCAAAGCTGCAGAGGGGCTGCAGAGCCCTTGGCTGGGACCTGGCAGCTTCCAAACTACTGTGACCAGGCCACGTGCAACACCCCTCAGGGACCAGATGGACAAACATGGGGCCTCTCAGGGCCTTCTGACCAGGACACCTCTCACACACACAGAAGAAAACCCACACTAAGGTGGGAGCATGGAGCACCAGGGCAAAAAATGATCAGCCATGTTTCTTCTAGCAAAGAGCCTGCTGGCTACTGCAAGGCGCAACTATTGCAGGAAAATGTTAACAAATAATAAACCAAATATTAACAAATGCAAAAGGCCAGTGACCAATGAAGAATGAACACTTACCCTGGGATTGCCCCCAGGCTCAGGAACAGGATTACACCAAGAGGCTTGATCACCATGGACTGCAGGAACCAAACAGGGAGTCAAACACGGGTGAGGAGCTTCCATGGCATGTTGTGATCTCCTTCTTCCTCAGTCACCTGCAGTGATGGGAGGGGGTGAGGCAATGACACAGGACACATATAAAGGTGTACGTTCCCACAGCTAGAAATGGAACATGGGTGACCTTCTTGCTGAGACCTAGCAGGTTTGCAGGCAAATGAATATTCTTTACTTGTCTGTGTAACACCACCAAGGCTCAAAAAGCTTTTGAAAAGCCTCTGAGATGATCCTGGGTACAATCACACGTGAATAACCTATTAAAACGTGAGTGTTTATTCCCTCAAGCAGACAGACAGTGCCAACGTACCTCTGGGACAGCCCAAGGCTCATAACCAGGATCCAGCTGAGAAGCTCGATCAACTCTGCCAATGCCATGGCCTGGAGTCAAGCACAGACCAGAGAGGTTTCCAGGCTCACAGAGCAATACTCCTGCATTTTGGGTGAAAGAGGACATAAAGAAGAGAGAAAAACAAAACAAAACACAGCACAACATATTTAGGACAACAATGCCCATATATTGCAGAGAAATAGCCGTATTTGGGGAAAAAACTGGCAAAATGACAAAATATTCCAAATATTTGGGGGCTAAGTTGGCCAATACAGGCAAAAATATCTGAGTATTTGGGCAAAAAGTGGCCAAAAGAGGCAAAAACATCCACGTTTGGGTGCAAAACTGTCAGCGAAGGTGAAAACATCTCATATTTGAGATTACAGCGCCTCCATTAGGGGAAAAAAAGCACCTGAATATATCTGGTAAAAAGAGCCAGAAATAATAAAGCACCACTAGATTTGGATCAAAACTGGCCAAAATTAGGTATAGCATCCCCAGATTTGGGGTGAAATTGGACCAAAAAGTCAAAGTATGCCCAGATTTGGGTAAAAAATGGCCAAAAGCGGCCCAAACACCCCCAGATTTGGGTAGAAACTGGAGTGCAAAGCCAAAGAACTCCCAGATCTAGGCAGAAACGACCCCAAAGGGCACAAATGTGCCCAGATTGAGCTCAAAACTGGCCCAAAGGGCCAAAGCAATCCCAGCTTGGATTTGAAACAGGCCCAAAGGCTCCAAGCGTGCCCTGGGATGGGGCCGTGTGGCACGAGGCTGGGGGGCAGCGAGGGCCCCACAGGGACTCAGTGCTGGTTTCTGCCCCTGGGCCACCACTCCCAGCCCCTGCTTGCCCAGAACTTGCCCCTGAAGCAGCCGCAGCCCCTCTCCCCTCCCTGCGGGGCGTCTGCCCCCTGCCCACACCCTGGTGCTGCCTGGCTCGCCCTGCCCGGCCCAGCCCGGCTGCTCTCCCGGCCCCAGCCCCAGCCCTGGCCCCACTGCTGCCCTGCTGAGCTGCTCGGGGCTGGGTGCTGCCCCTGCCCGCCCACCTGCTCCCTGCGCTCGGCTGGAGCAGCCTGGGCGTCCCGGGCTGGCAGGGACACCAGGAGGAGGAGGAGGGTGAGGACCATGGCCCCCACGCTCGCACCATGATGCTGCTGCTGCTGCTGCTGCCAAGACACAGCACAGCACGTCACCGTGGGGCTGTGACCTCATAGTCACATTGGAATCACCACATCTGCACACTACTGCATGGCCTTGTTCTGCACGAGCAGGGAAGGAACAGAAGTGGAGAAGGGTGCACCTATTTGGGAGGCAGCGCTGCCTATGGGAGTGCACAGGCTCTCACTTCTTGCTTCCCAGAAATCAATCAATCAATCAATCAATCAGTACCAAAAGCTCCATATTAAGACTAAATTAGAAAAAAAAAGCCAACTTCAAGGGTCTTTCCTTGTAACTATTTTTGTCAGGCAGCTCTCTAGGAAGAAACGAGCTTTACCTGCTAGTTTTACCACAGCTTCAATGCCTTTAAAGCCACCACTTCTTACCTCTGCTGCTCCAACACAGCCTCACAGCCCAGCAAAATCATAGTGCACGCAGAAACCTTCACCATACCAAGAAGGAGAGTCAGGAATACGTTACTCCCAAAAGCAGACACTGTCAACCACTCTTGCTCTCGCTTACCAAATTCAGACAGTGTTAGAAAACAACAAGGAAGTGAGATTCTTATTTTATGGACCCCATTATATAGACCATTCGACATCAAGTCCAACCAGAGTCTGAACCTCCAAATAAGAAATATCATCTTAACATTTCTAGGAAAATGAAGGGCTTTGAAGTGCCAACACCATAAAATGTTCATAAAAGCGCTGCCATGCAAGTCCACAGCCCTGATCACAGACCACCTGCCCTGGTACCTAAGGCAGTGATGTTCTCAGCTGATTCGCAGCCACTGACGTCTGGAAAACAGCACAGTCTCCTGTTTTTTAGTGCCAAACATGTAGTTTGGAACTGAAACAGGGAAGAAAACCATCTACGGTCAGCCTGGTTTCATTCGAGGCCATCAGGACAAGTTGAGTTCACATTCACCAGGAGTCACAGCAGGTCCCACCCGTCCCTGCAGACCCCAACAGCGCTCCTGTGCAGGGTCCCGAGGAGCAGTAAGCACAGAACAAGAAACCTCCCTTCCAAAGAAGCCCCCAGCTGGCTCTTGAACCAAGCTGCACAGAGCAGCAGCTGAGAACAACCTCTGCCACAACTGCACCCGGCTCTGCCGTCTGCACAAGGAGACCAGCTCCTAAATGATCCCCAGCCCTACAGACACAGATCTTCCCCAGGGCAGGGATGAGGAAACACCAGAGTGCACGGACACCTGGTCATTCAGTTGAAGCTGCTGGGGAGAAGGACAGAGGACTAGAAAGAGACAAATGAGACAAGAGAGAAGACAGAGGAACCCAGAGAGAAAGAAACACACAGGGAAAAGGATGGAGAGATGGAGAGATCAAGGCAAAAAGGGACAAGGAGTCGTGATGAGATAGGGAGGAAGAAACAGCAGGGCTGAGGAGCAGGACAGAGGGATGGGGAGTGGGGAGGAGGAGAAGCAGGAAGGGGGTAGAGAAAGACAGGGAGGGGGATGTACAGATGGAGAGACAAAAAGAAAGGCAGGGAACAGAACAAAGGGACTGAGAAACAAAGCAAAGTTCAGATCAAAATGAAGAGACTGGAAAGGGAAAACATGCAGCAATGAGCTGGAGGAAGAGGAAAAGAGGGCTGAGAAGCAGGAAAGAGGAAGAGAAGACAAGTAAAAGGCAGAGCCAGCTGGACAGGGGAGATATAGTGAGAAGGGATGGGGCTGGGAACAGGCAAAGAAGACAGAAAGACAAATGGGACAGAAAGACATCAAGAAGGAAAAGGGGCAGTAATCTGGACAGAGATGGAGAAAGAAGCAGCAGGGAAAGGGAAGACATGCAGAGAGACAGAGAGGGAGCAGGAGAGAGAAAGAACAATAAGGGTTGGGGCAGGATAGAGGTTGGGAAAAAATCCTGGGGTGGGCAGCAAGATGGAGAGGGAGTAAAAAAGAAGAGGGGCAGGAGTAGGCGCAGTGAGCAGGACAGAGGGATACCGTGAGAAATGATGGGGCACGGAGCAGGACAGAGCAACAGACCAGAATGACGACAAAGAGAAACCAGGGATGGTGAGAACACAGAGGGGTTGAGACGGAGAGGGAGACACGAGAAACCCTGCACAGAGATTCAGAAGGGTGGAGGAATAGGTGAGGAAGCAGCAGAGGGACAGAGGGAGAAGAGATGAAGAGGAAGAAGGGCACAGTAGGAAAGAGGAGGGAGCAGGGAGGGACTGGGACACAAAACAGGGTGAAATGTCCCCAAGGGCCCAGGACTCACCACACTTCCTGCTCTCTGCACTGCCAGGCAAGCTGTGGAGTTCAGGCACTTCTGTCTGTGAGAAATGCAGTTGTGATTCGTGCTGAGATGTTTGATGTTTACAGATACAACCAAATGAGGCTCGGGCTCTGAACCTGCAAAAAAGAAAAGGTGGGTAAGTTCTATGTAAAAAGTTCTGAAACTTGTTTATGAGGTTATATTGATAGAGGGAGCTAACATTTTCAGGGTTAACCAACCACATAATAAGGGCCTACTAAAGAACTAACACTTGAAGCCACATAATGAGTATCTAGTTTAGAGCCACATGTAACCAGTTGTGTTAAGAAAAACCAGAACCTCATCGAATGCCGAGATCAGAAGTTTTACAGCACCAGCTGTAACCTTGAGGAGACAAGACAGCCAAGATTTACAGCAAAAGGGGCGCCAGTCTGGTTTCGGTCGACTTGGCAGCTTGGGAGACCCATAGGGACCATAGAGATACGTAGAGTCCCATAAAGAGCCATAGAGACCACAGAAACAATAGAGTCCCATAGAAACCCACAGAGACCATAGAGACCATAGAGTCCCATAGAGACCACAGAGACCCATATAGACCCATAGAGACTCCTCCTCAAAGCCACCAAGTGACACTGAGCAGGTGCAACAGGGGAGGGTCAAGGAGGAGACTATGGAAATGGTTCTCTGAAACTCATTTTAATGAGAATCGGGAAAGGTTATGGATATGTACAGGCGTTCCTGGGGTCATTATGAATATGTAACACCTTACTGTATTTAAGCACACCTCTTATTGTTTCAAGGTGTGCGTGTTGGGCGGAGCGAATCCCCCGCGCACCCAGCGCTGTTTTGCTTATGCTCTAATGAACACATGTTTAAGGAATACAATTAAGGAATTGGATTAAATGTTGTTTATCCATAGAAAAAGCCTAAGTTATTTATTTCATTGCTTTACAACAAGTGATCGAATGTGCTATAGAAAAGTTCAACCACCTCCTGTATAGCAAAGGATAAAAGAAAGTATGGATTTTTGTTGCATCTAATCCGTAACGCAAGTACCAATTAAAAACACATTAGCAGTGGGTTCCTTAAAATATTCCCTGTGCAGGCAGTTCCTGGCACAATTATATTAGCGTTCTTACTATTTTACAGGAGAAACACAGGGCACGGCTGATTTTGCCCACGTGCAGCGCAATGATCACACGAGTGTGGTGAACCTGGTGAAAGGCCCTAGAGAAGGAAAATCAGGCTTCGTGTGCAGAGCCAAAAGAGAAACCCTTTTCAAACAGTTCAATTTTAAAAAGCTACAAGGGGTATAAAGTAGAAAAAAGAGCAGTGAATGTGTATAATGACACAATTAGATGGTTTTTCAGTTCCATGATGTGCTCTTTTACTAAAACGTGTCTGCTGAAGTGGATATCCTGGACACGAACAGGCGGATTCCTGGTGTTGTGCCCATGGTGATTCATCCACTGTGGCTGTGGGTGTCAGGCCTTGATACAACAGACACAAAACCTTGGGAGGGAGGTGATCACAGGAAAATGCTTAAAGATAATGAGCTAGCAGACTTGGTTTAATCTTTATTTAAAGATACACATGGCTGCTGTCTTTTTTCCAGTTTAGCTAGGACAGGCTCCAACATCCAATATTAATTCTAATTACAATACATGACAAAAATTAGGGGGGAAAGCTTTATTTTTACAATGGTAAATACAGTCTAAGTCGTAATTAGGGAAACAGATGAAGGGGTGTAACAGATGAGGCACAGACTCTCTTTAAGATGTAGAGAGACACTTAATACAAACATAGGTTTGCATTTGAAACATCTGAAACATTTGAAAACATTTGAAACAGGTACCTCTGTCCTTAATGTACCGATCCCGTACCAATCCCTCTGTCCCTGATGTACCAATCCCGTATCAATCCCTCTGTCCCTGATGTACCAATCCCGTATCAGTCCCTCTGTCCCTGATGGTTCATGTCCCACACAGTCCTTGCTCCTTGTGTCATTCCACCAGCACTTGTTCTCACGCTGTGACCTATATTAACATATTTCTGAGCTGTCGGTTTAAGACGGTGTAAAAACTCAGTGGGAGACTCCTCACGATCCTGTTTCATCTCAGAAGGTTTTGGCGTATTTACGGCTTTAGGCACAGCGTGTCTAATCCCGTATAAAATGCACTGTCCATACCAATGCAGCCTGTCCCCCGATATAAGGATATCAGGATCCCACCCTGGACTGACCAAGGGACAATTTTGATCTCATGTTCTCTGTGTATTCTACACCAATAGCTGTTCTTCAACAAACCTTTGACTGGTTTCCATTTCTTTCCCTGATTATCCTTTTTCAAAACAAATGGATCTGAAGGGGATAAAGACAATGCATATGTAACATTATGTATTGTGTAATATGCCTTATGTAATAGGCAATATATGATTTAAAATATATATCTTACTATATATTACATGTAGCGCATTACTATACTACACATCTCAAAGTATACCCACCTAGACCTGTGCAGCATATTAATGTTATTTACAGTGGCCGCCATTAATTACAATATTCAATCAGATTCTCCCTGGTTGACTCCCTGTTGAACAGCAAACGATCCTTTTCCAATGTCAGAAAATACAGCCCGGGGGGGATTTCTCCCGAATCCTCCTGTCGATTGTCCACTGCCTACTTCACAATCACATTAACAGACAATTGGTGAACTGTAAGTACTGGACTATAAAATCACTCAAGACAAAAGTAACAACAACAACAACAAACCACTAAAGACACAAACAATTATACAATTGCTAAGGCACAAACACCAAAATCACTAAAGGTACATTTATCAAATTACTGTTCCCTTGTTTTTCTCTTTCATTTATTGTTTTCTCATTTTTCTCTTTAATTTTTTCTTTCTTTCTTTTTCTAAGTTACCCAGTTTACCAAAATGCGCAGACGCGAATGCGCAGACCCAACGCGCTGGTGTCACCCACGTCTCGCGCAGGCAGCGTGCCAACCCAACCAGACAATGAAAGCGCCTTATCTCATTGATGGGGTTTTACCCGCGTCCCGAGCTGGTCCGAGGATCTGTGGTCCCTTCCGGGAATTCCCCGGTGCCGGCACAAGGTCCCAGAGATCCTGGGGTCCACGGGAGGTCAGGCAGATCATCCCATCCTCGTCGCCAGAAAATGATACCGAAAAGTCAGCAAACAGACTCTTTAACACTGTTTTGAAAGTGTTAAAAAGCAGGCACTTGTATTACAGCGCACTGGGGGATCACTCCTCTAATCGAGCGTGCATTCTGCTTTCCTCTGGTTTTACATATTGTGGAACTCCTCAAACAGCAAAACACGTCAACCAATGTTACAGACATCTCGTGCTCTTTCACCAGCACGTGCAGCAGCAACGAGAAATCTGGACTCTACACTTGCCCTTGCTAAATTTCCTCAGGTTATTCCCCGCCCAGCTCTCCAGCCTGTCCAGGTCCCGCTGGATGGCAGCACAGCTCCCAGTGTCACCACTCCTCCCAGCTTGGTGTCACAAAACTAAGGCATCTGAAATGCCAAGGGCTTAGAATGCAATCAAACAGTGTTACTTTATTATTTTGCCCGTAAAGCGGCACGCGATAGCGAGAGAGTAAGAAAACGGGAAAGGAAAATGAAACGGGGAAAGAAGAAGGAAAAGATGGGAACGAGGACTGGTTTACCAGCAGGTGAGTTCCAAAGGCGTCCCTCTGGTGTCCAGTCCCGTGGAGTCCTGCCGGTCCTCCGTGGTGGCTTGGGATCCTCTGGTGGGGAGATCTCAATGACGTCCAGTCAGGAACCATCTTTATGCTTCTTCACCCCCCTCGCTCCCATTGTTTCAGGCCAATCTCCGCCTTTGTTTCTCAATCCGGGCTTAACTGCACAGGCTCGAAAAGTCTTCGCCTCTCTTGCCAGCGCTTGTCTGCGCCTGCGTGGCCTCATTCAGGGGTATCTCTCTGGTCCATCGGGTGGCCTCAGGACCCTAGGCGAGCTTCTGGGCATGCTCTTTTTTGTTGTCCTTTGTTCAAGGGAGCGGGTGGGGGACAAGGTGTGACTGAGGCTGCAGGTAAGAATCCATCTTCTGGACGGCAGCGATTGTCCCTGGGTCAGAGAGACCCGTCTAACAATCCCTTTTAGGAGGTGGGGGCTAGCTTGGCTGAAGCAGCAGGCAAACTCCACACAGCAACCAGTGTTAGCAGTAGCCTTCCAGGCTGGAGACACCTGTGCACCACAATGCTTCTCCTCAGGCCTCTCTCTAAGTCACTGTCAGTCTGTTCTTGGTGGCGATGTTCAGGCAGATTCTGGTTTTGGACCGACTCTTACAGAGCTGGAGCAGATTCTGAGAGTTTGCTGTTCCAGAAAGGTTTGGCTGGTGCAGCAGCGGAGAGGTAACGGCCAGCTAGGATGGGTCCCCAGAGGGATGCTTTGGGACCGGTGGCACGTGCATCTCCCTAACCAGGCAGTAGAATGCGCTTTGGGCCCGGTAGAAGGAAGGTGGCAGAGGCAATGCATTGGAGAGCTGGCAGGCTAAAACTGGGAGTTGGATGAGGCCACCTCCTTTAGCAAGTGAGTCACTGAACAGCTCACAAGCACTGTAATAGCGCACCTTGAGAGAAACTTGGTTGTCACTAAAGGGGAAAACGGTAGATTCTATTGCTGAAAACGGACTGTGTGGTTTTGTGAATGTGGCTTCAGCCTATTTCTTCAAAGGAGACTCATACCTACTTAAGAAAACTCATGACGATCATGTTGAAAACAAAGAATCAGCGTGGTGAGGCTGTCAAGTGGCCCTTGGTTTGTCCTGCAAACAACCTCTGAATGCGGATTCTTGCAGGTGTAGCGGAGCAGGCAGCAGCATCTGAGTAAAGCTCTGGGGGACCGGGTCCTGTGTGCTGGGGACAGCTTCCCTCGCCATTCTCTGCTCCCTCCTCCTTCAAGCAGGGGCTGCCCCAGCCGCGCACAGCCAGTCCCAGCCGGGCCCGGAGGTGGGTGTCTCCATGACAACCGCCCGGGCTCTGTGACGTCATAACCAGAGGCCATTGTGACGTCGGGGTCCCCGCCCTGACCGTGGGGGTATTTAAGGAGCGAGAGCCCTGGGGTGCTCACTCCCAGGAGAGCAGCTTCTCAGGAGCAGCAGCTTCTCAGGAGCAGCAGATTCTCACGAGGCAGCAGCTTCTCACGAGGCAGCATCTCCCCTGGGTGCCCATTGCGGCTCTTTGATAGAGGAGACCCAAGATGCCAACTGACAAGGAGGTGTCCTGCTCCTCCTCCTGCCCGCAGATCAGCCACAGCCTGGGCCAGCACACCCTCCAGAGCACCTGGGTCACCCCCTCGGTCCAGGAGCACTTGCAGGACCACCATAAAGGTCCCCAGGAGGGGTCTGGCTGGCCTCGCAGCACCAACAGCGAGGCAGCAGCAGAGGCAGAGTGCCCGGCACCTGCCCCACAGGGCCCCACAGCCGACGACGCGGCTCTGTGGGACACAGCCCAGCGCATCGTCAGTGAGGCCGTGCGCAGGGCTGTGGCTCAGATCATGGCAGCTGGCCAGGAACCAGAGGAACAGCAGGACCTGGCCCAGCACATGGACCTGCAAGATGAGAACAGCAAAGAGGCGTGCCAGGGCGGAGACACCATCCAGAGCATCTGGATCAACCCCTCGGTCCAGGAGCACCTCCGGGACGTCCCTGCAGGTCCCCAGGAGGGGTCTGGCTTGCCCAGCTGCACAGACACGGAGGCGGCAGCAGAGGCAGAGCGCCCGGCACCTGCCCAGCACAGCCCCACAGAGGACGATGTGGACCTGTCAGACATTGTGGAGTACATCATCAGTGAGGCCGTGCGCAGGGCTGAGGCTGAGATCCAGGGACCAGGCCAGCAACCGGTAGAACAGCAGGACCTGGCCCAATGCACGGATGTTCCAATGGCAGCACCAGCACCTGCAGGACTTGAAGCCATTGAGGCTCATTTGGCAGGAGAGGATGAGAGACAGGCCAGCACAGCCCCTCTCGTCCCAGCTGCAAAGGAGGAAGAGGAGAACACGGTTTCTCCAATGTCTGCAGAGCATGGGGGAGAGACCAGCGCAGACATTGCCTGCCCAGTGCAGGGCCCGGCTCCACGGCGACGGCCTTCCCGGTTCAGGAGGGCGCTCCGGGCTCTGCGCAGGGCTTTCCGCTGCAGCTGCACCGCGGGACAGCAAGAGGAGTAGAGCCGTGACCGCAGCGTTCACCTGCCCTGAGGACATGGTGCTGCCAGCCTCTGCTCGGGCTTGGATTGTTTTCAGAATCAATAAAGCCAAAAAATAAAAAAAAAGACAAGTTTTCCCCCTGTGCTCCTCTGTTCCTGCTCCATCTCGGGACAAAGAAGGCTGCAGGAAATCTCTGTCCTCGGGGTGTCCCGGCCTTGGTTGCCGGAAGCCCTGGGATGGTGCTGCCGCAAGCCGGCAGTCTGGCTGGATCCCCCTCAAGCTCCCTTCCCACCCGCCTGTCTCCAGTTCCAGTCCAGGACTTGGAACATTTG
Source organism: Columba livia (assembly GCF_036013475.1). Lineage (NCBI taxonomy): Eukaryota > Metazoa > Chordata > Aves > Columbiformes > Columbidae > Columba > Columba livia. The sequence continues at coordinate 1,377,979 of NW_027043024.1, forward strand.
AGATCTATTGCCGACTTGGCCTGGTTGACCTGCACCGTACGGCATCCCCTTCGTCTCACAAGGAACCTCCCCATTGCGGGGGTGTTTCAGAGCACCTGCATGAGCTGATACAGGCAAGAACCTCCAAACCCGCATGTGGTCCCTCTCCTCCACCGAGGGTCTTCCAAGTCAGGAAGAGCCGGCTGCTCGCTCCCTTGCTGGAAATCTGAGCCATGACCCATCTCTGCACAAGGCTCTGATGCACAAGGCTGCCAGCATCACAATAGCACGTTCAGGCCTGAGACACCGGGGAGAAGCGCCGCAAACAGTGCTGGTCTTGACAAGAAATCCACCTGCTCAGAGCTTTGTCTCAGATGTGAGTTACTCTGCCCTGGGTTTCTGGGGCCCAGAAATGGAGGGAGGCTCAGGTATAAACCCAGTCAGCCAAGAGCCGCAGCAGCTGCTGATCCCTGTGTGGCGCATTGCAAACCAGCCATGGCTGTCTGTGGCTGCTGCATGGCCCGGGCTGCAGCCTTCGCAGCATCCTCCTCTTCCCCAGCACCCCCGTGCACTGCACAGACCCAGAGCTGATTGCAATGGCTGGGGCAGCACCGGGCAGCAGCAGCATCTCTCTCCCCAGCCTCCAGCTGCCCAGTTGCCCTGCAGGGAATTTCTGCCTGGGAAGGGCAGAGTTGTATTGCGATCGGCCGGGGGCTCAGGACAAAGCACAGCACCGCCACGTCCCCGGAGCAGAGCCCTTCTTTTCCTGGCTTGGACTGGTGTATTCCTCCTGCTCACAGCGCGGTCCTTCTCTGGGATAAGGTGACGCCAGCACTTTCAGGGAAGTTGGAACGTCATGATGGAGTGGACGTGAAACAGCCACACTTCCCGAAAAGCCAAAGGAGTAAAACTGACATGGAACAAAGCAAGTAACTTGCCACAGCTGTCCAACCTGCGCTCCTCAGGCGGGAGGTGACCGGCGACATGTTCTGGTGCTGCGGGGCTGTGCCGCAACAAGTCAGTTGGGGCCGTGGCCAGAAAGGTAGTGATGTACATCTAGAGATACCCACATCGTTCTGTGGGAAGCATCTGTTTCCTCGGCACGATTTGGAACACTTTTGACACACGGGACTTGCTGGGCCCTAAATCACAGCTGCGTTGACTCCTCTAAGGCTCCCAGTTCCAATTCAGCAGGTGCCCAGTTCAAGGTGTTGACTCAGCAATGTGTACTTCACTTTAATCTGTATTATGTGTTCTCTCTGAAATCAACACTTCCTTCCTAGGAGCAATCTGGGTCCCAGTGTAGGCTACGAAGCCATTGGACTTGTTGACAGTAGTTTACCAACAGTAATTTGCCAACAGGAGGAGTTCTTGCTAAATTAACAGCAAAAGCCATGCTGGACACAGTATTCCAGATGGGGTCTCACCAGGGCGGAGTAGAGGGGAAGGAGGACCTCTCTCGATCTACTAACCACCCCCCTTGTAATACACCCCAGGATGCCATTGGCCTTCCTGGCCACAAGGGCCCAGTGCTGGCTCATGGTCATCCTGTTGTCCACCAGGACCCCCAGGTCCCTGTCCCCTACACTGATCTCTAATATGTAATTTCCCAACCTATACTGGAACCTGGGGTTGTTCCTGCCCAGATGCAGGACTCTACACTTGTCCTTGTTAAATTTTATCAGGTTATTCCCCACCCAACTCTCCAGCCTGTCCAGGTCCCGCTGGATGGTGTCACAGCTTCCAGTGTCACCACTCCTCCCAGCTTGGTGTCATCAGCAAACTTGCTGATAGTACACTCTATTCCCTCGTCCAAATCGTTAATGAATATATTGAATAATATTGGCCCCAGTACTGACCCCTGAGGCACTGCACTAGATACTGGCCTCCAACTAGACTCCGCACCATTGACGACCACTCTCTGGCTTCTCTCCTTAAGCCAGTTTGCAACCCACCTCACTACTCTATTGTCTACACCACACCTCCTCAACTTAGCTGTGAGGATGCTGTGGGAGACCAAATACTTTCACAATATGCCTGGATACATTTAGTTTTCAAGGACAGCGTCTGCGAGTACGCGGCTGAGGAAAACATGCAGGCCGACTCAGTGTGAGTGATAAAGCATGATTCAACTTTATTGCCCGAAATAGCGCGTATTTATACCAAACACAGTAATTATTCATACTTGTCTCTGCCTAATAGGCTTTGCACTAAAAAGGTTACGTTTACTTCCTCCACCTACTTGGGTTTAGTTAACTATGCACATTCCGCATTCCTCTGACCCTTATCTCTTCAAGAACAGACCCCATTCCTCTGACCCTTATCTCTTCAAGAACAGACCCCATTCCTCTGACCCTTATCTCTTCAAGGATATGCAGACCCTGCCTTAGTCAGTACTTTTCCATTTCCCCCTTCCCCACGCCCTAATATTCAAGCTAGCTAAGGCCTAGTTATGTCAACTAAAATGGGCTCTGTTAGTACACTTGCTCGGTGGACTCATGTCCACGCTCCTTGAGCCAATCCCTGACAAGGGTCCTCCAGGCACAGCAATGGTTCACATCAAAACACAAGTAAAACTCCAAAAGGAATGGAAGGTCATCAAGATAAGCTGTTGCTACTTCAGAAACAGCTAAAGGATAATCCTAAATACTGTGAGACTACTACTGAATTTCGTAAGACAAGGTGTAGGTAGACCTGAGATGTCTCTGTGTCTTTGCATCAGATGTCACCAGCAAAGCCTTCCAGGCCTTTGTGCTTTCAGGCAGGACTCTGGAGGGCAACAACTGTGGTGGATGGGGATCAGTCCAGGGGTTTCATGAGCAAACTGCAGCCTTACCAGCCCTTGGGACCAGAGGGTTTGCATCCAAGAGTGCTGGGAGAGTGTTTTTCCCCAGTTGATGCTGGTCTGGTATGAACCCAGAAAGAAATGCACTCAGACTCTGAGGTATTGTTTAAAATGCTGTTCATTAGGTCTGGCTCTACAAGAGGGCTATCACAGAGGCAATCTGTGTCCCTCTGGATGGTGGAAACCCAGGTGGTGTAGCACTGAACAAGCTTCCGAACATCCACTGCCAGGAGGTGCCCCATGTCTTGTCAAAGCACTGTGACATTTTTGGACGATATGAGGTGAGGTGGGGCAGCTTGCTGAGCTGTGGTGTTTCAGCTGAAGGATACAGGGTCTGCTGGAGAGAGTCTCAGGGAGGGTGAGGACAGAGGGATCCCCCTGTGTGAAGGATCAGCTCAGATATATGGAGCTGCTCAATGACATGGGCAACAGGTTGATTTATCTTATGTGAGTGAGGATGACAGAGAAGTTGGTGAGGATGACACTGTTTCGGCAGTGAGCACTTTGAAGATGTGATAGAAGAATTGCCCCATGGATACCGATGCAGAGTGTCTCCTGAGGAGGTGTGGACAGACAGGAAAAGCAGATTCAACTCCTGCAGATCCCCACCACAGATGAGCTGTGTCCATCAGTGCCAGCCCCTCTCCTCAGACCAGAACAAGAGTCCTGCTCCAGCAACAGAGCAGCCTGACCCAAAGGAGTGTCTGCAGAAAGAGGTTTCTCTTCCTCCTGGATTCCTCCCTGCAGGCACAGAAATGCTCCCTTGCTCTTCTCCAGGGACATCCCTTTCCCCAGGTGAGGGTGTCCAGCCTGGCCTGGCCGGCTGGTCCTGGTTCCCTCCCTGTGCTCCCCACAGGGCCCTGAGCTGGCGATGCTGCTCTGCAGAGCGAGGGGCTGTGGTGCCCTGGGGCCATGGGCTGACTCTGCTCTGGCCACGCTGGTTGGGCTGGGAAACAGAGCCAGCTGGATGAGGATCACTGCTGCTGAGCCCTTGCCATCTTCCCAGCTGGCTCAGGAGCCCAGGACAAGGCTGGGCAGGACCATGGGGTGTCTCTCATGGCACCAAGGGCAGGGGAGGGCTGAACCAAGATGGTGTCCTGAAACATTCTCCAGTCTGACATCTTTTGGCATCCTGGCTCCTCACAGCCTGTCCTGGCATTGAAGGGCCCTTGTTACCCTGTGCCCTCCTCAGGTTCACCTCTTCCTCTGGGACACCTTGCATGATCACTCCTTTTACCAGGACTGTTTTGTTTAACCCAGCAGGCAGCTGAACATCACACACAGCCCTTCTCTTACTCCCTCCAGCCCAGTGGGATGGGAGAGGGAATCAGGCAAGAAAGAAACATCTTGGGTTAAAATGAAGACAGTTTAATGAGACAGAAAGGGAAACCAATAATAACAGCAACAATAGCTACAATAGCTACAATAGCTACAACAGCTACAATACCTACGACAGCTACAATACCTACAACAAATATAATATAATAATGATAATAAAATAATTATAGTAATAGTAATTATAATAATAACGATGGCAGTAGTAATAGTAGTAATTGCAAAAATGGTAATAATAATAACAGGAGATATAAACCAAGTCACGCACAATGCAATTGCTCGCAACCCATCGAGCGACACCCAGCCAGATCCCAAACAGCGGTCCCCCAGATAACTTTTCCCTAGTTTACACACCAAGCATGACATCATACGGTGTGGAACATCCCTTTGGCCACTTGGGCCAGCTGTCCTGCCTGTGCCCCTCCCAGCTTCTTGTGCATCTCCAGCCTCCTTGCTGAAAAGTCCTTGGTTTGGGATAAACATGGCTAAGCAACAACCAAAACATCCCTGTGCTAGCAACATTCTTCTCAGATTAAATCCAACACACTGCACTCTACCAGCTACTAGGAAGAAAATGAACTCTCTCCCAGCTGAAACCAGGACAGTGCCCCCCCTTATTCTGTATCATCTGTGTTGTGCCCAGGTCCCACACTCTCCAATACATTCCAGTTAACCAACAGCACTTTCCTATCTCTGGATATACACACACATCTCATTCCTCAGTCTATAGGTTCACACCTCTAAAATGTCCAATGAGTTCATGTGGTCCACGGCTTTGGGCTCCAGCGGTCATAAGAGTCTTTCAGTACAGGAGAGATGGTCTTTGCTGTTGGACTGTTGTGTCCTGTGTCCAGAGCTCGTAGCTGGTGTATCTGTCACAGCCAGGGACAGGGGTGTGAGCCTGGGTGGGCAGCGAGTGGCACCTCAGGGAGATCCTCTGACAGTGCCTGGCAGCTCCACTCCTCTCCAGGACGCATCTGCCACTGCTGGTGGGACAGCGCCAGGCAGATCAGGCACAGACGTGTTCCTGTCTTTTTGGATGTGCGCGACCAAGAAGGGAGCTCTTCATCCAGGCCTTGGTACCTCACAAATCCCCCTGGGACCCTGAGCTAAACCCCAACCCCAACCACTTCCACTGACACCACTCCCTAAACCCTAACCCTAACACTTATCCACCCCTTACCCTGACCCTAATCCTAACCCCTGCACTTAAAACTTACCCTACACCTAGCATTCACCTAACCAGAACATTCACCCAAACACCACCCTAACCCTACCTCTTGCCCAAAATCTAACCTAAACCAAATCCTCCCTAACCCTAACTCTACCCTTACCCTAACTCTAACCACTGAAATCTTACCCTAATGCAATCTCTAACCCTAACCCATAACCCTAGCCTAACCCTAAAACTAACCCTAACCCATCATACTAACACCAGCCTTAAACCAAACACTACACTAAACCAAGCCCTAACCTGAAATCATAACCTGTAACTCTTATGACTGACTCTAACCCTAAACTAACCCTAATTCAAACCCTAACCCATTATCCTAACCCTAAAGCTATCCTGACCCCTAACCCCTAAACCTAACCCCTTACATTAATCCTAACGACTTAAACTAACACTACCCCAACCACTAACCAGAACTGCAACCCTTAATGCCAACCCAACCTCCATCTCCAATACAAATCTAAAACCTAACTCTGACCATTCCACTATCACTACTGCCTAACGCTAACCCTAACCCTAATGCTAACCCCATCCCTAACTCTAACCTAAATCTAAAGCTAAAACATAATCCTAACTCTAACCGAAAACATAAAACTAACCCCTAACGCTAACTTCAACCCTACGTTCTAACCCTCTTCTAAACCTAATCTAACTCTAATACTTACCCATAATCCTAACTCTAACCCTAACCCTAGTCCTACCCTTCAACCCTAATATTAAAACCTAACCCTAACTGCTTACACTAACACTATTCCCTAACTCTGAAACCTAATCCTTAGCCCTAACACTAACTATATCCTAACACTAATCTAATCCTAACTGTAAACCTCATCCAAACCCCTAACCATAAGTCTAACTGGAAACACCATCCCCTAACTCTAATCTAACCCTAACCCTAAATCTAATCTGAAACTTAACCCTAACTCAGACCCTAAATCCTAAAACTAACCCCTAACCTTAACCACTTCCACTGACACAACTCCCTGGCCCCTAAACCTAACCCTAACTGTAAATCTAAAACTAACCACTAACCCTAACTCCAACCAAACCCAAAATGTAAATCCAAACCCTAACCCTAAATCTAACCCTAGTACCTAAACCTACTCCTAACCACTTCCACTACTCCGTATCCCCAACCCGTAACACTAACACAACACATACCAAAAGCCTAATCCTTATCCTAAACCCTAACCCTGAATCTAATCTGAACCCCAAACCCCTGTCCCGAAACCTAACTCTACTCCCAATCCCAAATCCTAACTGCAACCCTAACCCATCATTCTAACTTTAACCCTATCCCCACCCCTAACCCTACCCTCTTACAGTAATCCTAACCACTTAGAATAACGCTACTCCCTAACCCCTAACCCTAAATAAACCCCTACCCCCAACCCTAACGCTAACCTAAAACTAATCTAACTGTAACCCCAAGCCCTTACCCCAATTCTAACCCTAACCCTAACTCCTAACCCTAAACCTAACCCTAACTGTAAATCTAAAACTAACCACTAACCCTAACTCTAACCTGAACACTAACCAAACTCAAATGTAAATCCAAACCCTAACCCTAAATCTAACCCTAGTACCTAAACCTACTCCCAACCACTTTCACTACTCCGTATCCCCAACCCGTAACACTAACCCCACACTATTCCCTAACCCCTAACCTTAATCCTTACCTCTACACTAACCCTAATACTAACCTTTACCACTAATCACATCCCTACCCATAAACCCTAAACCTAATCCTAATTAAACCCTAATAATAACCCTAACACTACCTCTAACACCTATCCCTAAATCTAAACCAATCACTTACTGTAATCCTAAAGCAAAGGCTAAATCTAAGACCAAACTCTAACCCTAACTCTAAAACTAACTCAATGCCCTAACCCTGATTCTAACCCTAAACCTTAATCTAACCCTACCCCTAAATCTAACCCAAAAACTTAACTCTACCCGTAAGACAGCTCCAGAACCCCTAACACTAACCCTAATCCAACCATTACCCTAAACCAAATCCTAAAACTTAAGCCTAAATGTAAACTTAAATACTAATCCTAAACCTAATCCTAAAATTTAAGACAAAGCCCTAACTCTAACCCTAAGACTAACATCACATAAATAGAAATCCAAACCCTAACCTAACAATACGCCCAACCCATAATCTAACGCTAACATCAAACGCTAACTCTAACCTTTCTCCCTAACTGGTAACGCTACCCAATCACTGACTCTAATCTAAACATAAAAGGAACTATAACCCTAAACCTAAGTCCTAACCACTTATCCTAGCCATAATCTTATCCTTCAATCTAACCCTAATTCTTCTCCCTAATACCTAAGCCTAAAACCAATCCCCTAAAGCTGACTCTAGAGATCAAACCTAAACCTTAACCCTAACCCTAACCCTAGCCAGTAACCATCATTCTAAACCTCACCCTTACTCTAGCAATAACCCCTAAACCCTGAAACTAACCTAACTCTAGCCTCACCGCTAAACCTAATCTCCTATGCTAATCTTAACCATTTACAATAACATTACTCCCTAACCATGAACCCAAACCCCTATCTCCAACAGAATTCTAAAACCTAACCCTAACCACCTTTTCTAACACTACTGCCTAACCCCTACACTTTAAACTAATCTAACCCTTACCCTAATCTTAATTATAATTCCTACCCCTAACTCTAAGCCCAACCCCTAACTCTAACCCCAAACCCCAACCCTTACACCTAAGCTACTCCTAACTATGTCCACTAATGCTACTCCCTCAACCCTAAGCCTAACCCTAAATTCTACACAATTATCTTCACCCTAATGGAACGCTAATGCAAACCCCCAACCCTAACTCCAACTCTAAACTTTATGCTTAGCCTTCTTACTGTAATCACAAATCTAAGCCTCAACCTAAAACCAAACTCTACCCCAACCCAAACCCAAAAGCCCTAACCTTAATTCTAACCCTAATCCTAATCAAACCCTGACCCTAACCCTAACTCTAACCCTAACCCTGACTCTAAACATAAGCCTAACCCTAGCCCTGCCTCCTGAAATTAACCCCTAACCCTAACCACTTCCACTGACATGATTCTAATCTAACCCTAAAAGGAAGTATAACCCTAAACCTAAGTCCTAACCACTTACCCTAGACATAATCTTATCCTTCAATCTAACCCTAATTCTTCTCCCTAATACCTAAGCCTATCATCAACCCCCTAAAGCTAACTCTAACCCTAAACCTGACTCTAAACATAACCTAACCCTAGCCCTACCTCCTAAAACTAACCCCTAACCCTAACCACTTCCACTGACACTACTCTCGAACTCCAACACTAATCCAATCCTACCCCTAATACTTGAACACCTAAGCCAAACCCCAATGCAAACACATACCCGAACCTCAAACCCTACCTCTCAGACTAATCCCTAGCTCCTAACTCTAGCACTAACCATAACTCCTCACCCTAAAGCCTAACTCTAACACATACCCCTAACCCTAAACCTCATCTAACTCAAACACAGTAATTCTAACCCTAACTCTGAACCCTTGCCCTGCCTTTAATCCTATTTCTAACCCTAAATGTAACCCTTCCCCCTAACCCTAGATCAAACCCCTAACCCCAAAATCTAACCCAACTCCCTAATTCCTAAGACTAACCCTAACTGTAACTCCTAACACTTACCTTCACCCTAAATCTAACCCTAGATCTTAACCCTACCATGTAACCCTAACCGAAACCTCATATAACCCAAACACAAACTCCTAACCCTAACCCTTAATGCTATACTCTAACCTCTTGCCCAAAGTTTAATCCCAACTCTAAGACTAACTCTAACCCAAAACCTGACCCATAACCCTCACTCAAAACCCTAACCCCAAACACTAACCCTAACCATGCTCCATAAGCCTATCCCAAACTCTAACCCTAACTCTAGCCCCTAACCTAAAACCTTATCTAACACTAACCCTCAACCTTATCTAAAACCTAACCCTTATCTAAATGCTAAACCTAAACCAAATTCTAACCCTAACTCTCAATCTAACACTAACTTAACCCTTAAATTAAGCCCTAATTTTTACCCTAACTCTAACCTTTACTGTAAATCCTAACCCTAAGACTAAACCTGAAACCTAATGCTAACTCTAGCCCTAACCAAAGCCCTAACACCAAACCCGAACAAAAACCCTAATTTAACCCTAAGCCTAACTATAACCATAACCCTAAGTCCTAACTGCTTACTATAACCCTGTCCTAACTCTACTTCTAACTCTTACCACAAAAACAAAGCCCTAACACTTATTCTAAACCTAACTCCTAAACCTTAACCCCAACCCTAGCCTGCAAGGCTCATTCTAAACCTCATACTTACTTCAACAATAACCCCTACACCTTAACACTAACCCAAATCCTATCCCTAAAACTAAAATTAATTCTTTTCCCTAAGGCTAAGTCTAACCCTACCTCTAATTAGAACTCGAGAACTAACAACTATCCCCAACCGCAAACCCTAATCCTAACTATAACCCTAACCCCTAAACCAACCTGTAATCAAAACCTAACCTGAAACCTTACCTAATGCTAACTCTACACCCAAACCCCTAACCATTATCTAAGCCTCACCATACACCTTATCTCAACCTAACACTACTCCTAATCCCTAACTGGTAACTCTAATCCTGACCGTGTGCTTTACCCAAAGCCCTATCCCTACACATGACAAAACACTAGCGCCCTCTGACGCTAATATAAACCTAATCCTAACTCTAACCTGTAGCACTAATTCTCAGCCTAACATATCCTCTAACCCTAGCCTCTAATCCTAACACTGAAACCTAAGCTTAAACACTAATCCTAACTCTAAACCTAACTAATACACGCTAACCAAGAAACAATAACCAATAAATGATAACCCTAAGGAAAACTCTGATCCTGGTCCTAACCGCTAACCCCAGCTCTACCCCAAATTCCAACCCTTACTCTAACCATCTTTCTAACACTAACTCTTAACCCTAACCACTATTCCAAGCACTACCAGACCCCTAATCCTAACCCCAAACCCAAAATCTAACCATTTCCCTTATCCACAAACCCTATCACTAACTACTATGCCAATTCCTCATCCCTAACCGTACCCTAATCCTAACCACTAACACTAACTCTAAACCTAAACCATAAACCTACCTCTAACCAAAACCAAACCTTAACTCTGTCCCTACCCCTAACCCTAACTACTTACCATAATACTCTTCACTAACCCCTAACACTCATCTAACCCTAAGTCTAACCCTAGCACCTAACAGCAAACTCTAACTCTAATCCTAATTCTAACCCATAAGCCTAACTTTAACCCTTTCACTAACTCAAACCCTGAACACTAAACCTAAACCCAAGCCTTCATTCTAACCCTTACCCACTATCTGTAACCCTAATGATAAACCTAATTCTAACCCTGAGCAGCACTCTTAAGTCTCCTCCATCTCCTCTTTTCCTTCCTCTTGAGGGGGCAGATGGGCTCTGTGTCCAGACAGGTCCTGGGGCCTGACACTTGCACCATGGGCCTGATCTTTCGGTGCTGACAGCTGGTGGCCTCCCTGCCACCACTGGGACCCTTGCCTGCCACCTCCTTCCCCGCAGGGGACACTGAGCCCTCCTGTGAGATTCTTCTTCTTCTTCTTCTTCCCTGGGGGCTGGAGACTTGATCCTTGTCCTTCACAGCCAGAGCACAGGGGCTGCTGTCTGCTCCAGGGTGCTGCTTACACTGACACTTTCTGGAGGAACCAGGGGTAACCTGGCTGGGCTCCTGCTCGCTGTTGCAGGGAGGAAGGTGGTGCGAAGGGTGGGCAGTGGAACAGCTGGTCACGGGGAGGCTGGGAGCCAAAGGGCTGAGCTGAGGATGAAGCTGAAGGTCGGCTTTTCATGATTTGGCCAACGGAGAGCAGATGAGGACAGCCTGCAGAACAGGAAAAGAGGCTGACATGATCTGAAGGCCAGGTCAGGAGCAGGAGCCACCCTCTTCCTCCACACTCCACAGCGCACAAGCACAGCACCCAACTGCTACCATCTTAGCCAATCCAAGAGAACAGGAGAGGTGGCTGCTGAAATCACTGCCCCGGGCCACCTGCCATGTCAGACAGTTGCCTCGTGGACTACTGGCCTTGCTGCCGTGCAGGAGCCTGGGAGCGACTGGCGCCACTTACCTCGACTTGCCAAAAGAACAAGGAGTTGGGGTGGGTGGTGTCCATGGGGTAGGTGTGGTTGGCAAATTGTGAATGAGGTGGTGTGCAATGGTCACTTCTGCTCACCTTCCACAGGATGCTGCGCTGCAGTTATTGACATGGAAAAAAACAACAAACTTGGTGATCTAAAGAAAAGAGGTTTCCATGAGCCAAGAGAAGAAAATAAGAAGGTGAGCCCAGAGAAAAAGGAAGGGTAAAGACACAGAAGGGGAGAGGAAAGTGGGGGGTGGTCAAAAAATTAGAAGTGTTTTCTCTTAGAAGCAGAAACGAAAAAAGGAAGGAAGGAAATTTAAACAGAAACCCCACCGCGCTGTCCTGAGCCCTGGTTGCACAGCGGCGCCCAGAGGGCCGGTCCCAGCCCCTGCCTGGGGAGGAGGAGACTCTGCAGCCTCCAGCTGGGGAGTCACCTGCTCCCATCGCCCCAGGGGACAAGACACTCAGAGAAGATTGGTGAGGCCACCCCGCTCCAGGGACTGGCACAGCCGCCCCTCTGTTCTGAGCAAGAAGACAGGAGGCGTCTCTCCAGCCTTAATCAGAGAAGGGAAAAACAGCGGGGACCTGGCCCTGTACCCCAAACCAGAGCAACTGCTGCAGCCCTGGGGCTGAGGGGCTCTCCCTGTCTGCCTCCAGCTTAGCAAGACACCCAGCATTCAGTCTACACTCTCCCCAACACAATCTCCAGCTCAGAAGACACAAGGCACCTGTTGAAGACTCCAGGCAGAACCTCAGACTCACTTTTTTGCAGAAAGCACCAGCTTCATGGCTGGTGGTGGTGACATGGTGATGTTCAGCTCCAGAGCAGCACTGGCCAACAGGGACGATTTCAATTTGCCAGTTTGGAGTCTTTGGGTGCAGCCATCTTGGTGCTGGAGCCAGTAGGGAGGTCCATGCCACAGCCTGATTCCTGAGAGGTGCAGAAGCTGCTGGTTCCACCCTGGGCCTTCTGGGACGCTTTGGACAGATCCCCGATGTGCCGTGCACTGGGCTGGCAGCACCGCTGCTGCAGGAGTCCCTCTCCAGGGTCTCAGCATTCTCCCCACTGCCCCTGGGCTCCTGGCTGGGGATGGGCTCCAGCAGCAGCTTGGGTGAGGTGGGTGGCTGCTTGCTCTCCCAGGAGCTCTGCCAGGACAGCTCTGCTTTGGCCCCACTTGTGTTGCTGGTGTTGCAGGAGCTCTGAACTGTTCTGGGCACAGGAGGCAGCTGCAGGAGGGCGAGCAGCTTTTTGGGCCTCCAGGCTGAATCACTGTGCCAAGGACACAGGGTGATACTGCAATCCCATCCCCTCCAAGCTCACACAGCAACTCTTAACTGAGCAGGATCCTTCCTGCAAGCCATCCTCCCTCACACCTGTCCATTGGGTGCAGTGCCTGCCTCCCTGCCAAGCTGCAGCCCACCTGCCCTCGCAGAGCAGGCAGAGGGGCAGCAGCTCCCTGCAGCTCTGGCCCAGAACAGCCTTCAGGACTCACCTGGCCTGTCACTGGTGAACACACGGGTCTGTTGGTCACAGCTTTTTTCACCTGATCAGAGACGCTGGCCCCGAGAGATAAAACAGAGCATGAGCACAGGGCCACAGACTGCACCAAACCCCTGAGCCTGCCCCCAGCCAGGCACTGGCCAGCATGCCATGAGGGACGGCTGGACTGTCCCCAATTCCACGGAGACTCAATGGAGGAGTCGTGGCTCATGCTCAGGCAACAGGCTCTGCTGTGCCAGACAGAGGCAGCACAACAACAGAAGCTGCTTCCCTCTTGCCTGCACCCTGCCTGACACTGGCAGTTAAGCAGCCTGGAGAGCAGTAACGGTGCAGCTGCAGGAACATCCCCTGTGAGAGCAGAGCTCCCCCCACCCACACCCTGCCCCACTACCTGATCTCCAGCACCAGGCCCAGGAAAGGGTCAGAGGTCTCCCAGATGCTCTTGCACGCTGAGAACTTCACTGCAAAAGCAAGAGCAGTAAGCACACCCTGGCACAACACCTGCACCCAACACCACCCCAGCACAGCACAGGCAGCTGCCGTGTTCCCCCTCTCCAGCTTTGGGCTCTGGGATGTCGGCACCAGGATTCACAGCGTGCAATTCCACTGTGTGCTGGGACAGCAAGTGCTGGTACATAACTGCCAACATGGGTTCCTCAGGGGGTGGCAAAGAGCTGGGGGCCCCCAGCCAGCAGCTTTTTCCATCACTACAACACACACCACAACCCACAGGAACCACAAGACTGACCAGCTGCACCTCTGGGTAATTTACACACACTCAGCAGTTTTCCCAAAAGATTTTTACTGCAAGGCTCTCAGGGAAACCGCTGCCCTGAGAGTCACAGGCCCAGGACCTGGCAGCCAGTGCTCACCATGGACCACAGGGATCTGCCAAGGACTTGGTGAACCAGCATGGTGGCCTGGGTCTGGTGATCCAACCTGGAGACAGCAGCACCAGAGCTCACACTGCCCCTCCGCAATGGCCACCCCTGTCACCCACCGCTGTGTCCTCAGGATCCAAACCCATCCCAGCGGCAGCTCCTCTCTCCCTTCCCGTCAGGAGCAGCTTGCCAACATTTATCCAGCACTTGCAGTGGCCACTAAGCAGGCCTGGAGCTGTCAGGAGAAAGGACTCCCTGGAGCTCACCCAGCTCTAAACTCAGCCCCAACCTGCCGCTGGCTCGGCAGCTGGCACTGCGAGCAGCACAGAGATGGAGCAGTTGGCAAAGAGCTTTAATCCTCCCTTTCTATGGTCTCTATTGGGCTCCATGGGTCTCCATGGGGCTCCTTGGGCTCCTACAGGTCCCTATGGGTCCCTATAGGGCTCTATGAATCTCTATGGAACCCCCAGGGTCCTAAAACTTTCTCTGGGAACCCCCAGGGTCCTAAAAACCTCCCAGGGAACACCCAGGGTCCTAAAACCCTCCCGGGGAACACCCAGGGTCCTAGAAACCGCCCACTCTATGCAGATCCCTTGAATGGGACCTGGCAGCTTCCAAACTACTGTGACCAGGCCACATGCAACACCCCTCAAGGACCAGATGGACAAACATGGGGCCTCTCAGGGCCTTCTGACCAGGACACCTCTCACACACACAAAAGAAAACCCACACTAAGGTGGGAGCATGGAGCACCAGGGCAAAAAATGATCAGCCATGTTTCTTCTAAAGAAGAGCCTGCTGGCTACTGCAAGGTGCAACTATTGCAGGAAAATGTTAACAAATAATAAACCAAATATTAGCAAATGCAGAAGGCCAGTGACCAATGAAGACTGAACACTTACCCCTGGGATTGCCCCCAGGCTCAGGAACAGGATTACACCAAGAGGCTTGATCACCATGGACTGTAGGAACCAAACAGGGAGTCAAACACGGGTGAGGAGCTTCCATGGCATGTTGTGATCTCCTTCTTCCTCAGTCACCTGCAGTGATGGGAGGGGGTGAGGTAATGACACAGGACACATACAAAGGTGTACGTTCCGACAGCTAGAAATGGAACATGGGTGACCTTTTTGCTGAGACCTAGCAGGTTTGCAGGCAAATAGTATTTATGACTTGTCTGTGTAACACCACCAAGGCACAAAAAGCTTTTGAAAAGCCTCTGAGATGATCCTGGGTACAATCACACGTGAATAGCCTATTAAAACGTGAGTGTTTATTTTCTCAAGCAGACAAACAGTGACAATGTACCTCTGGGACAACCCAAGGCTCATAACCAGGATCCAGCTGAGAAGCTCGATCAACTCTGCCAATGCCATGGCCTGGAGTCAGCACAGAGCAGAGAGGTTTCCAGGCTCACAGAACAATACTCCTGCATTTCGTGTGAAAGAGGACATAAAGAAGAGAGAAAAACAAAACAAAACACAGCACAACATATTTAGGACAACAATGCCCATATATTGCAGAGAAATAGCCGTATTTGGGGAAAAAACTGGCAAAATGACAAAATATTCCAAATATTTGGGAGCTAAATTGGCCAATACAGGCAAAAATATCTGAGTATTTGGGCAAAAAGTGGCCAAAAGAGGCAAAAACATCCACGTTTGGGGGCAAAACTATCAGCAAAGGTGAAAACATTCCATATTTGAGATTACAGTGCCTCCATTAGGGGAAAAAAAGCACCTGATTATATCAGGTAAAAAGAGCCAGAAATAATAAAGCACCCCTAGATTTGGATCAAAACTGGCCAAAAAGAGGTATAGCATCCCCAGATTTGGGGTGAAATTGGACCAAAAAGTCAAAGTATGCCCAGATTTGGGTAAAAAATGGCCAAAAGTGGCCCAAACACCCACAGATTTGGGTAGAAACTGGACTGCAAATCCAAAGAACTCCCAGATCTAGGCAGAAACGACCCCAAAGGGCACAAATGTGCCCAGATTGAGCTCAAAACTGACCCAAAGGGCCAAAGCAATCCCAGCTTGGATTTGAAACAGGCCCAAAGGCTCCAAGCGTGCCCTGGGATGGGGCCGTGTGGCACGAGGCTGGGGGGCAGCGAGGGCCCCACAGGGACTCAGTGCTGGTTTCTGCCCCTGGGCCACCACTCCCAGCCCCTGCTTGCCCAGAACTTGCCCCTGAAGCAGCCGCAGCCCCTCTCCCCTCCCTGCGGGGCGTCTGCCCCCTGCCCACACCCTGGTGCTGCCTGGCTCGCCCTGCCCGGCCCAGCCCGGCTGCTCTCCCGGCCCCAGCCCCAGCCCTGGCCCCACTGCTGCCCTGCTGAGCTGCTCGGGGCTGGGTGCTGCCCCTGCCCGCCCACCTGCTCCCTGCGCTCGGCTGGAGCAGCCTGGGCGTCCCGGGCTGGCAGGGACACCAGGAGGAGGAGGAGGGTGAGGACCATGGCCCCCACGCTCGCACCATGATGCTGCTGCTGCTGCTGCTGCCAAGACACAGCACAGCACGTCACCGTGGGGCTGTGACCTCATAGTCACATTGGAATCACCACATCTGCACACTACTGCATGGCCTTGTTCTGCACGAGCAGGGAAGGAACAGAAGTGGAGAAGGGTGCACCTATTTGGGAGGCAACGCTGCCTATGGGAGTGCACAGGCTCTCACTTCTTGCTTCCCAGAAATCAATCAATCAATCAATCAATACCAAAAGCTCCATATTAAGACTAAATTAGAAAAAAAGCCAACTTCAAGGGTCTTTCCTTGTAACTATTTTTGTCAGGCAGCTCTCTAGGAAGAAACGAGCTTTACCTGCTCGTTTTACCACGGCTTCAATGCCTTTAAAGCCACCACTTCTTACCTCTGCTGCTCCAACACAGCCTCACAGCCCAGCAAAATCACAGTGCAGGCAGAAACCTTCACCATACAAAGAGGGAGAGTCAGGAATACGTTACTCTCAAAAGCAGACACTGTCAACCACTCTTGCTCTCGCTTACCAAATTCAGACAGTGTTAGAAAACAACAAGGAAGCGAGATTCTTATTTTATGGACCCCATTATATAGACCATTCGACATCAAGTCCAACCAGAGTCTGAACCTCCGAATAAGAAATACCATCTTAAAATTTCTAGGAAAATGAAGGGCTTTGAAGTGGCAACACCATAAAATGTTCATAAAAGCACTGCCATGCAAGTCCACAGCCCTGATCACAGACCACCTGCCCTGGTACCTAAGGCAGTGATGTTCTCAGCTGATTCGCAGCCACTGATGTCTGGAAAACAGCACAAAGTCTCATGTTTTTTAGTGCCAAACGTGTAGTTTAGAACTGAAAGAGGGAAGAAAACCATCTACGGTCAGTCTGGTTTCATTCGAGGCCATCAGGACAAGTTGAGTTCACATTCACCAGGATTCACAGCAGGTCCCACCCGTCCCTGCAGACCCCAACAGCGCTCCTGTGCAGGGTCCCGAGGAGCAGTAAGCACAGAACAAGAAACCTCCCTTCCAAAGAAGCCCCCAGCTGGCTCTTGAACCAAGCTGCACAGAGCAGCAGCTGAGAACAACCTCTGCCACAACTGCACCCGGCTCTGCCGTCTGCACAAGGAGACCAGCTCCTAAATGATCCCCAGCCCTACAGACACAGATCTTCCCCAGGGCAGGGATGAGGAAACACCAGAGTGCACGGACACCTGGTCATTCAGTTGAAGCTGCTGGGGAGAAGGACAGAGGACTAGAGAGAGACAAATGAGACAAGAGAGAAGACAGAGGAGCCCAGAGAGAAAGAAACACACAGGGAAAAGGATGGAGAGATGGAGAGACCAAGGCAGAAAGGGACAAGGAGTCGTGATGAGACAGGGAGGAAGAAACAGCAGGGCTGAGGAGCAGGACAGAGGGATGGGGAGTGGGGAGGAGGAGAAGCAGGAAGGGGGTAGAGAAAGACAGGGAGGGGGATGTACAGATGGAGAGACAAAAAGAAAGGCAGGGAACAGAACAAAGGGACTGAGAAACAAAGCAAAGTTCAGATCAAAATGAAGAGACTGGAAAGGGAAAACATGCAGCAATGAGCTGGAGGAAGAGGAAAAGAGGGCTGAGGAGCAGGAAAGAGGAAGAGAAGACAAAGAAAAGGCAGAGCCAGCTGGACAGGGGAGATATAGTGAGAAGGGATGGGGCCAGGAACAGGCAAGGAAGACAGAAAGACAAACAGGACAGAAAGACATCAAGAAGGAAAAGGGGCAGTAATCTGGACAGCGATGGAGAAAGAAGCAACAGGGAAAGGGAAGACAGGCAGAGAGACAGAAAGAAAGAGAGACAGAAAAAAAGAGAGACAGAAAGAAAGAAAGAGAGAAAGAAGGAGAGAAAGAAAGAGAGAAAGAAAGAGAGAAAGCAAGCAAGCAAGCAAGCGGCCCCCGGCGGCTCCGGGCCGGAAGGTGGGGCGGGGCCCGGTGGCGGGCGCGGACGGGATTGGCTCCTGCGCGGGATGGGCGGGGCCACGCTGCAGAAGCGCGCGGGCCGAGGAGCGCGTGCCGTCGGTGCGGCGGCGGGAGCAGCGCTCGAGGAGCGGCGGGGCCGGCGGTGAGCGAGGGGCGGGCGGACAGCGGGGAGACTGGACGGGGCCGCCCCGGTCCCGGCTGAGGGGGGAGGCTGGAGGGGGAGGGACGGGCTGGGTTCGGCAGGAGGAAGGCGAGGGGCAGCCAGCCGCAAGAGCGCGGCCCCGGGCCGGGCCGAGAAAGGGGCGAGGGGGAAACACGCGGGCGGCTGTGAGGGAAGGGAGCCCCGGGCTGAGCGCTGCGCGGGGCTCGGGCGGGGCCGTGGGGCGGAGGGGGGAGCCCGTGGTGCCGCAGGGCAGAGGGAGGAAAGCGAGCGGGAGGGGGCAGCGCCGGGTCGGGAGCGGCGCAGGCGGGGCCGGGGCCGCCGTGGGGGCGCCAGGGGGCGCGAGGGGCGGGGGCGGCGCTGCCGCGGGGAGGGGCCGGGAACGGGGGGAGCGGCGGGAGCGGCGGAGGAGCCTGAGGGCGGGACGGCGCGGAAGGAGCTTGGGCGGGAAAGGCTGAGGGAGCTCAGGGAGGGGGTGACATCGGGGAGGCTTTGGCGGGAAAGGCTGAGGGACCTCAGGGAGGAGATGGGACCTCAGGGAGGAGATTCCTTCCTCTGAGGAAGGAATGGAAACAAACAAACACACACACACAAAAAAAAACCAAACAAACAAAACTTGTAATGGTGCTTTTTTATTTTCCAAAACTAATTTGATTTTCAGATATTATATACCCTTGCAAATGATTTCTGCAGCGTTTCTGCTCTGTGGATCCCAGCAACCTGAATCACCACTTGTGCCATCATCTTTCCTGCAACACGAAGATCCGTAACATGGCAGCTCAAAAAGTCCCATGGCAACACTATTCAAATGCCAATACAATTCCTTTCTTTGCTCTGAACTCACTGCGGTAGCAGATCCTACACCACTGATTTACCACGGTACATTTTGAACCTTCATAGAGATTACTGAGCACTGCAAGGACACTCGTGTATGTACTTACTCTAATGAACAAATAGTAGAGAAAATGTTTTCCCTCACTGTTACTAGGTGGCAGGAAAAGTCCATTTGTATTTCGAGGTTTGCTGTGATGGAAGGCACAACTGATCCTCGAACAGCCTGAGGGTTGTTTTTCCCAGAAACAGGAGATGTGGCTGTGCTTCTGCTGCAGGAGAAAAGAGCTGTCATCTATTGTAAGCAGAACAGTAAAAATGGACTCAATGGAGCAGCTCTTGGAACTGCTCTGAGCACGCGCAGTGTTCTCTGGTGGTCGTTCAGGGGGTCTGCAGGATGAAGTAAGGAGTCTTCTTCACTCGTGTCCTTTTCGCCTCTTGTCACAGCACATGCGCACTATCCATATGCTCATTATAGAATCCTGTGAGACTCTTGGATGCACATCCTACACTTTCAAGATAAGGACTAACTTTCAGCTCTCTATTCCCAAACTAAGATAAGAACCTGAATACAACCTGCAAAGCTTCAAGATAAGGTAAGAATCTTGGACACAGTTTCTAAAACTGAATGCAACTCACAAAAACCAGTTCAACTATAACGGGGCTCCTGGCGGGCGGGCCGGACTCCATTTCCCGTGGGCAGCGCGGGGCGGTGCAGCTGCGGTTCCGCCCGGTGCTGGTCCGGCGTTGGGAGCGGGTGGGCTCGGGTGGCCGGGGCCACGAGGCGGCGGGGCGCGGTGCAGCGGGAGGTGCCGTGTGTGTTCGTGACCGAGGTGAAGGAGGAGCCGTGGGCCCAGCGGGAGCGCCAGGTGGCCTGGCCCCGGGGCTCTTCAGGCAGCTCCTGCTGCCCCATGGACAGGGCAGCCTGCCCCAAACTGGCACCCACGGCAGAAAAGGGTTTCTCTTTCCATGCCTTTCTGAGCTGGAGCTGATGTCTGTCACCACTTGAGCTCTAGAATTACTCTGAGACCCAGGAATCTCCAGCTCCTTGTGGAGCTTTTCCAGGCTGTGGAATCCCTGTTCTTCATCCGGCTCCTCTGCTGAGGGGGCGTTTGTGCCCGGGCAGGCGGCAGCCGTGTCACCCCCGCAGAGCCCACCGGGTGTCCCCGCCCTGCTCAGCCCTGGGGACCCCAGTGTGACGTCAGAGCCGCCACTGTGAGGTCAGAGTTGGCCAGCGTGGCCTTCCCGCCCGGGGAAGGAGCCCCAGCTGCCATTTGGCTGTTGCCCTGGGCAGGCAGCTCCTGCTGCGGGTGCTGTTGGGCTGCGCGAGCTGTTGGTGCCTGGACAGGCCAAGTGCTGCGCTGAGCGGGGAGCCCGCCCTTGCCAGCCATGGCCAGGAGAAAGGCACCCCAGAGAAGATGCCGAGAGGCCTCCAAAGGCTCCTTGGAGGCCAAGTCCGACCAAGAGCCGGCAGGGGAGGCAGCGGGGCCGAGCCGCTGCCAGACGAGTGGGTAAGAATTGGCCGCTCCTGCCCGGGGCGGCGGGTTGGGGTGGGAGCTGGGACGCGGCCGGACATGACCCGTGGGGCGGGGAGCAGCGTGGGGAAGATGACAGAGGCTTCTGGAGAGAGAAACGGAGCTGGGGAAGGGGCTGCTTCTGTCCCCGCAGCTGGGACGTCCCCTGCGAGGCTTCCCGAGGCCGAGCTCTGGCCAGGGCCTCGGCTCACACAGCGTGGGGCTGGCGGGCAAGCGGCATCTCCCTTTGTCCTCCTGCAGGAGCGCCGGCACGAGGCTGGAGCTGGTGACGCGATTCTGGAAGTCAAGTCCTGGCTCAGCCACTCCAAGATTTGCAAAGTGGCACAATGAGACCACAAAAATTGCATGTAAGCTCAGCCACTGCTGCTCGCTGTGACGTGCTTGGCAGTGAACTCCTGGAGAGGAGACCTCAAGAGACAGGCCTGACTTGTCTCTGTTTTTTTTTTTTGCCCAGGGATGGTCTTCAGCCTCACTTGCCGTGGGGCAGGTGCCCTGGTCTCCCTGTGGACACGTCTGCTGAGCGTGTCCGTCTTTGCCATGTACGTAGTGCAGGTTTCTGCTGTGGACGGGGGGAAGGGGATGTCCAGGGCCAGTGCAAGCAAAGGGGAGAACAGGGCCTGTTCCCCAGCCCAGACATGAGGAAGGAATTGTTGGCCCTGAGGGTGGTGAGAGCCTGGCCCAGGTACCCAGAGAGGTGGTAGATGAACCATCCCTGGAGACACCCCAGGCCAGGCTGGACGGGGCTCTGAGCAACCCGATCAGGGTGAAGACGTTCCTGCTCATGGCAGGAGGTTGCACTCGATGAGCTTTGAAGGTCCCTTCCAACCCAAACTGTTCTGTGATTCTATGTGAGAACAATCCTGGTTTCTCAGCCAAAGAGAGAGCAAGGTCCACACCACAAGGCTGCTGACAAGAGTCTTCATTTGCTCTTTATGGATTGTTTTCCTTCTCTTTCAGAAGGTGCTCCTGCAGCTCTTCCTCTGCGGAAGAGCTGCCAGTAGTGTTGAGCAGTGTGGACAGAAATCAGGTTCCTCCAGCTTTTCAGCCTAAGAATGCAAATCCAGCTGTTGAAGGGGTTTGCTCAACACTTGTTTCCCTGACAGCCCCTGGACTCTCTTTTTCAGGCACAAGATGGCCCCCAAAAAGAACTGGTTTGTGATGGACAGGCAGAGGATGCAGTTCTTGAGGGACATGAGGTTCTTCCGAGCCATCCTCCTGTTGCTCCTGGTGGCTCTTGGCATTTACTGCACAACCTCGATGCCAGGGTGGATGACACGGGCGAAGGGGTGGATGGAGGTGGGTGACTCCTGCAAGGGAGCACTGCTGACAGTGGCTGGAGAAATCACGGGCTCTTCTGCTTCCGTGCAGGGTGACGCAAAGAAAGAGCAGCTTGTGCCGTGTCTCCTGGGGAAGCCTCCCCCGGGGAGCCCCGGCAGCTCTGGTGGTGGAGACTCTAACGGGGAATTGTTCCCTTTCAGGAGCAGATCTGTGGGTCTGCGATCGAACGGAAGATCCAGAGGTAAGAGAAGTTTCCTGAGCTGCAGCTGGGTCTGTGCAGAAGCCTCAGCCAACACCTCGTGCTACCTGCACCCATTTTCCTAAAGCCAGGGCTCCCGTCCTTCCCTCTGGCCTTTGCCTTGCTCAGCCGGGTGAGGAGGGAAGCGCTGGCAAAGCCGGGCGAGCACCCGTGTCTGTGCTCCATGCTGAGCTCCGACGCTCCCCAGAGGGGACGGACATCTCTCTGACGAGATCTGCTTTCCTGGTCCTTCAGCGATTACCAGGCTTTGCTGGTGGCACAAAATCAAAATATGCGGCGTCTGCTGCAGGAGGTGGCTCAGCTGAGGGTGCAGCTCATCAGCGCGAGGAAGGTGAGCGTGCATTTGGGAAGGAGGTTTGGCTGGGCAGAAGCCCCGAGAAAGCCTCCTTGGGGTTGTTGGTGGGCTTGGACTGCTGACCGTGCTGTTCCTCAACCAGGCAGCGTCCGAGGCGGCTTCGCAAGTCTCCGTGGAGATGTCTGACTGGGCCCTGCAGAGCGCTGGTACGGACACAAGCAGCCCAGCCGTGCTCCCGGCGCTGCTCTCCAAACTGGTGATGAGGACAGGACTGAAAAACGAGGAGCTGGCAGCAGCCTCACGGGTCGCGTCTGAGCACCGAGTCCTCCGCTTGCGGTCATTTGCCTCCCCTTCCTTCCAGGTGCCGCCATCGACACGCGGAGAACTTCCCAGACCTACAGCTGCCAAGGGAATTGGATCTGCAGTGTTATACAGCTGTTTCATGCTGCCAACCCTCCTGAGGCTGTTCTGAAGGTAGGGCAGCAGGAATCCTCAGTGCTGCTTTCCTTCCTTCCTGGGAAGTTGGGGTCTGATCTCAGGGACATTTCTGAGCTGCAGCAGACCCCACAGACACCCCGGTGCCTGCGCTGCAAGCTCCGGGAGCAGTTGTGTTGGCCCCAGCTCTCTCTCACGCTTCATTTCTCTGCTGTTCTGGTTGCAGCCGGATGTTTCCCCAGGGAACTGCTGGCCTTTCCAAGGGCATCAGGGCCAGGTGGTCATCCGGTTGCCAGCACGAATCCACCTGAGTGCCGTCACCGTGCAGCACATCTCCAAGGAAGCCTCTCCCTCTGGGTCCGTCATTAGCGCTCCCAGAGACGTCGCTGTCTTTGTAAGTGTCTGCTGGGCGCTTCTGCCCTGGGGCCAAGCCGTGACAGCGACTTTGTGCATCCTCGGAGGTTTGTGTCCCGCTCTCTCCCGAGCCCGGCCGTGCCCTGGCATGATACTTCAAGGGCTCGAGAGGTTTCCTTGCCCTTAAGACTTAGTCTGGCCAGGGCACCTTAGGGTTCTTCACCAAAACTCCAGGCGGAGACTGAGCTCCAGCCCAACCAGTACCAGACGAGCGCTGGGGTCCCAGGAGAGGCTGGGAACGGGATGGGGCTGATCCAGCGCATACGTCCCCGCGGTGCTGGGATGAGTCTGAGCTGCTCTCCTTGTGCTTTGCCCCCGAGGGACTGGATGCGGACGGAGAAGAGGAAACTCTGCTTGGGACGTTCATGTACAACGTGGCGAAAGAGCCCATCCAGACGTTCCCGCTGAAGGTACGGTCCACACGCGGGGGAAAGATGCCAGGGAGCAAAGCAGGTTTGCCCGCACGTCCGCAGCAGGAAGAGCCTGAACGCTTTCTTACTGGGCACAGGGGCCCGCAGCACTTCTGGGAGCTGGTTCCTGCGCAGGAGCCGGGCTGGCAGGGGCAGGTCCATTGACTGTACTCTGGCTCTTGACGCCTCCGTTTCCTTTTGCCTCTTTTCTTCACAGGCACTTCCCAGAGCCTTTTCATATGTCAAATTTCTTGTCAAGAGCAACTGGGGAAACCCGAAGCATACCTGCATTTATCGAGTGCGGGTTCACGGGAAGATGGCGAAACCAGAAAGCCTCAGCTGAAACCAGAGCAGAAGCTAAGGCAAAAAATAAAAAATGCTGTGTCGGTTCAGATCGGTGTAGAAGATTTGCAAACCCGATTCCTCAGCCCATGAACGTTCCTGTTCTTGATCTGGCTCGTCTGTGTCAGAGGTTCGTTTGTGTCGGGTTAATTAGTGCCGACGTGGAGTTTTGAAGCGTTTTGCCCCTTGCTATTCTGCCCTCCCCTCGGCACTGGCATTCCAGTGCTGGGGAGGGTTGGCAGTCTGTGTTCCTGGCAGCTCTAACAGCGTGTAGGATGGGCAGGGGGTCGGGGCAGCTCGCTGACGGGCAAGAGCGTTTCCTGGGGGTTGCTGGAGGATTCTGAGGGGCTCCTGAGAGACGGGGCTGGTGCATGGGCGTCCCAGGATGCTGTTGGGGTTCTCCTGCCTTTTCATGCCATTTGTGCCGTGCTCAGGTGCCACACTATCCAGTGCATCCTCAGTAACTGCCCCTCCTCCTTCTGTACTTCCATGTATGCACCGCTATAATCCCCTTCATCTATTGGCCAGGGTTTGCCCTTTGTAAATTATTTGTTACATGAATTAACAAATGAATTTATTAAGAAATGAATTTAACTCAAGCTAGCAATCACATCCATGGTAGCTGCTTTCTCACTCCCCACCTCCAAGTAGGGGAGAGAATCAAAAGGGAAGGGACGATCTTGTGGATTGACATAAATACAGTTAGAGAAATAACCTCAAGACCACGGGAAAGTTACCTGAAGAACAACTGTAGCCAGTTATTAGTAGCATACCTCAGTGACCAGCACTCGGGCCAACATCTTTATTCTCTTCTCAATGATGTGACGCAGTGCACTTTCAGTTCCTTTGTGGAAGATGCAACGTTGGGCAGAGGCCCTGAAAACACTCACCTGGTTCAGCCGGCCTTGAACAGGAGAGTGAGACAAGGTGATATTCAGGGCTCTCTTCCAACCTGAGTTATTCTGTGATTCAATGAATCTTCACCTTGGAGAGGGTTTTGAAGATGGAACATGTGGAGGAAGAAGGAAAAAAAACCCAAAAAAGAGGCAGAGGAAGAGAACTAAAAAGTGTCAACATAAAGACAGCAGTTCCTGTGAAGAACGTTTCTCCACTCCAGTCATTTGCAGGAAATAGATTTCATCAAATTCATAAAACAAACATACTTTTACCTGGTCAGGTCCTGGGCCATACGGAGGGTGTTGTACGAGGTCAGTTGTGTCTCAGAAACTCTTAATCCAGTAAGATGCATGTGGCTGTGAAGGGGACTGTGAGGTCAGTTCTGTCTCTGGAGGTGACAGCCCAGCAGCAGGGACATGGCTGGGAAAGAACCTCTGCCCAAGTGCCCAGGGACATGGTCGTGTCTGGCAGAGAAGCTGAAAGGCCAGCAGCACTCGTGGGATCTGGAAGATCATGCCGAGGTTACTTCTCTCTGGTCAAGTGGAAGACCAGAAAAAGCCTAACAGGTTGGGTTCCCTGTTTGAAGGGCAGTTTCTGAGGTGGGTGAACTTTCCTTGGTAGTCGCAAAAAGCAGGAGAGAGAAGAAAAAGCCACCAAATGCAGATTGGAAGGTGGAGACTGGGTATCAGGAGGAAAAAATGTCACTGGATTGGCAGTGCTGTGGTGCAAGATGTCACCAGGAGGGAGTCTGGATGAGCCCATGGTTTGTGTTCCAAAGAACAGCCGGTGAGGGTGCAGACACAGCAGTGAAGGTGCAGAAATGCTGGGGTGAGAGCAGGTGGGGAAGTGAGATGGGTGTCTGCAGCCTGCAGGGAAAGATGGGCAGGGGTAGGACCATAAAGAACAGCCTGTGGTGGAGATGGCAAAGGGCGCTGTAAGGCTGGAAGGGACCCACAGAACCCAGGTCTCTGTCCCCTTGGCCAGGGCAGTTGTCTCTGCCACTGAGGCCCAGGAGAAGACATGTTGTCCTCATGGCTCTGGGGTCTCGTTGCCTCCTTGCAGCCCCATGGGCAAGCTGGAAGTTGCTGGAGCAGTGTTGTCCTTCCCTGGGCCTTGCACACCCACATCCCACGGTCCCAGGAAGAGCCCTGAGCCGTGTGTGAGGAACAGGATCCCCCTTCCCATTGCCTGGAGCTCAGGGCTTCTCCTTTCTGCTTCAGAAAGCAAACCAAGGGGTTTCTGAGCATCAGAGCCACCTGCACAGAGCCACCTCTCATAACAGCTTCCAATTATCTGCTCTAACGAGCCCCTGGGGAGGCTTTGTCAGTAACAGTCCTCAGTGGGGCCCATTAATGCTTCAAGGAACTCTGAAGTTTTGGTTTTGACTTTGGGTGCTCGAGGCCTTTTTCCAGTCTCTTCTCAGTACCTGTGATTCATGGACGCAGCCTGAAACACACAAATGGGCCTCTTAAAATGGCAAAAAGCCTGACAAGCCATGTCTCTTTCATCATTTTCCTCAAGTCCTGAACACTTTTACAGCGTATTAGAGAGGTTTCAGGAGGTAAGGTAAAGAAGACATTTTCAAGGAGCCCTTTGAAGAAGCGATAGAAGAATTCTCCCATGGACACTGATGCAGTGTCTCCTAAGGAGGCGTGAACAGGTTGGAAAAGCAGTCCCTTGAGGCCTGACATGGGATGGAAAACCTTGCTCCTCACCTGTCCAGCCTCCCTGTTTTGCTCATTTGGCCTCTGAGGTTTACATCACTTTTCTTTACATCAGGCTTCTCCACTCAAGTTTACACCTGATTGTCAGAGCTTCGTTGCAGGACTTCCTACCTACTTTCCTTAAAGAACTCAACGTAAACAGGCACAGAGGGTTTTTGGTTTTACTTCGGTGGTTTGACCCCCGGGTGTTCCACATCCAGTGGACCATCCCCTAGAGCCACCAGGGCACAGCGGTGGCCCCAGCCCCCCCGGTGCTGCCGACCTCCATCCCCGGCTACCGGCATGTCCAGGGGCAATGGGCACCGATCAGCGTTCCCAGCACGGCCACCGCCACAGGGGCATCTGGGGGCAGGAACATCCCCCGGAGCAGCCCCTCTGCTGCCCTCCTCAATGAAGCCCCTGGGAACCCCACCGATGGCTTCAACGTATCTGAGGAGATGCTCCTGCTAGAGGCCCGTTGGCTGTTTGGTGTCACTCCAGCTACAGTGTGGGTCACCGAGGATGGTCCCAGGAGCAGCCCCACACCTGGGAACACGGGTGGCAGCAGTGCAGAGGGAAATGCAGTGGCCACCCCCCTGGCAACAGCCCTGGGCAGCGACGCTCCATCCGGCCCCTCTGCTGCCGAACCAGCCTCTGCAGACCTGGCAGCTGAACTGGCCATCCCGGAGGATGAGCTGCTCCAAGAGGCCCTGCAGCTACTCGGCTGCTCCCTGGGGGCGGTGGAATCCAGCCAGGATGGTCCAGGCAGCAGCCCTGTGCCTGGGGACCTGGGTGACAGCGGCACAGAGGGGAATGTGGTGGCCCCCATCACCTCTGGAGCTGCCAATGGCTGTCGATGGGCAGCAGGCAGCGCTGGACATCCCGGGCACTTCAGCCACCGTGGGGGCATCTCCGGGCAGCAACGGCCCCCCGGTTAGATGTGATCTAGGTAGTGACTCTATAAGCAAATCCTATAGGAATAGTTCTGAAATAGATTTTTCTGGTCCTTTGGGCATTTCCTTAACATTATGCAATTCTTCTAATAAACTTCCCAGATTTCCATTTAAAATTATTAGAGATTAAATAGCTTCTATTTTGTACTGAAAGGATATTTGCAGAATATCCAGCTCGGTGCAAGTGACGTGTATCAAACTTGCCTTCCAGCTGTAAAAAGCCAAACTGTCCTCTTACTAAAACGACAAAGCGGCCAGTGCGGCGCAAGAGGAGCTGAAAGAGACTCTCATGAGAAAGAAGTTCTCAGCAACCAGCTTTGTGGCCTTCAGAAACAGGTAAAGGCACTAAATTTGCTTTAATAACTAATCCCAAGCAGTGTGGTGTTTGGGTGGATTGACATTTCCATCCCTTTGCATTCCCTGAATTTTGCGGACAGAAATCTTGACGTCCATTTGGGAGGGAGATGGATTTTTGAACGTTTTTATTGTACCCACATAGATGCCAACTGTGCTTTTCACAGGCCAGTGCAGCGGAAGATCGCGTTTGTGAGCTGGAGGAAACGATGGCTGGCGAGCGGGAGAAGATCAGGAAGATGCTGGATGCAAAGGAGAGGGAGATGACAGACATGAGGGACCAGATACAGCAGCAACCGACCGAGTACCTGCTCCAACTGCTCAACGTTACGTTAGCACTCGGCGCTTACGGAAAACTCCTGAAAGGAGAAGAGGGGGACAGTAGGAGCTGCTGCTCAGCCTTCCAATGGGCACTTCACCCTGCATGGGGGACTCAGAACCTGGCATATTTGCCAGAGCTCGATGCTCCTCTCTGGGAGCTCACAGCACTGCAGACACACTCCTTCTTCCTTGTTTCAGTGAAGAAGTTGACTTTCCTGCCAACCTCGTGCAGTAGTGTTGGCGGAAAAAGGACAAGAGCGATGAGTCTTGAAGTCGATCGTGCAGCGTCCAAAAGGCTCGTGCGCCTTCTGGCCTGTTTCTGAGCCCCTGGTGTGGGCAGAGGTGCGTGCTCTGCCGGGGAGGAGCCCCTGCCCCGTGGCTGGTGCCTGGGGAGGCCCCGCAGCCGCAGCTACGAGAGGTGCCGGGCGGCGCCAGCCCCATTGTTGCGCGGCCCCGCACGGCCCCGTGTCACAAAGGGCGTCCCAGGGCTGGGTGCTTATAAGGGGCGTCCCCGGCAGCTCCTGCTGTGCTCTCGCACTGAGCTGGCGGCTGTGCTGGCGAGCGTGAGCGCGGGCTGAGCTCGACGGCGGAGCCACTCAGCTCCTTGCTGTATTCATTCAATACTCTTCTTCTGGAAATTACGACCTTTTTTTTCTCCCTCCCCTTCCTGACAATTCCAGTTTGTGGAAAAGGTAATGCTTCGTTTCCTTTGAGACAGGGGATGGTGTAGATAGAGAGAGGGTAGAAGTGTGGGTTGGCCTGTACCTTCCTCGCTGTCCACTGGGCTCTCCCGTTGGGGTTTGGGTAGATGCAGGCTGTCAGCGTAATTCCTGTTTCCTAGTTATCTTTTCTCTAGCACATCCAAAGAGGGCCAAGTCTAGGCACACCACTTGAGGGCTTTCCTTATGCACACAAGGAGATCTCCTTTAAAATCTGATTTCCTTGCAGGCACCAGTGTGAGAATGGCTCTGCCAGAAAGGGACCTGTATCCTCCGCAGAAGAGTTGCGCGGCCTGGCAGCAAACACGCAGTGTGGGAGGAGGCCTCTACAACCTGGGCGACACCTGCTACCTCAATTCCATCCTGCAGTGTTTGACGTACACCCCTCCGCTGGCCAACTACTTGCTGTCTCGCCAGCACAGCCAGTCCTGTGAGTCCTTGCTACGCGTTCTTTTACACCTCTTGGGCAGCTCTAAATGATGAAGAAACCACGGCAACTCTGGGAAAACAGCTCTGAGGATGAGAAGTAGAGGATGGAGAAGGGAGAGCGGACGTTGTACCTGTAACCTGTGGGGTGGTTTGGTGTTTTTCTTCCTTGAAGATTTTCCATAGCCGTGTATATTTTAATTGGGCTGCTTCCTTCTTTCCCTCCCCTCTTAGGTGAGAAGAAAGGCTTCTGCATGATGTGTACGATGGAAGTGCACGTGGAGGAGGTCCTGTCTTGCTCAGGCAGTGCCGTCGCACCTGTGGCTGTTGTCAGCAACCTGCCACGTGAGTCATTTCAGATGGTTTCATTTGGAGGTATTTTTCATTGCCGAAGAACCCCGCGTGTAACTGTTTTTTCCGGGTTCAGGTTAAGGAGGAGAGCTTTTAGAAGGGTCAGTTTTCTTTCCTTTTTGGGGGAGACTAATGTGAAAACCTTCTTCTTTCTCAGGAATAGGAGATTTCCAGTTTGGCGCTCAGGAAGACGCGCATGAATTCTTCGGCTGTGCCGTGCATGCCATGCAGACAGCTTGTTTGAGCAGCAGCAGCGAGTAAGCATGAGCACATGACCATGGAAATGTTCTCTGGCCCTTTTGACTCCTTCCTTTAAATCGTCAGTGAAACCCGCTCTCCGGGGCTCTCCTAACAAGGAAAACTCTTGCAAGAGCGAGCTCTCTGCCTTCCACCTTCTGAGCCACGATTACCGTTTCTTTCCAGCTGGGACGCATCTCAAGGCGGCACAGTCATTGATCAGGTCTTTGGAGGACTTCTAAGATCCAGAGGTAATTTTTAAAAATATCCCTGTCCTTAGAACGGTCTGTGGCTCTTTCTCCCTTTGTGGAAAACTGCTTTTTGCAGGCAGCAGCATGTCCAGGCTGCGCTGGTCAATTACATGGGCAGAGTTAGTGTCCGTCCCAACCTGAGAACCTTTTCTCTTTGCCTTCCAGTAACATGCTGGAGCTGCAAAGCTGTTTCAGACACCTACGAGGCATTCCGTGATATTCCTTTGGATATCAAGGTAAGATGTTTGGAAATGGTGGTGCAAAATGTTTTGAGGTCCCTGCAGGGGCCTCGTTTATCTCCAGTAAACTCCGTTGACTTCAAACTGCGGGTTGTTACCACGCAAGATGGTGGTGGATGGGAAGGGAAGTGGACTTGTGTGCTCCCTCGTAGAAGCCCTGTAAATGGTCTCCCTGCGCTGGGTGCCAGCTGGGCAAAGAGCAAGGATGCTGTCGACAGCCATGATGACGCTGTCCTACCGCCCTGCTTTGGACTCCTCAGTACGCACGTGATGCTGGACGGGTGGCTTTTGTGGCTTTTGCTGGTTTTGACCAGGCAGAGCACAGGACACTCTGGTGCTGCCCAGGAGTAGCTGTTTATCGGGTTAACGCTGGCACCACATGGGGAGCTGTTTCTTGGGATTTTGAGTTTCCAGGAGCTCAGTGCTCTCCTTTCTTTCTCATCCAGACAGCCACATCTGTCACCGGAGCTCTGGAGGACTTCGTCAGACCCGAGCATCTGGGTGGCGAAAACAGCTATAAGTGTAGCAAGTAAGATCTTTACTAATGACATCTTCATAGTAGATACTGGGTTATGGATTTGCATGTTTGGAAGCAGTAGTTAGGTTTGGACATCACTGAGAAACCCAGTCGTGACACAGCTTGGGTTTTTTTCTGTTTGTTTGGTTTTCTTCCCTGTACAACTAAACCTCCTGAATCATCCATGACTTGGAATAAAATGCATTTGTTTCTAAGATGGGTACATTTTTTTTCCCTTCTGCCTGAACTGGGCAAAACAAGCCTTAGCTCAACCCTAGATGGATGGGGGGTGGAGTGTGGGCAAGACAGGTTGCAACCGTTGGGTCTGTGTTTTCAAGGTGTGAACAGCGGGTCAGTGCGTCCAAGAGGCTTACAATCCATCAGTCCTCCAACGTCCTGACGGTGTGCTTGAAGAGATTCGATCCTTTCTTTGGCAGAAAGATTAGCAAGGTATGTAAACAAGTGCACGGCCACGTTGTCTGCTTGGAAGGAGTCCTTTCCCGAAGGAGAATGCTTGTTCTGGAAGTTGTTCGTGTCTGCACACGATGGCTATGGAGTGCAGCCGTCTGAGAAAAAGAATTGCAACAGCTCTGCCTTGCTCTTGCCCTTGTGGCCAGAGGAAAGTTCCAGGGTGAAGATGAGCACCTGGGTGCTCATGAAGAGTTGGGTTGGCCGAGAACAGTTTTCTGCCACTTTGGTGACGACATGGTGACACCTCTTTCTGATGAACTGAGAAGATCCTTTGACAGGATTTTCTCAGGCTGCTTCCCAAAGACTCTCAGGATAACTTGGGAATCCTCTTGGTGTCTCCTTAGGTCGTGCGGTACCCAGAATATTTGGACCTTGGCAAATACACATCTGAAGCGGCTGGAGGACCACTCCTCTATTCCTTGTATGCCGTCCTGGTCCATGAAGGTCACAGCTGTCAGCAAGGACACTATTACTGCTTTGTAAAGGTAAAAGTGTGATTTGCATTTGTCTGTTGTGCCCTTCAGTGATGTACTGCCTGTGTTTTTGTTTTCAAAAGCCTGCCGTTCATCTGAAGATAGAATTGCTTTGCTTTGCAGGCCAGCGATGGACGGTGGTACAAGATGGACGATGAGTCTGTGGTTCTGTGTGACATCCAGACGGTTCTTGGCCAGCGCGCATATTTACTCTTCTATGTCAGGTAAGAACAAGTGTGAAAGGGTGTTCAGAATACGCTCCCTCTCCTGTTTCTGATCTTGTTGTTGCTGTTCTTCTCTGGTGGGCTTTGCTTTCTGTCCTAAGAGAGAAAGACCGTCCAGCTGAGTTCTGTCTGCTCTGCAGATGGCCCCATCCTTTCTTCTTCTTCCTTGTTTGGCACTCATTTGTTGTGATTGTTTAAATTGCTATCTGTCTGCTCTCTGGGCCTGGCTAGCTGTGAAGAGAGGTGAAATGGGGGTTCAAGAGGGTAGAAAGATGAATTCCTGCTCTGGAAGGGGCAGATAGGACTGGCAGAGCACGATCTAATTTCCAGCTTCCAGTCCGGGTTCAGTCTTCTGCACGTCATATCAAGTGCTGCCAGAAGATGTTAGGATGAGAGTGAAGCCACGTGGAGGCTGCGAGAACAACCCTAGACTAAGATCCCTGTTGTTTCTCCAGGCACCACGATTTGACCCCTGGAGCGGGCGCTGAACGCCAAGAGACACAGAGCACTGGGTTGGCAAAGTCGGTTCCAGAGCTGAAGAGTCCATTTTCTGGAGGCTTCGTGGCACCGAGAAAGCCGGAAGGTGAAGCAAGTACGCAGAGGATCCAGCGGAACGGAAGCCCACGGGACTCCGCAGCGCCTCGCCCTCAGCGCTGCGGCAGGAAGAGAAGGCACTCTGCCACTGAGGAGGGGGAGAAGCTGGACGGGAGCCACCCGGACTGTCCGCCTCCCAAGCGCAGGCGCACCGGCCCTGTGGAAACGCAGAAGCGCGCTCCCCGTCAGCTGTGGCGTGGCAGTGGGATCCTGCGCCGCTCTTCCCACAGGGCCAGAAACAGCTCAGGTTATGGCAGAAGCTCCATTTGGGAACGGCTGTACAGCTCGAGCGGCCACCGAGCAGACTGGCACCCCAGGTCGCGAGGGGAGCAGCAGCCTGGGAAATACTCGCTCGAAAAACAAGGTGCGCTCCCCCCAGTGCCCGTTCACCCAGAGGCTGTGAACAAAAAACCGCCGTGCAGAAAGAGAAAACAGACCTGTGCAGAGGAGGGTGACGGTGCGCCCGAAAGAAAGCGGCGAAGGATAGAAGTGAGACTTCTGGCGATCCAGCCTTTAAAGGGAAATGCCAGAACGGGAAGAAGATCAAGAAATCCAAAGTGAGCACTGGAGAGGAGACTGCAAAGGAGGCTGTGTTTGCGGCCTCACCTGGCAATGCTGCCAACCTCTCTGCCAGGTGTTCCAGGTGCACGGCTTATGGACAGAAGCGTTCAGTACTCGTGACTGAAATTACCATCGAAACTGGCCACTGACCATCAGAGGCCACAGACAAACATTCTCAAGAGGATGCTGACCGCTGAACTTGACATGTGTGTTTGCAACAATAAAATTGCTGTCGTAGCCAAACCCAGTCCTAAGTGGCGCCACCTGATTTCCCTAGAGAGTTTGACGACTCAGGAAAAAATGGAGGAGCTTGGTTTGGGTTTTGTTTGGTTGTTTATTTCTTTACATTTTTTAAATTTCAGCCTTCATCGATGCAAGCAGCCTTGTGAGATAGAAGGGCAGAAGCTTTCTACAGCTGCTGAGCATAATAAATCAGCATGTAGAGTTCTCAGTGAAAATATGCCAAAGCACAGAGCATCTCCAGGGCTGCTCAATTAGAGACTCAGGTGCTTGTGTTCTCCTGGCAAACATGGACATTAGTGCTGGGGAAAAAAAGACAACAGTGATGAGTCTTGAGGATGAACTTTGATCTTGAGTGTCTCTTCCAACCAAAATGATT
Source organism: Columba livia (assembly GCF_036013475.1). Classification (NCBI taxonomy): domain Eukaryota; kingdom Metazoa; phylum Chordata; class Aves; order Columbiformes; family Columbidae; genus Columba; species Columba livia. Next base: position 1,412,265 of record NW_027043024.1, read on the forward strand.
CTGTGACTCTGTTCTACAGTTCTCTTGTTGGCTGCTTGAGCTTTTTCACCCCCTGCTGTAATCAGGTCACACCAGGGTTGGACACGAGGAGCTGTGAAACCTGCGTTGCGGTGCTGGACGATTGTTGGTGGTGAGTACAGAGCTTGGGTCGCCAGAGCTGTCCCTTCATCCTCCTTCAGTAGCACTCAAGCAGTTTGGAGGAAGCCAATCCTCAAGAACTCGCTGGGAAAGGCCAAGCCAGGAAAAAGGAAAGGTTGATTACAGGGAAGTATGAAATATATATGCAGGGAGCACTAAGTCAGAAAAGGCTTCCCACGCATGCGCGAGCGAGACGCCCTGGAGCTGTGCAGCACTGTGCGAGGAGGACACCCCATCCAATGCACCCAATTCCCGGCTAAACCTGAATAGCAGTAAACATCTATCAAATGCTCGGGCCTGTACAAGGATTGTTGTGGTCCCATTTCTTCTTTAGTCACTAAAAGGTGTTGGGCGGATGCTGCAGCACTGGGGGGAGATGCAGGGTCTGGTCAGATTGAAGCGGTTTTGGCCTGGGATCCGGTGCGTGCAGGGAGGTGGATTCACTGTGAAATGGCGGCTGGTTTGGGGGGCGAGACCAGAATCCACAGAGTGGGAGATGGGGCTGCAAGAAGCATCTTGTAATGATGCTTCCAGACTGATTGTGGAGGATGGGAGTAGGACACAGGGACGTGACCAGCGACGGGTCCTTCCTGCTGGGAGCCCTCGGGAGGGGGAAGGTGTAGCCTCAGCCTCTCCCTCTGCATCCTTTTTCGCTCTCCCTCTGCATTGTGCCCAGTCGTGCAGGGGTGGCTGGACCAGCCTGAGCCTCTTCCTTCAGATGCCAAGTCTCAGGGCCCAAACAAGGGGGTTATTTCCCCCGGGGGGCTCAGCAGCACCTCCTGACCCTGAGCAAGAGGTGGTGGGTGAACCATCCCTGAAAACATCCCAGGCCAGGCTGGACGGGGCTCTGAGCAACCTGAGCTGGTGAAGATGTCCCTGCTCATGGCAGGGGTGGCACTGGGGAGCTGGGAAGGTCTCAACCCAAACCATTCTATGATTTTCCGCTTCACAGCAGCAGTTCATGGCTGTTCCAGGTGCCGGTAGCTCTGTCTCTGCCCCTCCACCTGCTCTGGGTCACCGCAGGCCAGCCCGGCTGCTCCGGGGCTCAGCTGGGGCTGTTTAAGCCCTGACAGGTCTCACCTGGAGCCTGGTGGGTCCATAAGCACACACCTGGGCTCTTTGTGGGCAGCTCCCCTTATAAACCAGCAGCCTGAGTGTCCTGAGGGCTTTTTCTTTCTTTCTTTCTTTGTTTCCCCCTTTCAGGGCAGAGCTGGTGTCCCTGCTGCACTCATGGCAGAGACTGGGCGGTGCTGACATCCCAAAGGCCACCAGCGCATGCCTGTGTCCCCGCTGTTCTGCCAGGAGCTTCTGCAACGTGAGCAATGCCTTGGGGGCTGATCTGTTGGACCGCAGCTGCTCCGTCCCCGACCCACAGCTGGTCTGGAGGATCGTGTCCCAGGTGGAGTTCTACCTTTCCGATGAGAACCTGGCCAAGGATGCTTTCCTGCTGAAACACATCCAGAATAACAAGATGGGCTTTGTCAGAATCAAACTGCTGACGTCCTTCAAGAAGGCAGGTGGCTCCCGGTGCCGGCCAGCGGGGCTGCGAAGTGGTCTTCATGTGGAGGGTGTCCGTGTGTCTGGGTGTCCTCTGGGTGCTTCTGCTGGGGTGTATGGGGAGGTCCAGGTTGCCATTTCCAGAGCCCATTGGGAACGTTCTCCTGCAAACCCCAAAGATGCTCATGTGGCATGGCGACGTTGCTTTGCTGTGGTTTCAGGTTGATGGGGTCGCAGCCTGCCCGGACAGCAGGCTTAGGGTGGTCCCTGCCTGAGACGCTCATGGGGACGTGGTGACCCCTATCTCTTCCACAGGTGAAATTCCTGACGCATGACTGGAAGCTCACGCTCTACACCCTGCGGTTCTCGGAGCTGCTGGAAGCGAACAAGGAGGGCACCAAAGTGCGGCAGCGTGTCCCCATTCCCGGGTCCCGGCTCAGCATCCCCCCCAGCAAACTGCTGCTGGCCTGGGAGCTGCTGCCCTGCGAGCAGGACGTGCTGTCGCTGCTGCAGAAGAACTTCCTGTAGACCATCGTGAGGATGTTCAGAGCCTTCGGCGCCATCGCCTCCATCCACATCCTGCGCCCGGGCCGCAAGCTGCCCTCGGATGCGTGCAAATACGCGTCGCGCTTCCCCGAGCTGCTGAGCCAGTGCTGCTCGCTGGTGTAGTACGAGAGCCTGGGGAGCGCCCGCAGAGCCCTGGTGGAGCTCGGCCACCCGGGCGGCCAGAGCATCAGGGTGGTCCCGCTCAGCAGGAAGGGCTCCAAGAAGAAACCGGAGGTGGTGGAGGAGCTGGTGGATCATCCAGGTTTGAAAGCGCAGGCAACAGCCGCGACGTTCCCCTACGACCTCGGGGGCTCCCTGCTCGGCAGCGCTCGGGAGCTGAACGGTGCCTCGGCGTTGCCATCGCTCCTCCTGAACAAGGAGCCCTCGGAACCCACCTGGTCCAGCAGCGATTTCAGTCCCAGCGACTGGAGTGACACCTTCACCGGATCACTCCTCGCCAGCGACCACTTCCTTCCCTTTGACGCCAACGTGGGCACCGGCAGCTGCTCCAGCCCCGAGAGCCCCCGCGGTGCCTGAGGCAGCGGGGCACCTGCCTGGGCCCCCTGGGCCGGCAGCTCCTCTCAGGATCCCAAACCCTGATCAGGGATCTCCCCAGCAACAACCGGTGTGTCTGAGCTCCTCGGGCTCTGCGACGGGGTCCTGCGCCTGCCCCACAGCCACAATGGCACCGGCGGCTTCTCCAGCAGCATCGGGAGGGGAGAGCTCGTCCTGCAGTGCTGAGGCTTCTCTACATTTGGGTTTGGGGATTCTTTTTTTCTCCTGTTCTCTGTGCCCCCCCAGAGCTGTGGTGGGTGCTGCAGCTGCTCCAGGGACCCGAGTTTTGGGCCAGGATGAAGCTCGGGGTGCTGAGCGGCAGCGGGGGCTGCACCGTCACCAGCATCCGGGATGGGGACTCAATGCACCTGCTGCCGCCCGGACCCGCGGAGCTGGGGTCGCCGGGTGCTCCATGGCCCCCAGGTTGTGGAGCTGGGGTGGGAAATGAGCAATAAAGGGAGATGAAATTTCCAGGCAACTTCTGGCCAGTGTAGTGATTGTTTGGTTGGTTGCAGGACCAGGGAGTGGAAAAACAGCTGCCCAAGGTACGGCCAGATTAGGGCAGGAGGGTCCGTGCCCTGCAGTGCCTCCCTTGCCATTCTGGGGGTGATTTGGGGTTATTTTGCTGCAGCAGGGAGGCGAAGCCTGGTCTGTGGTTCCCAGTGCCCCTTCACCCCACCCCACACAGGCACAGAGCAGATCCAGAAAAACAGCATTTAATGGAAAACAAAAAAGAAAAAAGGTCCCATGAAAGCCACTCCAGCCCCCCTCCCCTAATGCAGCATCCCGTCCTCCCAAACCCCTCCAACCCCCTCCCTAATGCAGCATCCCATCCTCCCAAACCCCTCCAGCCCCCTCCCAATGCGGCATCGCGTCCTCCCAAACTCCTCCAACCCCCACCCCCCGGCGAACCCCATCCCCCACTCAGGGTCTAATCGCCCCCTGCCACCCCTGCCCTGCGCTTGCTGGGGGGCTCAGGCTCGGGGCTGTGCCCTCGTTTGTGGCTCCGTTTGTGGCCCCCCTGCTCTGCTGGGGCAGCCTGGGACTGTGGTAGCTCCATCGCTGCCCTGCGCTTGCTGGGGGGCTCAGGCTCGGGGCTGTGCCCCCGTTCGTGGCTCCATTTGCGCCCCCCCTGCTCTGCTGGGGCAGCCTGGGACTGCGGTAGCTCCATCGCTGCCCTGCGCTTGCTGGGGGGCTCGGGGCTGTGCCCCTGTTCGTGCCTGCGTTTGCGCCCCTGCTCTTCAGGCTTGGGGACGCTGCTGAGATGTTTCTTGCCCTGGGCATCTTGTAGAATGGTCTTCTGGGGGACCACAAGGTGGCTTGTGGAGTCCCCAGCGGCTTTGTTGTTGGGGGCAGCCGAGCAGCTGGGGCGGACATGGCTGCTTGGAGGTGTCCCTGCAGCGGTGGCCTTGCTGGAGATGCTCAGTTGTGTGAATTTTTCCTCCAGGCTCTGGTAGCCAGATGGGATGGGAGTTGGCAGCACTGGAGTGGCTGCGGCCACCACTGTGCCCTGGTGGTTATAGGGCACGGTCCATTGAATGCGGAACACCCTGGGGTCGAAGCAGCACCCACATGGTGCCGTCAGAAGCCCTGTGAGGGGGAGAGGGAGTTGTCATGGGCTGGTCCCCATCACCAATGTCCCCTGGGTCTGCTGGTGGCTGGGACATCCCCATGGGGTGAGCCTCTGTGCAGGGAACGGGGCTGCAAAGTGGGAGGAGACTCAGTTCTGGGAGGGGAAACGGGAGAGATGGCCCCGGGTGCTGGGGAGATGCTCAGAAACCGGGATTTTCTGGGCACATATGACCCAGGGCAGGGCCGCTTGGCCGCGCTGGCTGAACCCCTGTGCCGGGGACAGGGGTGGTGGGTGCTGGGAGTGCCCGGGGTCGGCAAAGGGACCGAAGGTGCCGGAGCAGATGGGGTGCCAGGGGTGCCGTACCTGCTGGTGGGGCCTGGGGGGGCGCCCAGGCTGCAGGGAAGGGCTGCTGCTGCACGGTCGGTGGGCGCAGCGGGGCTGAGCCTGCAAGAGAGACGGGAGCAATGGCCGGCGCTCGCCTCCCCACTTGCCCCCATGAGCATCCTGGGCTGAAGGGGTCGGGGTGGGTTCCTACCTGGAGGAAAGAAGTTTTGGGGGAGCACGAATGGCTGGAGCAGCCGCAGGACCGGGCGGACCCAGGAGCCGTTCGCTGGGAACATCATGGTCGCTCTGACTGTTGGTAACTAAGGACTCTTTGGGGTGTCCTAGGAAGGAATGTTGGGGCTCCCAGTGTTCCGCCCCAGCCCAAGAGCCTCCCCAGCTCCTCCTGGGCAGGGAAAGGGTTTAGGGGGTTGGGCGGGTGGTGGGAACAAATGCTTTTTGCTTTAAATGTTATTTTTCAGGGGGAAAAGGAACAAGTCAATGCAGCCAAGCTGTGTGTAGGGACCAAGCTGCACCTTGTGCCACACAGTGAACACATTTGTGACCATTGCCTGTGTTTCTGTGCGCTGGAGTGATGCAGAGACAGGAAAAAGGGACGCGAGGGGGTGTCACACAGCACGTGTTCCCCAGACCTCACTCCAGCAGTCCCCTGATCAGGAAAGCCGAGCAGCCCTGGATCCCCCTCGGAGCGGCTGAGCTTTGCCAGGCAGGTGACACTTGGGAGGAGATGAAACCCACCACTGTGTGCTCCCCAAAAAACGGGCTGGATGCTGCACATCTGCCCCCAGGTTGAGGTTGGATCTGGGGAACAATTTCTTCACAGTATCACAGTACGTTTGGGATTGGAAGGGGCCTCAAAAGATCATCCAGTCCAATCCCCCTGCTGGAGCAGGAACGCCCAGGTGAGGTCGCACAGGAACATGTCCAGGAGGGTTTTGAATGTCTCCAGAGAAGGAGACTCCACAACATCCCTGGGCATCCTGTTCCAGTGCTCTGTCACCCTCGCTGAGAAGAAGTTTTTTCTCAAATTTAAGTGGAACCTCTTGTGTTCCAGCTTGATCCCATTACCCCTTGTTCTATCATTGTTTGCCACCAAGAAGAGCCTGGCTCCATCCTCATGGCACTCACCCTTTATATATTTATAAACATTAATAAGGTCCCCCCTCAGTCTCCTCCAAACTAAAGAGACCCAGCTCCCTCAGCCCTTTTTCATAAGGGAGATGCTCCACTCCCTTAATCATCTTTGTTGCCCTACGCTGGACCCTCTCCAGCAGTTCCCTGTCCTTCTGGAACTGAGGGGCCACATCTGGACACAATATTCCAGATGGGGTCTCACCAGGGTGGAGTAGAGGGGAAGGAGGACCTCTCTCGATCTACTAACCACCCCCCTTGTAATACACCCCAGGATGCCATTGGCTTCCTGGCCACAAGGGCACAGTGCTGGCTCATGGTCATCCTGCTGTCCCCAGGACCCCCAGGTCCCTTTCCCCTACACTGCTCTCTAATATGTTATTTCCCAACCTATACTGGAACCTGGGGTTGTTCCTGCCCAGATGCAGGACTCTACACTTGCCCTTGTTAAATTTCATCAGGTTTTTCCCCGCCCAACTCTCCAGCCTGTCCAGATCCTGCTGGATAGCAGCACAGCTTCCAGTGTCACCACTCCTCCCAGCTTGGTGTCATCAGCAAACTTGCTGACAGTCACTCTATTCCCTCATCCAAATCGTTAATGAATATATTGAATAATATTGGCCCCAGTACTGACCCCTGAGGCACTCCACTAGATACTGGCCTCCAACTAGACTCCGCTGCATTGACGACCACTCTCTGTCTTCTCTCCTTAAGCCAGTTTGCAACCCACCTCACTGCTATATTGTCTAGACCACACCTCCTCAACTTAGCTGTGAGGATGCTGTGGGAGACTGTGTCAAAGGCTTTACTGAAGTCAAGGTAGACCACGTCCACCGCTCTGCCATCATCCATCCACCTTGTTACATTCTCATAAAAGGCTATGAGGTTGGTCAAGCACGACTTACCCTTGGTAAAGCCATGCTGACTGCCCCTAATAACCCTCTTATCCTTGATATGTCCTGAGATGGCACCAAGGATAAGCTGTTCCATTACTTTCCCAGGGACAGAGGTGAGGCTGACCGGTCTATAATTACCCGGGTCCTCCTTCTTGCCCTATTTGAAGACTGCAGTGACATTTGCTTTCCTCCAATCCTCGGGCACCTCCCCCGTTTCCCAAGACTTGGCAAAGATGATGGAGAGCGGTCCAGCAATGACTTAAGCCAGCTCCCTCAGCACCTGCGGGTGCATCCCATCTGGACCCATGAATTTATGGATGTCAGGACTACTTAATTGCTCCCTAACCCAGTCCTCATCGACTAAAGTAAACTCCTCCATTGACCTGGCTTCATCCGGGGTCTCAGGGGTACAGGGCTCCCCAGGACAGCCTCCGGCAGAGTAGACAGAGACAAAGAAGCATTCAGTAATTCTGCCTTCTCTGTATCTTTTGCCACCAGGGCACCCACCCCATTCATCAGTGGGCCTACGTTGCCTCTGGTATTAGTTTTATCTGCTACGTATATTGAAAAAGTTCTTTTTGCTGTCCTTGACCCCTCTCGCCAGCTGTAATTCTAAGGAGGCCTTGGCTATCCTAGCTGCCGTCCTACATTCTCTAACAGCAGCCTTATATTCCTCCGAAGCGGCCAGCCCCTGATTCCGTGACCTGTAAACTCTCCTCTTCTGCTTGAGCATACCCAACAGATCCCTATTCAACCACACAGGCCTCCTGGCTCTCTTCCTTGACTTCCTACGTGTGGGGATGCTCTGATCCTGAGCATGGAAGAAGCAATCTCTGAATGCAATCCAGCTATCTTGGGCCCCTTTTCCTTTAAGCAGTCTTGCCCATGGGATTTCCCCCAGCAATTGCTTGAAAAGGCCAAAGTTAGCCCTGCTAAAGTCCAGGGTTGCAATTGTACTTGCTCTTCTGTTCCTGCCACACAAGATGCTGAACTCCACCATCTTGTGGTCACTGCAGCCCAGGCAGCCCTCAACCTTTACTGGTGGCATGAAGATCATCTTAGGGCTCAAAATGGTGGCCATGGGGCATAAAATCACCTCAAAACACAAAATGGTGGCCCCAGGGGCACAAAATCACCTCAGGGCTCAACTGGCGGCCCCAGGGGTCTTGGGATCACCTCACGCCATTAAAACCCTGAGGAGCTGGAGCGGGTTGAGAGGAGGGAATGCAGCTGGGAAGGGGCTGGAGAAGGGGGGTGAGGGTGGAAATTGGGGGTGATTTCTTCCCCAAAGGGCTGTGGGGCGTTGGAACAGGCTGCCCAGGGCAGTGCTGGAGTCGCCACCCCTGGAGGCCGAGCAGACGAGGTTCTTGGGGACGTTTTAGTGCCGGGGTTGGGTTAATGGACTCGATGACCTTGAGGGGCTTTTCCACCCAAAACAATGGGCTAATAGGCTGATTTTGGGCATTCCCGTGCAACCACTCTCTCCTGGCCGGTCGGGCCGGCTCGGCGGTACACGGGGGTGTCTCTGCAGACATGGGGGTTCAATTCGGCTCCATTTCTCTCCCTCCAGCCCTCGGGATCCTGGAGCAGGACCCCGACCCCTCCACCCACGCCCTGGCAGGTCAGGCCATGCTCCTCCTCACCACCAGGACGAATCAGCCAAGACAGCGGCCGATCCTGCGGTCCCTCTGCTGCTGGCACCGCTAAGCCTGGCTTAAGTGCAGCTTTTCTCACTGAAACACCTGCATTTTCTGACAATAACTCTGGAAAAGGAGCCCGATCCACGGCGTCCTTCAGCCCTGAGGTGATGGCGGCATTTCTGGCCTCTCCTGACGCCGTTTTTCTGGGAAATCCCCCAGATCCTCAACCTCGGGGACGTGAAGTCAGGATTTTTGTGCTTGTGTCTTGTTTGCTTTTTGCTTTTTTGGGGGTGTTTTGATCGTGCAGATGGTGTTGACACTCCCCTCTGAGCAGGGGCGGCACAGACCTCTTTCCACGTTGTTTAAATAAATTGTGTTAGATCAAGATTCTCCCACTGGAACCAACAAACACCGATACATTGCAGGGAGGATCGCAATTAAGGAAATTGGCGCTGCTAAAAATGCCAAGTTTATCCCCATTAAGCAGCAGCAAAGTCCAGCCCAGAGGGCAGCGAAACCCCCGTTATTTTGCGTTTGAGAAGAGTCTGGGGAGTTCATCCCAGTTTGAGAAACAAAAACAGGGCAAAATGGGGATTTTGCTGCAAACGCGAGAACTTGAGCATCCGAGTGTTTCATCCGAGGGTCACTCGGGGGGGAATAAAACGCTCGAGGCCCAAAGGGATTTGTGGTGAATCAGCGTCAGGTGTTTTGATTTTGGGTGTCAGTTAAATGGTTGAGTCTTTTCCAACACAAATTATTCAGGGATTCTAAAACCGGAGGGAACTGGGGGTAAATTGTGGCGCAGGGACCGAAAAGTGAGAGATGTGTCCCCCCCGGGATCCTCATGTCCCCTCCAGGTCCCCTGTGTTCCCCAAGCCACTGCCTGCAGCCAGTGTAATGATGTTGTTGGGCTTTGTGGGTGGGTTGTGCATTAGAGAGGGACTTCTGTGGTTTGTTGTATTTCGTTGTTTTTTCTCTAAATAGTTTTGTTCCTTTGTGTGTTTGTTTGTTTTGGTAAATAGATTGATTTATGTTTTTTCAGCCCTGTGCTCTCTGTCATTTTCTTGTATCTGCAGAGCTGTGGTTTCCGCTCGCTCTGGGTTCCTGGGGCTGGAGGTGGCTGGGGGTGCTGGCACAGCCACCCCGGGGACAGGGGGTCCCTGTGCACTGAGGGGTCCCACTTGCAGAGACATGGCCCTGGGCACCAGTGGGGTTGGTTCATGGGCTGCTGGAGAGCGGTGTCCCCAACAGCAAAGCTGTCACCAGCAACGAGTGAGCCATGAAAGCCTTGGGAACAGCTTGTGCCGGGATCAGGGAGAAGGTTTTGCAGCTGTAGGTGCTGCTGTTTAAGGCTCTGAACCTACACACGTGCAGGGCTTTGGGGCTGTTCCCCACCAGGCTGGGGTCAGGACCGGGGTTGCTCCCAGCTTGCAGAAGCGTCCGGGCTGGAGCCAGTGGGAGCTGTTCCTCTCCTCTGGACGCATGCAAGGACATTCAAGTCCTTCTCAAACGGTGGGGCCCAGCCCGACACACAGTGCTCCAGGTGAGGCTGCACCAAGCCTGGACCCAGTGGGACAATCCCTTCTCTTGGCTGGCTGGTCGGGCTGTGTTTGATGTCCCCAAGACGCTGTTTGCCCTTTCTGAGCCCGGGCACACTGCTGGCTCCTGAGCCGCTGCCCCCCCAGCACCCCAGGTCCCTTTCTGCAGGGCTGCTCTCCAGCTGTTCCTCTCCCCGTTTACACTTGTGCAGCTGTTGCCCCCTGACAGGGGCAGAACCCGCATTTGGGCTTGTTACACATCAACCCATTCGTCATCGCCCAGTGCTCCAGTCTGTCCAGATGCCTCTGCAGGGCCTCTTGTCTCTTGACAAACTCAACATGGAATCACAGACTGGTTGGGGTTGGGAAGGACCTCTGGAGATCACCTAGTCCAACCCACCTGCTAGACTGGGTTCATCAGAGCAGATGGCACAGAATGGCATCTACGTGTGTTCTGAGTGTTTCCAGAGGAGACTCTCCATCCTCTCTAGGCAGCCTGTTCCAGGGCTCTGGCACCCTCACAGTAAAGAAGTTTCTCCTCATGTCGAGACAGATCCTACCTGCCTCGACCTGCTGGTCATGCTCTTCCTAATACTCCCCAGGAGACTCTTGGCCACAAGGGCACATTCCTGCCTCATGGTCAACCTGTTGTCCACCAACTTGGGAGAAGACTCATCGGCTTCTCTTTCTGCTCAGGCCCTGTAGGAAACACCCACAACACGTCACCCTATGTTAGTCTGGCCATTCGTTTTTACCCATAAGCTCTGGACTCGTTTTTCATCCCCTCGGGCAGAGCTTGATACATTCGAGTTGCTCTCTCACATAAAGCGCAACTCCCCCATCGCCCTTGCTGGCCTGTCTTTCCAAAAAAGTACAGACCCTTCCACTTGTGTGAGCTGTGCCACCGTGTCTCTAGAATGGCAAAGAGATCGTGGCTGTGTGACCATACACGGATCTCTCGCTGTTCCTGTTTGTTCGCCGTGCTGCGTGCGTTGGTGCACAGACATTTCAGAGAAGGAATCGAGTGTGCAGGTTTCCCGTGAGGTCTGCAGAAGGATCCACCACAGCCATACACACCCTGGAGCTGGTTGGCCTTCTGGTCCTCATCTTGGGAGGCAGCTCAGGAGCAGGGCTGAGGAGCAGGACAGAGGGATGGGGAGTGGGGAGGAGGAGAAGCAGGAAGGGGGTAGAGAAAGACAGGGAGGGGGATGTACAGATGGAGAGACAAAAAGAAAGGCAGGGAACAGAACAAAGGGACTGAGAAACAAAGCAAAGTTCAGATCGAAATGAAGAGACTGGAAAGGGAAAACATGCAGCAATGAGCTGGAGGAAGAGGAAAAGAGGGCTGAGGAGCAGGAAAGAGGAAGAGAAGACAAAGAAAAGGCAGAGCCAGCTGGACAGGGGAGATATAGTGAGAGGGGTTGGGGCCGGGAACAGGCAAGGAAGACAGAAAGACAAACGGGACAGAAAGACATCAAGAAGGAAAAGGGGCAGTAATCTGGACAGAGATGGAGAAAGAAGCAGCAGGGAAAGGGAAGACAGGCAGAAAGACAGAGAGGGAGCAGGAGAAAGAACAATCAAGGTTGGGGTAGATAGAGGTTGGGAAAAAATCCTGCGGTGGGCAGCAAGATGGAGAGGGAGTAAAAAAGAAGAGGGGCAGGAATAGGCGCAGGGAGCAGGACAGAGGGATACCGTGAGAAATGATGGGGCACGGAGCAGGACAGAGCAACAGACCAGAATGACGACAAAGAGAGACCAGGGATGGTGAGAACACAGAGGGGTGGAGATGGAGAGGGAGATACGAGAAACCCTGCACAGAGATTCAGAAGGGTGGAGGAATAGGTGAGGAAGCAGCAGAGGGACAGAGGGAGAAGAGATGAAGAGGAAGAAGGGCACAGTAGGAAAGAGGAGGGAGCAGGGAGGGACTGGGACACAAAACAGGGTAAAATGTCCCCAAGGGCCCAGGACTCACCACACTTCCTGCTCTCTGCACTGCCAGGCAAGCGTGGAGTTCAGGCACTTCTGTCTGTGAGAAATGCAGTTGTGGTTCGTGCTGAGATGTTTGATGTTTACAGATACAACCAAATGAGACTCGGGCTCTGAACCTGGAAAAAGGAAAAGGTGGTTAAGTTCTATGTAAAAAGTTCTGAAACTTGTTTATGAGGTTATATTGATAGAGGGAGCTAACATTTTCAGGGTTAACCAACCACATAATAAGGGCTTACTAACGAACTAACACTTGAAGCCACATAATGAGTATCTAGTTTAGAGCTGTCTGTAACCAGTTGTGTTAAGAAAAACCAGAACCTCATCGAATGCCGAGATCAGAAGTTTTACAGCACCAGCTGTAACCTTGAGGAGACAAGACAGCCAAGATTTACAGCAAAAGGGGCGCCAGTCTGGTATCAGTCGACTTGGCAGCTTGGGAGACCCATAGAGATATGGAGAGTCCCATAAAGACCCCTAGAGACCACAAAAACAACAGAGTCCCATAGAAACCCACAGAGACCATAGAGTCCCATAGAGACCACAGAGTCCCATAGAGACCCATAGAGACTCCTCCTCAAAGCCACCAAGTGACACTGCACAGGCGCAACAGGGGAGGGTCAAGGAGGAGACTATGGAAATGGTTCTCTGAGACTCATTTTAATGAGAATCGGGAAAGGTTATGAATATGTACAAGCATTCCTGGGGTCATTATGAATATATAACACCTTACTGTATTTAAGCACACCTCTTATTGTTTCAAGGTGTGCGTGCTGGGCGGAGCGAATCCCCCGCTCACCCAGCGCTGTTTTGCTTATGCTCTAATGAACCCGTTTAAGGAATACAATTAAGGAATTGGATTAAATGTTGTATATCCATAGAAAAAGCCTAAGTTATTTATTTCATTGCTTTACAACAAGTGATCAAATGTGCTATAGAAAAGTTCAACCACCTCCTGTATAGCAAAGGATAAAAGAAAGTATGGATTTTTGTTGCATCTAATCCGTAACGCAAGTACCAATTAAAAATACATTAGCAGTGGGTTCCTTCAAATATTCCCTGTGAAGGCAGTTCCTGGCACGATTATATTAGCGTTCTTACTATTTTACAGGAGAAACACAGGGCACGGCTGATTTTGCCCACGTGCAGCGCAATGATCACACGAGTGCGGTGAACCTGGTGAAAGGCCCTAGAGAAGGAAAATCAGGCTCCGTGTGTAGAGCCAAAACAGAAACCCTTTTCAAACTGTTTAATTTTAAAAACCTACAACAGGTATAAAGCAGAAAAAAGAGCAGTGAATGTGCATAATGACACAATTAGATGGTTTTTCTGTTTCATGATGTGCTCTTTTACTAAAACGTGTCTGCTGGAGTGGATATCCTGGACACGAACAGGCAGGTTCCTGGTGTTGTGCCCATGGTGATTCATCCACTGTGGCCGTGGGTGTCAGGCCTTGATACAACAGACACAAAACCTTGGGAGGTAGGTGATCACAGTAAAACACTTAAAGATAATGAGCTAGCAGACTTGATTTAGTCTTTATTTAAAGATACACATGGCTGCTGTCTTTTTTCCAGTTTAGTTAGGACGGGCTCCAATATCCAATATTAATTCTAATTACGTGACAAAAAATGGGGGGGAAAGCTTTATTTTTACAATGGTAAATACAGTCTAAATCGTAATTAGGGAAACAGATAAAGGGGTGTAGCAGATGAGGCACAGACTCTCTTTAAGATGTAGAGAGACATTTAATACAAACTCAGGTTTGTATTTGACACACCAGGTACCTCTGTCCCTGATGTACCAATCCCATATCAATCCCTCTGTCCCTGATGGTTCATGTCCCACACAGTCCTTGCTGCTTGTGTCATTCAACCAGCGCTTGTTCTCACGCTGTGACTCTTGCAGTTTCTCACAGGCCTGATGTCACAACCCTGCCACATCTCCCCTTCTTTGTTTAACAATTGCAGCCATAGCAGCGTGTAACTGCACAGCCACTGCACCATTAAAGCTTTTGTCAACCCTTCGTTGTGCACAAGAGAAGACACATGGTACACAATCAATAAGTACCAGACTCCACATACAAACATTCTAAGCAGCGGGTTAAAGGTCCATGTTTTGCAATTTTTGTGGCACCCGTAACTGTTACAGAATTGCTACTTAATATTCCCTGCATAGTGTTTAACACAGAATAATGAGCTCCCAGTCAACTACGAATTCTCCTTCTCTGTTCTCCAAGTCAGGACCTATATTAACATATTTCTGAGCTGTCGGTTTAAGACGGTGTAAAAACTCAGTGGGAGACTCCTCACGATCCTGTTTCATCTCAGGAGGTTTTGGCGTATTTACAGCTTTAGGCACAGCGTGTCTAATCCCGTATAAAATGCACTGTCCATACCAATGCAGCCTGTCCCCCAATATAAGGATAACAGGATCCCACCCTGGACTGATCGAAAGACAACTTTGATCTCATATTCTCTGTGTATTCTACACCAATAGCTGTTCTTCAACAAACCTTTGACTGGTTTCCATTTCTTTCCCTGATTATCCTTTTTCAAAACAAATGGATCTGAAGGGGATAAAGACAATGCATATGTAACATTATGTATTGTGTAATATGCCTTATGTAATAGGCAATATAGGATTTAAAATATATATCTTACTATATATTACATGTAGCACATTACTATACTACACATCTCAAAGTATACCCACCTAGACCTGTGCAGCATATTAATGTTATTTACAGTGGCCGCCATTAATTACAATATTCAATCAGATTCTCCCTGGTTGACTCCCTGTTGAACAGCAAACGATCCTTTTCCAATGTCAGAAAATACAGCCCGGGGGGGATTTCTCCCAAATCCCTCCTGTCGATTGTCCACTGCCTACTTCACAATCACAATAACAGACAATTGGTGAACTGTAAGTACTGGACTATAAAATCACCCAAGACACAAGTAACAACAACAACAAACCACTAAAGACACAAACAATTATACAATTGCTAAGGCACAAACACCAAAATCACTAAAGGTACCTTTCGCAAATTGCTGTGCCCTCGTTTTTCTCTTTTCTTTATTGTTTTCTCATTTTTCTCTTTAATTTTTTCTTTCTTTCTTTTTCTAAGTTACCCAGTTTACCAAAATGCGCAGACGCGAATGCGCAGACCCAATGCGCTGGTGTCGCCCACGTCTCGTGCAGGCAGCGTGCCAACCCAACCAGACAATGAAAGTGCCTTATCTCATTGATGGGGTTTTACCCGCGTCCCGAGCTGGTCCGAGGATCTGTGGTCCCTTCCGGGAATTCCCCGGTGCCGGCACAAGGTCCCAGAGATCCTGGGGTCCACGGGAGGTCAGGCAGATCATCCCATCCACTTGCTCCTCCATTCAGTCAGGTGCTGCAAGAGAGGGACAGAGAAAGAAACAGTTAGGACCGGATTAACAACCTCGTCACCCCTGTCCCCAAACCTGCAGGCGTCCTAGGAGGCCTGATCTAAGTTTGGCTCTTCTCCCTCTCTTTGCTGGAATACTTCACTGCACAAATTTCTGTCATGAACACTCTCTGAACCAATCTGATGTGTTCATAGTTCCCAGCCCAGCGTCCATTCCTCAAGGTACCTCAGCATTTCCCTTTGAAACCACACCTGAGTGCCATCCCGTCCTGAGCTACCTCAGCATTGCCCACTGCAGCCTCCCCGACGCCATCTCCTCCCTGAGGTGCCTCAGCCTTTCCCGCCAAAGCCTCCCCGATGTCACCCCCTCCCTGAGCTCCCTCAGCCTTTCCCGCCCAAGCTCCTTCCGCGCCGTCCCGCCCTCAGGCTCCTCCGCCGCTCCCGCCGCTCCCCCCGTTCCCGGCCCCTCCCCGCGGCAGCGCCGCCCCCGCCCCTCGCGCCCCCTGGCGCCCCCACGGCGGCCCCGGCCCCGCCTGCGCCGCTCCCGACCCGGCGCTGCCCCCTCCAGCTCGCTTTCCTCCTCGCAGAGGCCCTGTGGCACCACGGGCTCCCCCCTCCGCCCCACGGCCCCGCCCGAGCCCCGCGCAGCGCTCAGCCCGGGGCTCCCTTCCCTCACAGCCGCCCGCGTGTTTCCCCCTTGCCCCTTTCTCGGCCCGGCCCGGGGCCGCGCTCTTGCGGCTGGCTGCCCCTCGCCTTCCTCCTGCCGAACCCAGCCCGTCCCTCCCCCTCCAGCCTCCCCCCTCAGCCGGGACCGGGGCGGCCCCGTCCAGTCTCCCCGCTGTCCGCCCGCCCCTCGCTCACCGCCGGCCCCGCCGCTCCTCGCGCGCTGCTCCCGCCGCCGCACCGCCGGCACGCGCTCCTCGGCCCGCGCGCTTCTGCAGCGTGGTCCCGCCCATCCCGCGCAGGAGCCAATCCCGTCCGCGCCCGCCACCGGGCCCCGCCCCCCCTCCCGGCCCGGAGCCGCCGGCGGCCGCAGAGCGGCGCTGTCCGCCCGCAGCGTGGCCCCGGCCCCGGCGGGTCAGCGGCAGCGGGGCCGGGAGCGCTCGGGCTGCGCCTGCCCGGGACGGCCCGGGACCGAGGGCTCCGCCGCCTGCCCGGGACGGCCCGGGACCGAGGGCTCCGCCGCTGCAGCCCGTTTCGTGCCGTTTGCACCCCGGCTTACACGGCTGCAGCCTTCCTGCTGCTGCAGCTCACACATCTTTCTTCCTTCTAACTGCACAGCAGGTCACACTCACAAACGTTCCGTGCTCGTTGGCGTAAGAATATCTGCAGAAGGATCTACAAACATTACAAAGATATACCACCGACCACAGCTTTCTGAGCTTTCAGGTTAAAGTTCCTGTAGATAATCCATGTTTCAATAAAACAGACACCACCAGTAGAGCTGCTGCCTCTGCCGTCTTTGTTCAGAAAGAAGTGACAACACCAGAAAACACATTGGCAGCCGGTGCTTTGACCAGTGAAGGTGGGATCTGCAAAAGTCTGATTAAACCAAACAGCCTGAGGTCTTTATGAAGCTGCACATCTGCCAGGAATGCTAAAATGCAAGAGTTTACTCCTGCAATATTCCACAATGGAACAGCCACTTCATATCAGATATCATCTCAAAGTTCCAAACCAGTACATTAAAAATCTATCACTAGGTATTAGAAGACCACTGCAAGATCTTATTGCTTTTTGAGTTCAATAATAATTTTTCAATAAACCAAAACCCAAACAGTTTCTGCGGTCTGTTGCTCATCCTCCTTTTCATTCATTAGCACTGCAGCAATCAATTTTTATACGACGTGTCAAAAGAGGCGATTGAAAAACCCCAAACAAAACTTTTTGAAGCCCACGGACCCCCCGCCCTCCCTGACCCCCCCCCCCACCCTGAGCCCCACGATCACCGCTTGGTGCAGGAGAGGAGCACAACTCGACATGTTGTATCTGTGATGCTGTATCTATTATGCTGTACCTAGGATGGTGGGTACATCACAGCATCACAGTGTGTTTGGGGTTGGAAGGGCCCTGGAAAGCCCATCCAGTGCAATCCCCCCATGGAGCAGGAACACCCAGATGAGGTTACACAGGAAGGTGTCCAGGCGGGTTGGAATGTCTGCAGAGAAGGAGACTCCAGAACCTCCCTGGGCAGCCTGGGCCAGGCTCTGCCACCCTCACCGGCAAGAAGCTTCTTCTCAAATTTAAGTGGAACCTTTTGTGCTCCAGTTTGCACCCATTGCCCCTTGTCCTGTCCCTGGTTGTCACCCAGAAGAGCCTGGCTCCATCCTCCTGACACTCCCCCTTTCCATATTGATCCCCAGGAATGAGTCCCCCCTCAGGCTCCTCTTGTCCAGCTCCAGAGCCCCAGCTCCCTCAGCCTTTCCTCACACGGGAGATGCTCCACTCCCTTCAGCATCTTGGTGGCTGCGCTGGACTCTCTCCAGCAGTTCCCTGTCCTGCTGGAACTGAGGGGCCACAGCTGGACACAATATTCCAGGTGTGGTCTCCCCAGGGCAGAGTAGAGGGGCAGGAGAACCTCTCTGACCTACTGACCCCCCGCTTCTAACCCACCCGCGGTACCACTGGCCTTCCTGGCCACAAGGACCCAGTGCTGGCTCATGGTCACCCTGCTGTCCCCAGGACCCCCAGGTCCCTTTCCCCTACACTGATCTCTAATATGTAATTTCCCAACCTATACTGGAACCTGGGCTTGTTCCTGCCCAGATGCAGGACTCTACACTTGCCCTTGCTAAATTTCCTCAGGTTATTCCCCGCCCAGCTCTCCAGCCTGTCCAGGTCCCGCTGGATGGCAGCACAGCTCCCAGTGTCACCACTCCTCCCAGCTTGGTGTCACAAAACTAAGGCATCTGAAATGCCAAGGGCTTAGAATGCAATCAAACAGTGTTACTTTATTATTTTGCCCGTAAAGCGGCACGCGATAGCGAGAGAGTAAGAAAACGAGAAAGGAAAATGAAACGGGGAAAGAAGAAGGAAAAGATGGGAATGAGGACTGGTTTACCAGCAGGTGAGTTCCAAAGGCATCCCTCTGGTGTCCAGTCCCGTGGAGTCCTGCCGGTCCTCCGTGGTGGTTTGGGATCCTCTGGTGGGGAGATCTCAATGACGTCCAGTCAGGAACCATCTTTATACTTCTTCACCCCCCTCGCTCCCATTGTTTCAGGCCAATCTCCGCCTTTGTTTCTCAATCCGGGCTTAACTGCACAGGCTCGAAAAGTCTTCGCCTCTCTTGCCAGCGCTTGTCTGCGCCTGCGTGGCCTGCATTCAGGGGTATCTCTCTGGTCCATCGGGTGGCCTCAGGACCCTAGGCGAGCTTCTGGGCATGCTCTTTTCTGTTGGCCTTTGTTCAAGGGAGCGGGTGGGGGACAAGGTGTGACTGAGGCTGCAGGTAAGAATCCATCTTCTGGACGGCAGCGATTGTCCCTGGGTCAGAGAGACCCGTCTAACAATCCCTTTTAGGGGGTGGGGGCTGGCTTGGCTGAAGAAGCATGCAAACTCCACACAGCAACCAGTGTTAGCAGTAGCCTTCCAGGCTGGAGACACCTGTGCACCACAATGCTTCTCCTCAGGCCTCTCTCTAAGTCACTGTCAGTCTGTTCTTGGTGGCGATGTTCAGGCAGATTCTGGTTTTGGACCGACTCTTACAGAGCTGGAGCAGATTCTGAGAGTTTGCTGTTCCAGAAAGGTTTGGCTGGTGCAGCAGCGGAGAGGTAACGGCCAGCTAGGATGGGTCCCCAGAGGGATGGATGCTTTGGGACCGGTGGCACGTGCATCTCCCTAACCAGGCAGCAGAATGCGCTTTGGGCCCGGTAGAAGGAAGGTGGCAGAGGCAATGCATTGGAGAGCTGGCAGGCTAACACTGGGAGTTGGATGAGGCCACCTCCTTTAGCAAGTGAGTCACTGAACAGCTCACAAGCACTGTAATAGCGCACCTTGAGAGAAACTTGGTTGTCACTAAAGGGGAAAACGGTAGATTCTATTGCTGAAGACGGACTGTGTGGTTTTGTGAATGTGGCTTCAGCCTATTTCTTCAAAGGAGACTCATACCTACTTAAGAAAACTCATGACGATCATGTTGAAAACAAAGAATCAGCGTGGTGAGGCTGTCAAGTGGCCCTTGGTTTGTCCTGCAAACAACCTCTGAATGCGGATTCTTGCAGGTGTAGCGGAGCAGGCAGCAGCATCTGAGTAAAGCTCTGGGGGACCGGGTCCTGTGTGCTGGGGACAGCTTCCCTCGCCATTCTCTGCTCCCTCCTCCTTCAAGCAGGGGCTGCCCCAGCCGCGCACAGCCAGTCCCAGCCGGGCCCGGAGGTGGGTGTCTCCATGACAACCGCCCGGGCTCTGTGACGTCATAACCAGAGGCCATTGTGACGCGGGGGTCCCCGCCCTGACCGTGGGGGTATTTAAGGAGCGAGAGCCCTGGGGTGCTCACTCCCAGGAGAGCAGCTTCTCAGGAGCAGCAGCTTCTCAGGAGGCAGCAGCTTCTCACGAGGCAGCATCTCCCCTGGGTGCCCGTTGCGGCTCTTTGATAGAGGAGACCCAAGATGCCAACTGACAAGGAGGTGTCCTGCTCCTCCTCCTGCCCGCAGATCAGCCACAGCCTGGGCCAGCACACCCTCCAGAGCACCTGGGTCACCCCCTCGGTCCAGGAGCGCTTGCAGGACCACCATAAAGGTCCCCAGGAGGGGTCTGGCTGGCCTCGCAGCACCAACAGCGAGGCAGCAGCAGAGGCAGAGTGCCCGGCACCTGCCCCACAGGGCCCCACAGCCGACGACGCGGCTCTGTGGGACACAGCCCAGCGCATCGTCAGTGAGGCCGTGCGCAGGGCTGTGGCTCAGATCATGGCAGCTGGCCAGGAACCAGAGGAACAGCAGGACCTGGCCCAGCCCATGGACCTGCAAGATGAGAACAGCAAAGAGGCGTGCCAGGGCGGAGACACCATCCAGAGCATCTGGATCAACCCCTCGGTCCAGGAGCACCTCCGGGACGTCCCTGCAGGTCCCCAGGAGGGGTCTGGCTTGCCCAGCTGCACAGACATGGAGGCGGCAGCAGAGGCAGAGCGCCCGGCACCTGCCCAGCACAGCCCCACAGAGGACGATGTGGACCTGTCAGACATTGTGGAGTACATCATCAGTGAGGCCGTGCGCAGGGCTGAGGCTGAGATCCAGGGACCTGGCCAGCAACCGGTAGAACAGCAGGACCTGGCCCAATGCACGGATGTTCCAATGGCAGCACCAGCACCTGCAGGACTTGAAGCCATTGAGGCTCATTTGGCAGGAGAGGATGAGAGACAGGCCAGCACAGCCCCTCTCGTCCCAGCTGCAAAGGAGGAAGAGGAGAACACGGTTTCTCCAATGTCTGCAGAGCATGGGGGAGAGACCAGCGCAGACATTGCCTGCCCAGCGCAGGGCCCGGCTCCACGGCGACGGCCTTCCCGGTTCAGGAGGGCGCTCCGGGCTCTGCGCAGGGCTTTCCGCTGCAGCTGCACCGCGGGACAGCAAGAGGAGTAGAGCTGCGACCGCGGCGTTCACCTGCCCTGAGGACATGGTGCTGCCAGCCTCTGCTCGGCCTTGGATTGTTTTCAAAATCAATAAAGCCAAAAAAAAAAAAAAAAAGACAAGTTTTCCCCCTGTGCTCCTCTGTTCCTGCTCCATCTCGGGACAAAGAAGGCTGCAGGAAATCTCTGTCCTCGGGGTGTCCCGGCCTTGGTTGCCGGAAGCCCTGGGCTGGTGCTGCCGCAAGCCGGCAGTCTGGCTGGATCCCCCTCAAGCTCCCTTCCCACCCGCCTGTCTCCAGTTCCAGTCCAGGACTTGGAACATTTGAGATCTATTGCCGACTTGGCCTGGTTGACCTGCACCGTACGGCATCCCCTTCGTCTCACAAGGAACCTGCCCATTGCAGGGGTGTTTCGGAGCACCTGCATGAGCTGATACAGGCAAGAGCCTCCAAACCCTCATGTGGTCCCTCTCCTCCACCGAGGGTCTTCCAAGTCAGGAAGAGCCAGCTGCTCGCTCCCTTGCTGGAAATCTGAGCCATGACCCATCTCTGCACAAGGCTCTGATGCACAAGGCTGCCAGCATCACAAGAGCACATTCAGGCCTGAGACACCGGGGAGAAGCGCTGCAAACAGTGCTGGTCTTGACAAGAAATCCACCTGCTCAGAGCTTTGTCTCAGATGCGAGTTACTCTGCCCTGGGTTTCTGGGGCCCAGAAATGGAGGGAGGCTCAGGTATAAACCCAGTTAGCCAAGAGCCGCAGCAGCTGCTGATCCCTGTGTGGCGCACTGCAAACCAGCCATGGCTGTCTGTGGCTGCTGCATGCCCCGGGCTGCAGCCTTCGCAGCATCCTCCTCTTCCCCAGCACCCCCGTGCACTGCACAGACCCAGAGCTGATTGCAATGGCTGGGGCAGCACCGGGCAGCAGCAGCATCTCTCTCCCCAGCCTCCAGCTGCCCAGTTGCCCTGCAGGGAATTTCTGCCTGGGAAGGGCAGAGTTGTATTGCGATCGGCCGGGGGCTCAGGACAAAGCACAGCACCGCCACGTCCCTGGAGCAGAGCCCTTCTTTTCCTGGCTTGGACTGGTGTATTCCTCCTGCTCACAGCACAGTCCTTCTCTGGGATAAGGTGACGCCAGCACTTTCAGGGAAATTGGAACGTCATGATGGAGTGGACGTGAAACAGCCACACTTCCCGAAAAGCCAAAGGAGTAAAACTGACATGGAACAAAGCAAGTAACTTGCCACAGCTGTCCAACCTGCGCTCCTCAGGCGGGAGGTGACCGGCGACATGTTCTGGTGCTGCGGGGCTGTGCCGCAACAAGTCAGTTGGGGCCGTGGCCAGAAAGGTAGTGATGTACATCTAGAGATACCCACATCGTTCTGTGGGAAGCATCTGTTTCCTCGGCACGATTTGGAACACTTTTGACACACGGGGCTTGCTGGGCCCTAAATCACAGCTGCGTTGACTCCTCTAAGCCTCCCAGTTCCAATTCAGCAGGTGCCCAGTTCAAGGTGTTGACTCAGCAATGTGTACTTCACTTTAATCTGTATTATGTATTATGTATTATGTATTATGTATTATGTATTATGTATTATGTATTATGTATTATGTATTATGTATTATGTATTACCAACAGTAATTTGCCAACAGGAGGAGTTCTTGCTACATTAACAGCAAAAGCCATGCTGAAAAATGCAAGGGAGCAATGAGGGAGGGCTGGAGTCGTGCTCGGGAGCTGTGTCCGTGCGGGAAGGTTTATGTGTCTTGCTGGGTAGTGCCCAGAGAGTTGGTCTGATCGCACCGCAGAGCTCCCGGAGACATCAATCTGTTTGCTTCTTTCCTACACCAAGCTTTAAAGGCTGGTTTGGATAGTCAAATGGGATTCAAACGTAACATTCCTCCAAGAAGGCCTTGGGTGAGTCATTTCCCAAAATTCCAACTTCTTTTCCAGGGAGGCTGAATTTCCTCCATAGCAATCAAATGATCAGGTTTTGCACAGAAGAGTTGCTGTGGTTCTAAGCATCTTTATTTTGTCTATGCTGCCTTAAAGAAGCAGCTGATCTGCCTTTTGCTTTTGGTGATGGAAGTCGGGAATGGCCAGCGCTGTACTTCATGTCAGGATGGTTTCATTCTCGAATTATTGAATCGTTTGCCGGATGCAACTAAAAGAACAACACCTCCATCTCTTCCAGGGCCCTGCTCTTTAGTCCGCTCTCAACATCACCAGCAAAGAGCTGCTGCTTCTCTTCTGCACGGGATGTTTGGACATCTCTTTGCTAGAGGGACAAGGTCCCTTTGATCAAGAGACTGAAGCAGAAGCATCAGAAATTGACATTCCTCCAAGTTTTCCCTCAGTGCCTCAAGTTCCAAAGCAAAGAGAAGGGCATGGCGGTGGTGCCATTTTCTACCCCAGGGATAAAATTGTGGCAGGAATCATAGTATGGAACATCTTCTACAGGATGCCTATTGCCGGCAAGGTCAGTGCAGGACTGGTGTGCTGAACAGTGAGTCTTGCTTAGATTGGGGATTTTCTTGTGGAAAAATCCATCTGCCCATTTAAAATGATGAAAAAGAAATGGAGATGCTCTGTTTGGTACGATACTTGCAAGAAACTTGTAGGTTGGTTGTGCTTTAGTTGTTAGCAGTGCAGGTCAGAGCGGCTTCACAGTATCACAGTATCACAGTATGTTTGGGATGGGAAGGGACCTCAAAAGATCATCCAGTCCAATCCCCCTGCTGGAGCAGGAACGCCCAGGTGAGGTTGCACCGGAACATGTCCAGGAGGGTTTTGAATGTCTCCAGAGAAGGAGACTCCACAACCCCCCTGGGCAGCCTGTTCCAGTGCTCTGTCACCCTTACTGAGAGAAGGTTTTTCTCAAATTTAAGTGGAACCTCTTGTGTTCCAGCTTGATCCCTTTGCCCTTGTCCTATCATTGTTTGCCACCGAGAACAGCCTGGCTCTGTCCTCGTGGCACTCTCCCTTTATATATTTATAAGCGTTAATAAGTTCACCCCTCAGTCTCCTTCAAACTAAAGAGACCCACCTCCCTCAGCCTTTCTTCATAAGGGAGGTGCTCCACTCCCTTTAATCATCTTTGTTGCCCTACGCTGGACCCTCTCCAGCAGTTCCCTGTCCTTCTGGAACTGAGGGGCCCAGAACTGGACACAGTATTCCAGATGGGGTTTCACCAGGGTGGAGTAGAGGGGAAGGAGGACCTCTCTCGATCTACTGACCACCCCCCTTGTAATACACCCCAGGATGCCATTGGCCTTCCTGGCCACAAGGGCACAGTGCTGGCTCATGGTCATCCTCTTGTCCACCAGGACCCCCAGGTCCCTTTCCCCTACACTGATCTCTAATATGTAATTTCCCAACCTACACTGGAACCCGGGGTTGTTCCTGCCCAGATGCAGGACTCTACACTTGTCCTTGTTAAATTTTATCAGGTTATTCCCCACCCAACTCTCCAGCCTGTCCAGGTCCCACTGGATGGCGTCACAGCTTCCAGTGTCACCACTCCTCCCAGCTTGGTGTCATCAGCAAACTTGCTGATAGTACACTCTATTCCCTCGTCCAAATCGTTAATGAATATATTGAATAATATTGGCCCCAGTACTGACCCCTGAGGCACTCCACTAGATACTGGCCTCCAACCAGACTCCGCTGCATTGACGACCACTCTCTGGCTTCTCTCCTTAAGCCAGTTTGCAACCCACCTCACTACTCTATTGTCTAGACCACACCTCCTCAACTTAGCTGTGAGGATGCTGTGGGAGACCAAATACTTTCACAATATGCCTGGATACATTTAGTTTTCAAGGACAGCGTCTGCGAGTACGCGGCTGAGGAAAACATGCAGGCTGACTCAGTGTGAGTGATAAAGCATGATTCAACTTTATTGCCCAAAATAGCGCGTATTTATACCAAACACAGTAATTATGCATACTTGTCTCTACCTAATAGGCTTTGCACTAAAAAGGTTACGTTTACTTCCTCCACCTACTTGGGTTTAGTTAGCTATGCACTTTCCGCATTCCTCTGACCCTTATCTCTTCAAGGATATGCAGACCCTGCCTTAGTCAGTACTTTTCCATTTCCCCCTTCCCCACGCCCTAATATTCAAGCTAACTAAGGCCTAGTTATGTCAACTAAAATGGGCTCTGCTCGTACACTTGCTCGGTGGACTCATGTCCACGCTCCTTGAGCCAATCCCTGACAAGGGTCCTCCAGGCACAGCAATGGTTCACATCAAAACACAAGTAAAACTCCAAAAGGAATGGAAGGTCATCAAGATAAGCTGTTGCTACTTCAGAAACAGCTAAAGGATAATCCTAAATACTGTAAGACTACTACTGAATTTAGTAAGACAAGGTGTAGGTAGACCTGAGATGTCTCCGTGTCTTTGCATCAGATGTCACCAGCAAAGTCTTCCAGGCCTTTGTGCTTTCAGCCAGGACTCTGGAGGACAACAACTGTGGTGGATGGGGATCAAGCCAGGGGTTTCATGAGCAAACTGCAGCCTTACCAGCCCTTGGGACCAGAGAGTTTGCATCCAAGAGTGCTGGGAGAGTGTTTTTCCCCAGTTGATGCTGGTCTGGTATGAACCCAGAAAGAAATGCACTCAGACTCTGAGGTATTGTTTAAAATGCTGTTCATTAGGTCTGGCTCTACAAGAGGGCTATCACAGAGGCAATCTGTGTCCCTCTGGATGGTGGAAACCCAGGTGGTGTAGCACTGAACAAGCTTCCGAACATCCACTGCCAGGAGGTGGCCCATGTCTTGTCAAAGCACTGTGACATTTTTGGATGATATGAGGTGAGGTGGGACAGCTTGCTGAGCTGTGGTGTTTCAGCTGAAGGATACAGGGTCTGCTGGAGAGAGTCTCAGGGAGGGTAGGACAGAGGGATCCCCCTGTGTGAAGGATCAGCTCAGATATATGGAGCTGCTCAATGACATGGGCAACAGGTTGATTTATCTTGTGTGAGTGAGGATGACAGAGAAGTTGGTGAGGATGACACTGTTTCGGCAGTGAGCACTTTGAAGATGTGATAGCAGAATTCCCCCATGGATACCGATGCAGAGTGTCTCCTGAGGAGGTGTGGACAGACAGGAAAAGCAGATTCAACTTCAGCAGGTCCCCACCACAGATGGGCTGTGTCCATCAGTGCCAGCCCCTCTCCTCAGACCAGAACAAGAGTCCTGCTCCAGCAACAGAGCAGCCTGACCCAAAGGAGTGTCTGCAGAAAGAGGTTTCTCTTCCTCCTGGATTCCTCCCTGCAGGCACAGAAATGCTCCATTACTCTTCTCCAGGGACATCCCTTTCCCCAGGTGAGGGTGTCCAGCCTGGCCTGGCCGGCTGGTCCTGGTTCCCTCCCTGTGCTCCCCACAGGGCCCTGAGCTGGCGATGCTGCTCTGCAGAGCGAGGGGCTGTGGTGCCTGGGGCCATGGGCTGACTCTGCTCTGGCCACGCTGGTTGGGCTGGGAAACAGAGCCAGCTGGATGAGGATCACTGCTGCTGAGCCCTTGCCATCTTCCCAGCTGGCTCAGGAGCCCAGGACAAGGCTGGGCAGGACCATGGGGTGTCTCTCATGGCACCAAGGGCAGGGGAGGGCTGAACCAAGATGGTGTCCTGAAACATCCTCCAGTCTGACATCTTTTGGCATCCTGGCTCCTCACAGCCTGTCCTGGCATTGAAGGGCCCTTGTTACCCTGTGCCCTCCTCAGGTTCACCTCTTCCTCTGGGACACCTTGCATGATCACTCCTTTTACCAGGACTGTTTTGTTTAACCCAGCAGGCAGCTGAACATCACACACAGCCCTTCTCTTACTCCCTCCAGCCCAGTGGGATGGGAGAGGGAATCAGGCAAGAAAGAAACATCTTGGGTCAAAATGAAGACAGTTTAATGAGACAGAAAGGCAAAACAATAACAATAGCAACAATAGCAATAGCTACAATAGCTACAATAGCTACAACAGCTACAACAGCTACAATAGCTACAACAGCTACAATAGCTACAACAGCTACAACAAATATAATATAATAATGATAATAAATAAAATAATTATAGTAATAGTAATTATAATAATAACGATGGCAGTAGTAATAGTAGTAATTGCAAAAATGTTAATAATAATAACAGGAGATATAAACCAAGTCACACACAATGCAATTGCTCACAACCCATCAAGCGACACCCAGCCAGATCCCAAACAGCGGTCCCCCAGATAACTTTTCTCTAGTTTACACACCAAGCATGACATCATACAGTGTGGAACATCCCTTTGGCCACTTGGGCCAGCTGTCCTGCCTGTGCCCCTCCCAGCTTCTTGTGCATCTCCAGCCTCCTTGCTGAAAAGTCCTTGGTTTGGGATAAACATGGCTTAGCAACAACCAAAACATCCCTGTGCTAGCAACATTCTTCTCAGATTAAATCCAACACACTGCACTCTACCAGCTACTAGGAAGAAAATTAACTCTCTCCCAGCTGAAACCAGGACAGTGCCCCCCCTTATTCTGTAGCATCTGTGTTGTGCCCGGGTCCCACACTCTCCAATACATTCCAGTTAATCAACAGCACTTTCCTATCTCTGGATATACACACAGATCTCACTCCTCAGTCTATAGGCCACGCCTCTAAAATGTCCAATGAGTTCATGTGGTCCGTGGCTTTGGGCTCCAGGGGTCATAAGAGTCTTTCAGGAAAGGAGAGATGGTCTTTGCTGTTGGACTGTTGTGTCCCTAACACTTATCCATCCCTTACCCTGACCCTAATCCTAACCCCTGCACTTAAAACTTACCCTACACCTAGCATTCACCTAAAACTAACCATAACATTAACCCAACCACCACCCTAACCATACCTCTTGCACAAAATCTAACCTAAACCAAAACCCCTAACCCTAAAACTAACCCTAGTATAACCCAAAACCTAACCCTAACCCTAAACCTATACCTTCCCCTTACCTTAAACACTTACACTAAAACTAACCCTAACCCTATCCTTACCCTAACTCTTACCTGAAATATCACCCTAATGTGACCTAACCCTAAACCATAACCCTAGCCTAATCCTAAAACTAACCCTAACCCATCATATTAACACCAGCCTTAAACCAAACACTAACCTACACGTAGCCCTAACCCTAAATCCTAACCTGCAACTCTTACAACTGACTCTAACCCTAAACTAACCATAATTCAAACCCTAACCCATTATCCTAACCCTAAAGCTATCCCGACCCCTAACCTATAAACCTAACCCCTCACACTAATCCTAACGACTTACACTAACACTACCCCCTAACCACTCACCAGAACTGCAACCCTTAATGCCAACCCCAACCTCCATCTCCAATAGAAATCTAAAACCTAACTCTGACCATTCCACTATCACTACTGCCTAACGCTAACCCTAACCCTAATGCTAACCCCATCCCTAACTCTAACCTAAATCTAAAGCTAAAACGTAATCCTAACTCTAACCCAAAACATAAAACGAACCCCTAACGCTAACTCCAACCCTACATTCTAACCCTCTTCTAAACCTAATCTAACTCTAATACTTACCCATAATCCTAACTCTAACCCTAACCCTAGTCCTACCCTTCATCCCTAATATTAAAACCTAACCCTAACTGCTTACACTAACGCTATTCCCTAACTCTGAAACCTAATCCTTAGCCCTAACACTAACTATATCCTAACACTAATCTAATCCTAACTGTAAACCTCATCCAAACCCCTAACCATAAGTCTAACTGTACACACCATCATCTAACTCTAATCTAACCCTAACCCTAAATCTAATCTGAAACTTAACCCTAATTCAAACCCTAAATCCTAAAACTAACCCCTAACCTTAACCACTTCCACTGACACAACTCCCTGGCCCCTAAACCTAACCCGAACTGTAAATCTAAAACTAACCACTAACCCTAACTCTAACCAAACCCAAAATGTAAATCCCAACCCTAAACCTAAATCTAACACGAGCACCTAAAGCTACTCCTAACCACTTCCACTACTCCGTATCCCCAACCCGTAACACTAACGCAACACTTACCAAAAGCTTAATCCTTATCCTAAACCCTAACCCTGAATCTAATCTGAACCCCAAACCCCTGTCCCGAAACCTAACTCTACTCCCAATCCCAAATCCTAACTGCAACCCTAACCCATCATTCTAACCTTAACCCTATCCCCACCCCTAACCTTACCCCCTTACAGTAATCCTAACCACTTAGAATAACGCTACTCCCTAACCCCTAACCCTAAATAAACCCCTACCACCAACCCTAACACTAACCTAAAACTAATCTAACTGTAACCCCAAGCCCTTACCCCAATTCTAACCCTAACCCAAACTCCTAACCCTAAACCTAACCCTAACTGTAAATCTAAAACTAACCACTAACCACTAACCCTAACTCTAACCTGAACACTAACCAAACCCAAAATGTAAATCCAAACCCGAACCCTAAATCTAACCCTAGTACCTAAACCTACTCCCAACCACTTTCACTACTCCGTATCCCCAAGCCGTAACACTAACCCAACACTATTCCCTAACCCCTAACCTTAATCCTTACCTCTAACACTAACCCTAATACTAACCTTTACCACTAACCACATCCCTACCCATAAACCCTAAACCTAATCCTAATCAAACCCTAATAATAACCCTAACACTACCCCTAACACCTATCCCTAAATCTAAACATCTAATGTTAGTCCAATCACTTACTGTAATCCTAAAGCAAAGGCTAAATCTAAGACCAACCTCTAACCCTAACTCTAAAACTAACTCAATGCCCTAACCCTGATTCTAACCCTAAACCTTAATCTAACCCTTCCCCTAAATCTAACCCAAAAACTTAACTCTACCCCTAAGACAACTCCGGAACCCCTAATGCTAACCCTAATCCAACCGTTACCCTAAACCAAATCCTAAAACTTAAGCCTAAATGTAAACCTAAATACTAATCCTAAATCTAATCCTAAAATTTAAGACAAAGCCCTAACTCTAACCCTAAGACTAACATCACATAAACAGAAATCCAAACCCTAACCTAACAATACCCCCAACCCAAAATCTAACGCTAACATCAAACGCTAACTCTAACCTTTCTCCCTAACTGGTAACGCTACCCAATAACTGACTCCAATCTAACCCTAAAAGGAACTAAAACCCTAAACCTAAGTCCTAACCACTTATCCTAGCCATAATCTTATCCTTCAATCTAACCCTAATTCTTCTCCCTAATACCTAAGCCTAACACCAACCCCCTAAAGCTGACTCTAAAGCTCAACCCTAAACCTTAACCCTAACCCTAACCCTAGCCAGTAACCATCATTCTAAACCTCACCCTTACTCGAGCAATAACCCCTAAACCCTGAAACTAACCTAACTCTAGCTTCACCCCTAAACCTAATCTCCTATGCTAATCTTAACCATTTACAATAACATTACTCCCTAACCATGAACCCGAACCCCTAACTCCAACAGAATTCTAAAACCTAACCCTAACCACCTTTTCTAACACTACTGCCTAACCCCTAAACTTTAAACTAATCTAACCCTTACCCTAATCTTAATTATAATTCCTACCCCTAACTCTAAGCCCAACCCCTAACTCTTATCCCAAACCCCAACCCTTACACCTAAGCTACTCCTAACTATGTCCACTAATGCTACTCCCTCAACCCTAAGCCTAACCCTAAATTCTACCCAATTATCTTCAGCCTAATGGAACGCTAATGCAAACCCCTAACTCTAACCCTAACCCTGACTCTAAACATAACCCTAACCCTAGCCCTACCTCCTAAAACTAACCCCTAACCCTAACCACTTCCACTGACGCTACTCTTGAACTCTTAACACTAATCAAATCCTACCCCTAATACTTGAACACCTAACCCAAACCCCAATGCAAACACATACCTGAACCTCAACCCCTACCTCCCAGATTAATCCCTAGCTCCTAACTCTAGCACTAACCATAACTCCTCACCCTAAAGCCTAACTCTAACACATACCCCTAACCCTAAACCTCATCTAACTCAAACACAGTAATTCTAACCCTAACTCTGACCACTTGCCCTAAGTTTAACCCTATTTCTAACCCTAAATGTAACCCTTCCCCCTAACCCTAGATCAAACCCCTAACCCCAGAATCTAACCCAACTCCCTAATTCCTAAGCCTAACCCTAACTGTAACTCCTAACACTTACCTTTACCCTAAATCTAACCCTAGACCTTAATCCTACCACGTAACCCTAACCTAAACCTCATATAACCCAAACACAAACTCCTAACCCTAACCCTTAACGCTATACTCTAACCTCTTGCCCAAAATTTAATCCCAGCTCTAAGACTAACTCTAACCCAAAACCTGACCCATAACCCTCACTCAAAACCCTAACCCCAAACACTAACCCTAACCATGCTCCATAAGCCTATCCCAAACTCTAACCCTAACTCTAGCCCCTAACCCAAAACCTTATCTAACACTAACCCTCAACCTTATCTAAAACCTAACCCTTATCTAAATGCTAAACCTAAACCTAATCCTAACCCTAACTCTCAATCTAACACTAACTTAACCCTTAAATTAAGCCCTAATTTTTACCCTAACTCTAACCTTTACTGTAAATCCTAACCCTAAGACTAAACCTGAAACCTAATGCTAACTCTAGCCCTAACCAAAGCCCTAACACCAAACCCTAACAATAACCCTAATCTAACCCTAAGCCTAACTATAACCATAACCCTAAGTCCTAACTGCTTACTATAACCCTGTCCTTAACTCTACTTCTAACTCTAACTCTAACCACAAAAGCAAACCCCTAACACCTATTCTAAACCTAACTCCTAAACCTTAACCCCAACCCTAGCTTGCAAGCCTAATTCTAAATCTCATACTTACTTTAACAATAACCCCTACACCTTAATCCTATCCCTACAACTAAAATTAATTCTTTTCCCTAAGGCTAAGTCTAACCCTACCTCTAATTAGAACTCAAAAACTAACCACTAACCCTAATCACAAACCCTAATCCTAACTATAACCCTAGCGCCTAAACCTGCCTGTAATCTAAACCTAACCTGAAACCTTACCTAATGCTAACTCTAACTCTACACCCAAACCCCTAACCCGTATCTAAGCCTCACCACACACATTATCTCAACCTAACACTAATCCTAATCCCTAACTGGTAACTCTAATCCTGACCCTGTGCTTTACCCAAAGCCCTATCCCTACACATGATAAAACACTATCCCCCTCTGGCGCTAATACAAACCTAATCCAAACCTGTAGCACTAATTCTCAACCTAACATATCCTCTAACCCTAGCCCCTAACCCTAACACTGAAACCTAACCCTAAACACTAATCCTAACTCTAAACCTAACTAATACACACTAGCCAAGAAACAATAACCAACAAATGATAACCCTAAGCAAAACTCTGATCTTGGTCCTAACCACTAACCTCAGCTCTACCTCAAATTTCAACCCTTACTCTAACCATCGCTCTAACACTAACTCTTAACCCTAACCACTATTCCAAGCACTACCAGACCCCTAATCCTAAACCCAACCGAAAATGTAACCATTTCCCTTATCCACAAATCCTATCACTAACTACAATGCTAATTCCTCATCCCTAACCCTACCCTAATCCTAACCACTAACACTAACTCTAAACCTAAACCATAAACCTACCTCTAACCAAAACCAAACCTTAACTCTGTCCCTACCCCTATCCCTAACTACTTACCATAATACTCTTCACTAACCCCTAACACTCATCTAACCCTAACTCTAACCCTAGCACCTAACAGCAAACTCTAATCCTAATCCTAACCCATAAACCTAACTTTAACCCTATCACTAACTCAAACCCTAAACACTAAACCTAAGCCCAAGCCCTCATTCTAACCCTTACCCACAATCTGTAACCCTAATGCTAAACCTAATTCTAACCCTGAGCAGCACTCTTCAGTCTCCTCCGTCTCCTCCTTTTCTTCCTCTTGAGGGGGCAGATGGGCTCTGTGTCCAGACAGGTCCTGGGGCCTGACACTTGCACCATGGGCCTGATCTTTCAGTGCTGACAGCTGGTGGCCTCCCTGCCACCGCTGGGACCCTTGCCTGCCACCTCCTTCCCCGCAGGGGACACTGAGCCCTCCTGTGAGATTCTTCTTCTTCTTCCCTGGGGGCTGGAGACTTGATCCTTGTCCTTCACAGCCAGAGCACAGGGGCTGCTGTCTGCTCCACGGTGCTGCTTACACTGACACTTTCTGGAGGAACCAGGGGTGACCTGGCTGGGCTCCTGCTCGCTGCTGCAGGTAGGAAGGTGGTGCGAAGGGTGGGCAGTGGAACAGCTGGTCACGGGGAGGCTGGGAGCCAAAGGGCTGAGCTGAGGATGAAGCTGAAGGTCAGCTTTTCATGATTTGGCCAACGGAGAGCAGATGAGGACAGCCTGCAGAACAGGAAAAGAGGCTGACGTGATCTGAAGGCCAGGTCAGGAGCAGGAGCCCCCCTCTTCCTCCACACTCCACAGTGCACAAGCACAGCACCCAACTGCTACCATCTTAGCTAATCCAAGAGAACAGGAGAGGTGGCTGCTGAAATCACTGCCCCGGGCCACCTGCCATGTCAGACAGTTGCCTCGTGGACTACTGGCCTTGCTGCCATGCAGGAGCCTGGGAGCGACTGGCGCCACTTACCTCGACTTGCCAAAAGAACAAGGAGTTGGGGTGGGTGGTGTCCATGGGGTAGGTGTGGTTGGCAAATTGTGAATGAGGTGGTGTGCAATGGTCACTTCTGCTCGCCTTCTACAGGATGCTGCGCTGCAGTTATTGACATGGAAAAAACCAACAAACTTGGTGATCTAAAGAAAAGATTAGAAACGAAAAAAGGAAGGAAGGACATATAAACAACAGAAACGCCAGCGCACTGTCCTGAGCCCTGGTTGCACAGCGGCGCCCAGAGGGCCGGTCCCAGCCCCTGCCTGGGGAGGAGGAGACTCTGCAGCCTCCAGCTGGGGAGTCACCTGCTCCCATCGCCCCAGGGGACAAGACACTCAGAGAAGATTGGTGAGGCCACCCCGCTCCAGGGACTGGCACAGCCGCCCCTCTGTTCTGAGCAAGAAGACAGGAGGCGTCTCTCCAGCCTTAATCAGAGAAGGGAACAACAGCGGGGACCTGGCCCTGTACCCCAAACCAGAGCAACTGCTGCAGCCCTGGGGCTGAGGGGCTCTCACTGTCTGCCTCCAGCTTAGCAAGACACGCAGCATTCAGTCTACACTCTCCCCAACACAATCCCCATTTCAGAAGACACAAGGCACCTATTGAAGACTCCAGACAGAAGCTCAGACTCACTTTTTGGCAGAAAGCACCAGCTCTATGGCTGGTGGTGGTGACATGGTGATGTTCAGCTCCAGAGCAGCACTGGCCAACAGGGAGGATTTCAATGTTGCCAGTTTGGAGTCTCTGGGTGCAGCCATCTTGGTGCTGGAGCCAGTAGGGAGGTCCATGCCACAGCCTGATTCCTGAGAGGTGCAGAAGCTGCTGGTTCCACCCTGGGCCTTCTGGGACGCTTTGGACAGATCCCCGCTGTGCCGTGCACTGGGCTGGCAGCACCGCTGCTGCAGGAGTCCCTCTCCAGGGTCTCAGCATTCTCCCCACTGCCCCTGGGCTCCTGGCTGGGGATGGGCTCCAGCAGCAGCTTGGGTGAGGTGGGTGGCTGCTTGCTCTCCCAGGAGCTCTGCCAGGACAGCTCTGCTTTGGCCCCACTTGCGTTGCTGGTGTTGCAGGAGCTCTGAACTGTTCTGGGCACAGGAGGCAGCTGCAGGAGGGCGAGCAGCTTTTTGGGCCTCCAGGCTGAATCACTGTGCCAAGGACACAGGGTGATACTGCAATCCCATCCCCTCCAAGCTCACACAGCAACTCTTAACTGAGCAGGATCCTTCCTGCAAGCCATCCTCCCTCACACCTGTCCACTGGGTGCAGTGCCTGCCTCCCTGCCAAGCTGCAGCCCACCTGCCCTCGCAGAGCAGGCAGAGGGGCAGCAGCTCCCTGCAGCTCTGGCCCAGAACAGCCTTCAGGACTCACCTGGCCTGTCACTGGTGAACACACGGGTCTGTTGGTCACAGCTTTTTTCACCTGATCAGAGACGCTGGCCCCAAGGGATAAAACAGAGCATGAGCACAGGGCCACAGACTGCACCAAACCCCTGAGCCTGCCCCCAGCCAGGCACTGGCCAGCATGCCATGAGGGACGGCTGTACTGTCCCCAATTCCACGGAGCCTCAATGGAGGAGTCGTGGCTCATGCTCAGGCAACAGGCTCTGCTCTGCCAGACAGAGGCAGCACAACAACAGAAGCTGCTTCCCTCTTGCCTGCACCCTGCCTGACACTGGCAGTTAAGCAGCCTGGAGAGCGGTAACGGTGCAGCTGCAGGAACATCCCCTGTGAGAGCAGAGCTCCCCCCACCCACACCCTGCCCCACTACCTGATCTCCAGCACCAGGCCCAGGAAAGGGTCAGAGGTCTCCCAGATGCTCTTGCACGCTGAGAACTTCACTGCAAAAGCAAGAGCAGTAAGCACACCCTGGCACAACACCACAGGAACAGAAAATTAACATGGAAACGCTCATTTGTTCCAAGGTCGTACCTGTGGGATCGCCCCGAGGCTCACGGACAGACTCAAGTCAAGAAGTCAAGTAGCCGCTGCCTACAGGGACGGCTGGAATCAAGGAGAAAGAAAAAGCGTTTCCATATCACGTTGTGATCTACCTTGTCCTCAGTGACCTGCAGTGCCTGGACGGGGGTCGGGCAACAACATGGGACCCAGACGCATGCTGAAATTGCCAATGCTGCAGAGGGGCTGCAGAGCCCTTGGCTGGGACCTGGCAGCTTCCAAACTACTGTGACCAGGCCACATGCAACACCCCTCAGGGACCAGATGGACAAACATGGGGCCTCTCAGGGCCTTCTGACCAGGACACCTCTCACACACACAAAAGAAAACCCACACTAAGGTGGGAGCATGGAGCACCAGGGCAAAAAATGATCAGCCATGTTTCTTCTAAAGAAGAGCCTGCTGGCTACTGCAAGGCGCAACTATTGCAGGAAAATGTTAACAAATAATAAACCAAATATTAGCAAATGCAAAAGGCCAGTGACCAATGAAGACTGAACACTTACCCTGGGATTGCCCCCAGGCTCAGGAACAGGATTACACCAAGAGGCTTGATCACCATGGACTGCAGGAACCAAACAGGGAGTCAAACACGGGTGAGGAGCTTCCATGGCATGTTGTGATCTCCTTCTTCCTCAGTCACCTGCAGTGATGGGAGGGGGTGAGGTAATGACACAGGACACATACAAAGGTGTACGTTCCCACAGCTAGAAATGGAACATGGGTGACCTTTTTGCTGAGACCTAGCAGGTTTGCAGGCAAATAGTATTTATGACTTGTCTGTGTAACACCACCAAGGCTCAAAAAGCTTTTGAAAAGCCTCTGAGATGATCCTGGGTACAATCACACGTGAATAACCTATTAAAACGTGAGTGTTTATTCCCTCAAGCAGACAGACAGTGCCAACGTACCTCTGGGACAACCCAAGGCTCATAACCAGGATCCAGCTGAGAAGCTCGATCAGCTCTGCCAATGCCATGGCCTGGAGTCAAGCACAGAGCAGAGAGGTTTCCAGGCTCACAGAGCAATACTCCTGCATTTCGTGTGAAAGAGGACATAAAGAAGAGAGAAAAACAAAACAAAACACAGCACAACATATTTAGGACAACAATGCCCATATATTGCAGAGAAATAGCCGTATTTGGGGAAAAAACTGGCAAAATGACTAAATATTCCAAATATTTGGGGGCTAAATTGGCCAATACAGGCAAAAATATCTGAGGATTTGGGCAAAAAGAGGCCAAAAGAGGCAAAACCATCCACGTTTGGGTGCAAAACTGTCAGCAAAGATGAAAACATCCCATATTTGGGATCACAGCGCCTCCATTAGGGAAAAAAAAGCACCTGAATATATCTGGTAAAAAGAGCCAGAAATAATAAAGCACCACTAGATTTGGATCAAAACTGGCCAAAAAGAGGTATAGCATCCCCAGATTTGGGTTGAAATTGGACCAAAAAGTCAAAGTATGCCCAGATTTGGGTAAAAAATGGCCAAAAATGGCCAAAACACCCCCAGATTTAGGTAGAAACCGGACTGCAAAGCCAAAGAACTCCCACATCTAGGCAGAAACGACCCCAAAGGGCACAAATGTGCCCAGATTGAGCTCAAAACTGGCCCAAAGGGCCAAAGCAATCCCAGCTTGGATTTGAAACAGGCCCAAAGGCTCCAAGCGTGCCCTGGGATGGGGCCGTGTGGCACGAGGCTGGGGGGCAGCGAGGGCCCCACAGGGACTCAGTGCTGGTTTCTGCCCCTGGGCCACCACTCCCAGCCCCTGCTTGCCCAGAACTTGCCCCTGAAGCAGCCGCAGCCCCTCTCCCCTCCCTGCGGGGCGTCTGCCCCCTGCCCACACCCTGGTGCTGCCTGGCTCGCCCTGCCCGGCCCAGCCCGGCTGCTCTCCCGGCCCCAGCCCCAGCCCTGGCCCCACTGCTGCCCTGCTGAGCTGCTCAGGGCTGGGTGCTGCCCCTGCCCGCCCACCTGCTCCCTGCGCTCGGCTGGAGCAGCCTGGGCGTCCCGGGCTGGCAGGGACACCAGGAGGAGGAGGAGGGTGAGGACCATGGCCCCCACGCTCGCACCATGATGCTGCTGCTGCTGCTGCTGCCAAGACACAGCACAGCACGTCACCGTGGGGCTGTGACCTCATAGTCACATTGGAATCACCACATCTGCACACTACTGCATGGCCTTGTTCTGCACGAGCAGGGAAGGAACAGAAGTGGAGAAGGGTGCACCTATTTGGGAGGTAGCGCTGCCTATGGGAGTGCACAGGCTCTCACTTCTTGCTTCCCAGAAATCAATCAATCAATCAATCAACACCAAAAGCTCCATATTAAGACTAAATTAGAAAAAAAAAGCCAACTTCAAGGGTCTTTCCTTGTAACTATTTTTGTCAGGCAGCTCTCTAGGAAGAAACGAGCTTTACCTGCTGGTTTTACCACAGCTTCAGTGCCTTTAAAGCCACCACTTCTTACCTCTGCTGCTCCAACACAGCCTCACAGCCCAGCAAAATCATAGTGCAGGCAGAAACCTTCACCATACAAAGAGGGAGAGTCAGGAATACGTTACTCTCAAAAGCAGACACTGTCAACCGCTCTTGCTCTCGCTTACCAAATTCAGACAGTGTTAGAAAACAACAAGGAAGCGAGATTCTTATTTTATGGACCCCATTATACGGACCATTAGACATCAAGTCCAACCAGAGTCTGAACCTCCGAATAAGAAATACCATCTTAAAATTTCTAGGAAAATGAAGGGCTTTGAAGTGGCAACACCATAAAATGTTCATAAAAGCGCTGCCATGCAAGTCCCCAGCCCTAATCACAGACCACCTGCCCTGGTACCTAAGGCAGTGATGTTCTCAGCTGATTCGCAGCCACTGACGTCTGAAAAACAGCACAAAGTCTCATGTTTTTTAGTGCCAAACGTGTAGTTTGGAACTGAAACAGGCAAGAAAACCATCTACAGTGAGTCTGGTTTCATTCGAGGCCATCAGGACAAGTTGAGGTCATATTCACCAGGAACCACAGCAGGTCCCACCCGTCCCTGCAGACCCCAACAGCGCTCCTGTGCAGGGTCCCGAGGAGCAGTAAGCACAGAACAAGAAACCTCCCTTCCAAAGAAGCCCCCAGCTGGCTCTTGAACCAAGCTGCACAGAGCAGCTGCTGAGAACAACCTCTGCCACAACTGCACCCGGCTCTGCCGTCTGCACAAGGAGACCAGCTCCTAAATGATCCCCAGCCCTACAGACACAGATCTTCCCCAGGGCAGGGATGAGGAAACACCAGAGTGCACGGACACCTGGTCATTCAGTTGAAGCTGCTGGGGAGAAGGACAGAGGACTAGAGAGAGACAAATGAGACAAGAGAGAAGACAGAGGAGCCCAGAGAGAAAGAAATACACAGGGAAAAGGATGGAGAGATGGAGAGATCAAGGCAGAAAGGGACAAGGAGTCGTGATGAGACAGGGAGGAAGAAACAACAGGGCTGAGGAGCAGGATAGAGGGATGGGGAATGTGGAGGAGGAGAAGCAGCAAGGGGGTAGAGAAAGACAGGGAGGGGGATGTACAGATGGAGAGACAAAAAGTAAGGCAGGGAACAGAACAAAGGGACTGAGAAACAAAGCAAAGATCAGATCAAAATGAAGAGACCGGAAAGGGAAAACATGCAGCAATGAGTTGGAGGAAAAGGAAAAGAGGGCTGAGAAGCAGGAAAGAGGAAGAGAAGACAAGTAAAAGGCAGAGCCAGCTGGACAGGGGAGATATAGTGAGAAGGGATGGGGCCGGGAACAGGCAAAGAAGACAGAAAGACAAACGGGACAGAAAGACATCAAGAAGGAAAAGGGGCAGTAATCTGGACAGAGATGGAGAAAGAAGCAGCAGGGAAAGGGAAGACAGGCAGAAAGACAGAGAGGGAGCAGGAGAGAGAAAGAACAATAAGGGTTGTGGCAGGATAGAGGTTGGGAAAAAATCCTGCGGTGGGCAGCAAGATGGAGAGGGAGTAAAAAAGAAGAGGGGCAGGAATAGGCGCAGGGAGCAGGACAGAGGGATACCGTGAGAAATGATGGGGCACGGAGCAGGACAGAGCAACAGACAAGAATGACGACAAAGAGAAACCAGGGATGGTGAGAACACAGAGGGGTGGAGACGGAGAGGGAGATACGAGAAACCCTGCACAGAGATTCAGAAGGGTGGAGGAATAGGTGAGGAAGCAGCAGAAGGACAGAGGGAGAAGAGATGAAGAGGAAGAAGGGCACAGTAGGAAAGAGGAGGGAGCAGGGAGGGACTGGGACACAAAACAGGGTGAAATGTCCCCAAGGGCCCAGGACTCACCACACTTCCTGCTCTCTGCACTGCCAGGCAAGCTGTGGAGTTCAGGCACTTCTGTCTGTGAGAAATGCAGTTGTGATTCGTGCTGAGATGTTTGATGTTTACAGATACAACCAAATGAGACTCGGGCTCTGAACCTGCAAAAAAGAAAAGGTGGGTAAGTTCTATGTAAAAAGTTCTGAAACTTGTTTATGAGGTTATATTGATAGAGGGAGCTAACATTTTCAGGGTTAACCAACCACATAATAAGGGCCTACTAATGAACTAACACTTGAAGCCACATAATGAGTATCTAGTTTAGAGCCACATGTAACCAGTTGTGTTAAGAAAAACCAGAACCTCATCGAATGCCGAGATCAGAAGTTTTACAGCACCAGCTGTAACCTTGAGGAGACAAGACAGCCAAGATTTACAGCAAAAGGGGCGCCAGTCTGGTTTCGGTCGACTTGGCAGCTTGTGAGACCCATAGAGACCATAGAGATACGTAGAGTCCCATAAAGAGCCATAGAGACCACAGAAACAATAGAGTCCCATAGAAACCCACAGAGACCATAGAGACCATAGAGTCCCATAGAGACCACAGAGACCCATAGAGACCATAGAGCCCCATATAGACCCATAGAGACTCCTCCTCAAAGCCACCAAGTGACACTGCGCAGGTGCAACAGGGGAGGGTCAAGGAGGAGACTATGGAAATGGTTCTCTGAGACACATTTTAATAAGAAGCGGGAAAGGTTATGAATATGTACAGGCGTTCCTGGGGTCATTATGAATATGTAACACCTTACTGTATTTAAGCACACCTCTTATTGTTTCAAGGTGTGCGTGTTGGGCAGAGCACATCCCCCGCGCACCCAGCGCTGTTTTGCTTATGCTCTAATGAACACATGTTTAAGGAATACAATTAAGGAATTGGATTAAATGTTGTATATCCATAGAAAAAGCCTAAGTTATTTATTTCATTGCTTTACAACAAGTGATCGAATGTGCTATAGAAAAGTTCAACCACCTCCTGTATAGCAAAGGATAAAAGAAAGTATGGATTTTTGTTGCATCTAATCCGTAACGCAAGTACCAATTAAAAATACATTAGCAGTGGGTTCCTTCAAATATTCCCTGTGAAGGCAGTTCCTGGCACGATTATATTAGCGTTCTTACTATTTTACAGGAGAAACACAGGGCACGGCTGATTTTGCCCACGTGCAGCGCAATGATCACACGAGTGCGGTGAACCTGGTGAAAGGCCCTAGAGAAGGAAAATCACGCTCCGTGTGCAGAGCCAAAACAGAAACCCTTTTCAAACAGTTCAATTTTAAAAAGCTACAAGGGGTATAAAGTAGAAAAAAGAGCAGTGAATGTGTATAATGACACAATTAGATGGTTTTTCAGTTCCATGATGTGCTCTTTTACTAAAACGTGTCTGCTGGAGTGGATATCCTGGACACGAACAGGCGGGTTCCTGGTGTTGTGCCCATGGTGATTCATCCACTGTGGCCGTGGGTGTCAGGCCTTGATACAACAGACACAAAACCTTGGGAGGGAGGTGATCACAGGAAAATGCTTAAAGATAATGAGCCAGCAGACTTGGTTTAATCTTTATTTAAAGATACACATGGCTGCTGTCTTTTTTCCAGTTTAGCTAGGACGGGCTCCAACATCCAATATTAATTCTAATTACAATACATGACAAAAATTAGGGGGGAAAGCTTTATTTTTACAATGGTAAATACAGTCTAAGTCGTAATTAGGGAAACAGATAAAGGGGTGTAACAGATGAGGCACAGACTCTCTTTAAGATGTAGAGAGACACTTAATACAAACATAGGTTTGCATTTGAAACATCAGGTACCTCTGTCCGTAATGTACCGATCCCGTACCAATCCCTCTGTCCCTGATGTACCGATCCCGTATCAATCCCTCTGTCCCTGATGTACCGATCCCATACCAATCCCTCTGTCCTTAATGTACCGATCCCATACCAATCCCTCTGTCCCTGATGTACCGATCCCGTATCAATCCCTCTGTCATTAATGTACCGATCCCATACCAATCCCTCTGTCCCTGATGTACCAATCCCGTATCAATCCCTCTGTCCTTAATGTACTGATCCCATACCAATCCCTCTGTCCCTGATGTACCGATCCCGTATCAATCCCTCTGTCCCTGATGTACCAATCCCGTATCAGTCCCTCTGTCCCTGATGGTTCATGTCCCACACAGTCCTTGCTCCTTGTGTCATTCCACCAGCACTTGTTCTCACGCTGTGACCTATATTAACATATTTCTGAGCTGTCGGTTTAAGACGGTGTAAAAACTCAGTGGGAGACTCCTCACGATCCTGTTTAATCTCAGAAGGTTTTGGCGTATTTACAGCTTTAGGCACAGCGTGTCTAATCCCGTATAAAATGCACTGTCCATAGCAATGCAGCCTGTCCCCCGATATAAGGATAACAGGATCCCACCCTGGACTGATCGAAAGACAACTTTGATCTCATGTTCTCTGTGTATTCTACACCAATAGCTGTTCTTCAACAAACCTTTTACTGGTTTCCATTTCTTTCCCTGATTATCCTTTTTCAAAACAAATGGATCTGAAGGGGATAAAGACAATGCATATGTAACATTATGTATTGTGTAATATGCCTTATGTAATAGGCAATATATGATTTAAAATATATATCTTACTATATATTACATGTAGCACATTACTATACTACACATCTCAAAGTATACCCACCTAGACCTGTGCAGCATATTAATGTTATTTACAGTGGCCGCCAATAATTACAATATTCAATCAGATTCTCCCTGGTTGACTCCCTGTTGAACAGCAAACGATCCTTTTCCAGTGTCAGAAAATACAGCCCGGGGGGATTTCTCCCAAATCCCTCCTGTCGATTGTCCACTGCCTGCTTCACAATCACAATAACAGACAATTGGTGAACCGTAAGTACTGGACTATAAAATCACCCAAGACACAAGTAACAACAACAACAAACCACTAAAGACACAAACAATTATACAATTGCTAAGGCACAAACACCAAAATCACTAAAGGTACATTTATCAAATTACTGTTCCCTTGTTTTTCTCTTTCATTTATTGTTTTCTCATTTTTCTCTTTAATTTTTTCTTTCTTTCTTTTTCTAAGTTCCCCAGTTTACCAAAATGCGCAGACGCGAATGCGCAGACCCAACGCGCTGGTGTCGCCCACGTCTCGCGCAGGCAGCGTGCCAACCCAACCAGACAATGAAAGTGCCTTATCTCATTGATGGGGTTTTACCCGCGTCCCGAGCTGGTCCGAGGATCTGTGGTCCCTTCCGGGAATTCCCCGGTGCCGGCACAAGGTCCCAGAGATCCTGGGGTCCACGGGAGGTCAGGCAGATCATCCCATCCACTTGCTCCTCCATTCAGTCAGGTGCTGCAAGAGAGGGACAGAGAAAGAAACAGTTAGGACCGGATTAACAACCTCGTCACCCCTGTCCCCAAACCTGCAGGCGTCCTAGGAGGCCTGATCTAAGTTTGGCTCTTCTCCCTCTCTTTGCTGGAATACTTCACTGCACAAATTTCTGTCATGAACACTCTCTGAACCAATCTGATGTGTTCATAGTTCCCAGCCCAGCGTCCATTCCTCAAG
Organism: Columba livia; assembly: GCF_036013475.1. Lineage (NCBI taxonomy): Eukaryota > Metazoa > Chordata > Aves > Columbiformes > Columbidae > Columba > Columba livia. The sequence continues at coordinate 1,455,718 of NW_027043024.1, forward strand.
GTACCTCAGCATTTCCCTTTGGAACCACACCTGAGTGCCATCCCGTCCTGAGCTACCTCAGCATTGCCCACTGCAGCCTCCCCGACGCCATCTCCTCCCTGAGCTCCCTCAGCCTTTCCCGCCAAAGCCTCCCCGATGTCACCCCCTCCCTGAGCTCCCTCAGCCTTTCCCGCCCAAGCTCCTTCCGCGCCGTCCCGCCCTCAGGCTCCTCCGCCGCTCCCGCCGCTCCCCCCGTTCCCGGCCCCTCCCCGCGGCAGCGCCGCCCCCGCCCCTCGCGCCCCCTGGCGCCCCCACGGCGGCCCCGGCCCCGCCTGCGCCGCTCCCGACCCGGCGCTGCCCCCTCCCGCTCGCTTTCCTCCCTCTGCCCTGCGGCACCACGGGCTCCCCCCTCCGCCCCACGGCCCCGCCCGAGCCCCGCGCAGCGCTCAGCCCGGGGCTCCCTTCCCTCACAGCCGCCCGCGTGTTTCCCCCTCGCCCCTTTCTCGGCCCGGCCCGGGGCCGCGCTCTTGCGGCTGGCTGCCCCTCGCCTTCCTCCTGCCGAACCCAGCCCGTCCCTCCCCCTCCAGCCTCCCCCCTCAGCCGGGACCGGGGCGGCCCCGTCCAGTCTCCCCGCTGTCCGCCCGCCCCTCGCTCACCGCCGGCCCCGCCGCTCCTCGCGCGCTGCTCCCGCCGCCGCACCGCCAGCACGCGCTCCTCGGCCCGCGCGCTTCTGCAGCGTGGCCCCGCCCAGCCCGCGCAGGAGCCAATCCCGTCCGCGCCCGCCACCGGGCCCCGCCCCAACTCCCGGCCCGGAGCCGCCGGCGGCCGCAGAGCGGGTCAGCGGCAGCGGGGCCGGGAGCGCTCGGGCTGCGCCTGCCCGGGACGGCCCGGGACCGAGGGCTCCGCCGCTGCAGCCCGTTTCGTGCCGTTTGCACCCCGGCTTACACGGCTGCAGCCTTCCTGCTGCTGCAGCTCACACATCTTTCTTCCTTCGAACTGCACAGCAGGTCACACTCACAAACGTTCTTTGCTCGTTGGCATAAGAATGTCTGCAGAAGGATCTACAAACATTACAAAGATATACCACCGACCACAGCTTTCTGAGCTTTCAGGTTAAAGTTCCTGTAGATAATCCATGTTTCAATAAAACAGACACCACCAGCAGAGCTGCTGCCTCTGCCGTCTTTGTTCAGAAAGAAGTGACAGCACCAGAAAACACATTGGCAGCCGGTGCTTTGACCAGTGAAGGTGGGATCTGCAAAAGTCTGATTAAACCAAACAGCCTGAGGTCTTTATCAAGCTGCAGATCTGCCAAGAATGCTAAAATGCAAGAGTTTACTCCTGCAATATTCCACAATGGAACAGCCACTTCATATCAGATATCATCTCAAAGTTCCAAACCAGTACATTAAAAATCTATCACTAGGTATTAGAAGACCACTGCAAGATCTTATTGCTTTTTGAGTTCAATAATAATGTTTCAATAAACCAAAACCCAAACAGTTTCTGCGGTCTGTTGCTCATCCTCCTGTTCATTCATTAGCACTGCAGCAATCAGTTTTTATATGACGTGTCAACAGAGGCGATTGAAAAACCCCAAACAAAACTTATTGAAGCCCACGGACCCCCCGCCCTCCCTGCCCCACCCCCCCACCCTGAGCCCCACGATCACCGCTTGGTGCGGGAGAGGAGCACAACTCGACATGTTGTATCTGTGATGCTGTATCTATTATGCTGTACCTAGGATGGTGGGTACATCACAGCATCACAGTGTGTTTGGGGTTGGAAGGGCCCTGGAAAGCCCATCCAGTGCAATCCCCCCATGGAGCAGGAACACCCAGATGAGGTTACACAGGAAGGTGTCCAGGCGGGTTGGAATGTCTGCAGAGAAGGAGACTCCACAACCTCCCTGGGCAGCCTGGGCCAGGCTCTGCCACCCTCACCGGCAAGAAGCTTCTTCTCAAATTTAAGTGGAACCTTTTGTGTTCCAGTTTGCACCCATTGCCCCTTGTCCTGTCCCTGGTTGTCACCCAGAAGAGCCTGGCTCCATCCTCCTGACGCTCCCTCTTTCCATATTGATCCCCAGGAATGCGTCGCCACTCAGTCTCCTCTTGTCCAGCTCCAGAGCCCCAGCTCCCTCAGCCTTTCCTCACACGGGAGATGCTCCACTCCCTCCAGCATCTTGGTGGCTGCGCTGGACTCTCTCCAGCAGTTCCCTGTCCTGCTGGAACTGAGGGGCCACAACTGGACACAATATTCCAGGTGTGGTCTCCCCAGGGCAGAGCAGAGGGGCAGGAGAACCTCTCTGACCTACTGACCCCCCGCTTCTAACCCACCCCAGGTACCACTGGCCTTCCTGGCCACAAGGGCCCAGTGCTGGCTCATGGTCATCCTGCTGTCCCCAGGACCCCCAGGTCCCTTTCCCCTACACTGATCTCTAATATGTAATTTCCCAACCTATACTGGAACCTGGGCTTGTTCCTGCCCAGATGCAGGACTCTACACTTGCCCTTGCTAAATTTCCTCAGGTTATTCCCCGCCCAACTCTCCAGCCTGTCCAGGTCCGGCTGGATGGCAGCACAGCTCCCAGTGTCACCACTCCTCCCAGCTTGGTGTCACAAAACTAAGGCATCTGAAATGCCAAGGGCTTAGAATGCAATCAAACAGTGTTACTTTATTATTTTGCCCGTAAAGCGGCACGCGATAGCGAGAGAGTAAGAAAACGGGAAAGGAAAATGAAACGGGGAAAGAAGAAGGAAAAGATGGGAACGAGGACTGGTTTACCAGCAGGTGAGTTCCAAAGGCGTCCCTCTGGTGTCCAGTCCCGTGGAGTCCTGACGGTCCTCCGTGGTGGCTTGGGATCCTCTGGTGGGGAGATCTCAATGACGTCCAGTCAGGAACCATCTTTATACTTCTTCACCCCCCTCGCTCCCATTGTTTCAGGCCAATCTCCGCCTTTGTTTCTCAATCCGGGTTTAAATGCGCAGGCTTGAAAAGTCTTCGCCTCTCTTGCCAGCGCTTGTCTGCGCCTGCGTGGCCTCATTCAGGGGTATCTCTCTGGTCCATCGGGTGGCCTCAGGACCCTTGGCGAGCTTCTGGGCATGCTCTTTTCTGTTGTCCTTTGTTCGAGGGAGCGGGTGGGGGACAAGGAGTGACTGAGGCTGCAGGTAAGAATCCATCTTCTGGACGGCAGCGATTGTCCCTGGGTCAGAGAGACCCGTCTAACAATCCCTTTTAGGAGGTGGGGGCTGGCTTGGCTGAAGCAGCATGCAAACTCCACACAGCAGCCAGTGTTAGCAGTAGCCTTCCAGGCTGGAGACACCTGTGCACCACAATGCTTCTCCTCAGGCCTCTCTCTAAGTCACTGTCAGTCTGTTCTTGGTGACGATGTTCAGGCAGATTCTGGTTTTGGACCGACTCTTACAGAGCTGGAGCAGATTCTGAGAGTTTGCTGTTCCAGAAAGGTTTGGCTGGTGCAGCAGCTGAGAGGTAACGGCCAGCTAGGATGGGTCCCCAGAGGGATGCTTTGGGACCGGTGGCACGTGCATCTCCCTAACCAGGCAGTAGAATGCGCTTTGGGCCCGGTAGAAGGAAGGTGGCAGAGGCAATGCATTGGAGAGCTGGCAGGCTAAAACTGGGAGTTGGATGAGGCCACCTCCTTTAGCAAGTGAGTCACTGAACAGCTCACAAGCACTGTAATAGCGCACCTTGAGAGAAACTTGGTTGTCACTAAAGGGGAAAACGGTAGATTCTATTGCTGAAAACGGACTGTGTGGTTTTGTGAATGTGGCTTCAGCCTATTTCTTCAAAGGAGACTCATACCTACTTAAGAAAACTCATGACGATCATGTTGAAAACAAAGAATCAGCGTGGTGAGGCTGTCAAGTGGCCCTTGGTTTGTCCTGCAAACAACCTCTGAATGCGGATTCTTGCAGGTGCAGCGGAGCAGGCAGCAGCATCTGAGTAAAGCTCTGGGGGACCGGGTCCTGTGTGCTGGGGACAGCTTCCCTCGCCATTCTCTGCTCCCTCCTCCTTCAAGCAGGGGCTGCCCCAGGCGCGCACAGCCAGTCCCAGCCGGGCCCGGAGGTGGGTGTCTCCATGACAACCGCCCGGGCTCTGTGACGTCATAACCAGAGGCCATTGTGACGTGGGGGTCCCCGCCCTGATCGTGGGGGTATTTAAGGAGCGAGAGCCCTGGGGTGCTCACTCCCAGGAGAGCAGCTTCTCAGGAGCAGCAGCTTCTCAGGAGCAGCAGCTTCTCAGGAGGCAGCAGCTTCTCAGGAGGCAGCAGCTTCTCACGAGGCAGCAGCTTCTCACGAGGCAGCAGCTTCTCACGAGGCAGCAGCTTCTCACGAGGCAGCAGCTTCTCACGAGGCAGCAGCTTCTCACGAGGCAGCATCTCCCCTGGGTGCCCATTGCGGCTCTTTGATAGAGGAGACCCAAGATGCCAACTGACAAGGAGGTGTCCTGCTCCTCCTCCTGCCCGCAGATCAGCCACAGCCTGGGCCAGCACACCCTCCAGAGCACCTGGGTCACCCCCTCGGTCCAGGAGCGCTTGCAGGACCACCATAAAGGTCCCCAGGAGGGGTCTGGCTGGCCTCGCAGCACCAACAGCGAGGCAGCAGCAGAGGCAGAGTGCCCAGCACCTGCCCCACAGGGCGCCACAGCCGACGACGCGGCTCTGTGGGACACAGCCCAGCGCATCGTCAGTGAGGCCGTGCGCAGGGCTGTGGCTCAGATCATGGCAGCTGGCCAGGAACCAGAGGAACAGCAGGACCTGGCCCAGCCCATGGACCTGCAAGATGAGAACAGCAAAGAGGCGTGCCAGGGCGGAGACACCATCCAGAGCATCTGGATCAACCCCTCGGTCCAGGAGCACCTCCGGGACGTCCCTGCAGGTCCCCAGGAGGGGTCTGGCTTGCCCAGCTGCACAGACACGGAGGCGGCAGCAGAGGCAGAGCGCCCAGCACCTGCCCAGCACAGCCCCACAGAGGACGATGTGGACCTGTCAGACATTGTGGAGTACATCATCAGTGAGGCGGTGCGCAGGGCTGAGGCTGAGATCCAGGGACCTGGCCAGCAACCGCTGGAACAGCAGGACCTGGCCCAATGCAGGGATGTTCCAATGGCAGCACCAGCACCTGCAGGACTTGAAGCCATTGAGGCTCATTTGGCAGGAGAGGATGAGAGACAGGCCAGCACAGCCCCTCTCGTCCCAGCTGCAAAGGAGGAAGAGGAGAACACGGTTTCTCCAATGTCTGCAGAGCATGGGGGAGAGACCAGCGCAGACATTGCCTGCCCAGCGCAGGGCCCGGCTCCACAGCGACGGCCTTCCCGGTTCAGGAGGGCGCTCCGGGCTCTGCGCAGGGCTTTCCGCTGCAGCTGCACCGCGGGACAGCAAGAGGAGTAGAGCCGCGACCGCGGCGTTCACCTGCCCTGAGGACATGGTGCTGCCAGCCTCTGCTCGGCCTTGGATTGTTTTCAAAATCAATAAAGCCAAAAAAAAAAAAAAAAAGACAAGTTTTCCCCCTGTGCTCCTTTGTTCCTGCTCCATCTCGGGACAAAGAAGGCTGCAGGAAATCTCTGTCCTCGGGGTGTCCCGGCCTTGGTTGCCGGAAGCCCTGGGCTGGTGCTGCCGCAAGCCGGCAGTCTGGCTGGATCCCCCTCAAGCTCCCTTCCCACCCGCCTGTCTCCAGTTCCAGTCCAGGACTTGGAACATTTGAGATCTATTGCCGACTTGGCCTGGTTGACCTGCACCGTATGGCATCCCCTTCGTCTCACAAGGAACCTGCCCATTGCAGGGGTGTTTCGGAGCACCTGCATGAGCTGATACAGGCAAGAGCCTCCAAACCCTCATGTGGTCCCTCTCCTCCACCGAGGGTCTTCCAAGTCAGGAAGAGCCGGCTGCTCGCTCCCTTGCTGGAAATCTGAGCCATGACCCATCTCTGCACAAGGCTCTGATGCACAAGGCTGCCAGCGTCACAAGAGCACGTTCAGGCCTGAGACACCGGGGAGAAGCGCTGCAAACAGTGCTGGTCTTGACAAGAAATCCACCTGCTCAGAGCTTTGTCTCAGATGTGAGTTACTCTGCCCTGGGTTTCTGGGGCCCAGAAATGGAGGGAGGCTCAGGTATAAACCCAGTCAGCCAAGAGCCGCAGCAGCTGCTGATCCCTGTGTGGCGCATTGCAAACCAGCCATGGCTGTCTGTGGCTGCTGCATGGCCCGGGCTGCAGCCTTCGCAGCATCCTCCTCTTCCCCAGCACCCCCGTGCACTGCACAGACCCAGAGCTGATTGCAATGGCTGGGGCAGCACCGGGCAGCAGCAGCATCTCTCTCCCCAGCCTCCAGTTGCCCTGCAGGGAATTTCTGCCTGGGAAGGGCAGAGTTGTATTGCGATCGACCGGGGGCTCAGGACAAAGCACAGCACCGCCACGTCCCTGGAGCAGAGCCCTTCTTTTCCTGGCTTGGACTGGTGTATTCCTCCTGCTCACAGCGCGGTCCTTCTCTGGGATAAGGTGACGCCGGCACTTTCAGGGAAGTTGGAACGTCATGATGGAGTGGACGTGAAACAGCCTCACTTCCCGAAAAGCCAAAGGAGTAAAACTGACATGGAACAAAGCAAGTAACTTGCCACAGCTGTCCAACCTGCACTCCTCAGGCGGGAGGTGACCGGCGACATGTTCTGGTGCTGCGGGGCTGTGCCGCAACAAGTCAGTTGGGGCCGTGGCCAGAAAGGTAGTGATGTACATCTAGAGATACCCACATCGTTCTGTGGGAAGCATCTGTTTCCTCGGCACGATTTGGAACACTTTTGACACACGGGGCTTGCTGGGCCCTAAATCACAGCTGCGTTGGCTCCTCTAAGCCTCCCAGTTCCAATTCAGCAGGGGCCCAGTTCAAGGTGTTGACTCAGCAATGTGTACTTCACTTTAATCTGTATTATGTATTATGTATTATGGATTTATTATGTATTATGTATTATGTATTATGTATTATGTATTACCAACAGTAATTTGCCAACAGGAGGAGTTCTTGCTAAATTAACAGCAAAAGCCATGCTGAAAAATGCAAGGGAGCAATGAGGGAGGGCTGGAGTCGTGCTCGGGAGCTGTGTCCGTGCGTGAAGGTTTATGTGTCTCGCTGGGTAGTGCCCAGAGAGTTGGTCTGATCGCACCGCAGAGCTCCCGGAGACATCAATCTGTTTGCTTCTTTCCTACACCAAGCTTTAAAGGCTGGTTTTGATAGTCAAATGGGATTCAAACGTAACGTTCCTCCAAGAAGGCCTTGGGTGAGTCATTTCCCAAAATTCCAACTTCTTTTCCCAGGGAGGCTGAATTTCCTCCATAGCAATCAAATGATCAGGTTTTGCACAGAAGAGTTGCTGTGGTTCTAAGCGTCTTTATTTTGTATATGCTGCCTTAAAGAAGCAGCTGATCTGCCTTTTGCTTTTGGTGATGGAAGTCGGGAATGGCCAGCGCTGTGCTTCATGTCAGGATGGTTTCATTCTCGTCTTTTGCCGGATGCAACTCCAAGAAAAGGCCTCAGCCTCCTTCAGGGCCTTGGAAGGAAGGAAACTTTAAAAATTTCAACATTAATTTTAAGTATTTCAACTGGAATTTTAGAAATTTTGACGTGAAATTGTAAAAATTTTGACGGGAATTTGAAAAATTTTGTTGGGGATTTTGAAAATTTTGAAGGAAGCTTTTAAATATTTCAACATTAATTTTAAAAATTTCAACTGAAATTTTAGAAATTTTGACATGAAAATGTAAAAATTTTGACAAAAATTTAAAGAATTTTGACGGGGATTTAAAAAATTTTGATGGGAACTTTAAATACTGGAACATTAATTTTAAGAATTTCAACTGGAATTTTAGAAATTTTGACATGAAATTGTAAAAATTTTGACGGGGATTAGGAAAATTTTAGTGAGAAGTTTCAACAGGATTTTAATATTTTTGTTGAGAATTTAAAAATTTCAAAGGGAATTTGAACAATTTGGATGGGAATTGAAAAATTTTAGTGAGAATTTAAAAAGTTTCAACAGGATTTGAAAAATTTTGAGAGGAATTTGAAAAATTTCAATGGGAATATGAAAAATTTGGACGGGAATTGAAAAATTTTGAAGGGAAAAATTTGAAAAATTTCAACATTAATTTTACAAATTTCAACTGGAATTTTAGAAATTTTTATGTGAAATTGATAAAAATTTTGATGGGGATTAGGGAAATTTTAGTGAGAATTTTAAAAGGTTGTTGGCAGAGGTTGTTCTCAGCTGCTGCTCTGTGCAGCTTGGTTCAAGAGCCAGCTGGGGGCTTCTTTGGAAGGGAGGTTTCTTGTTCTGTGCTCACTGCTCCTCGGGACCCTGCACAGGAGTGCTGTTGGGGTCTGCAGGGACGGGTGGGACCTGCTGTGACTCCTGGTGAATGTGAACTCAACTTGTGCTGATGGCCTCCAATGAAAGCAGACTGACTGTAGATGGTTTTCTTCCCTCTTTCAGTTCTAAACTACGTGTTTGGCACTGAAGAACACGAGACTTTGTGCTCTTTTCCAGATGTCAGTGCCCGCAAATCAGCTGAGAACATCCTGCCTTAGGTACCAGGGCAGGTGATCTGTGATCAGGGCTGTGGACTTGAATGGCCGTGCTTTCATGAACATTTCCTGGTCTTGCCATTTCACACCCTTCCTTCTCCTGGAAATTTAATCCAGCATTTCTTATCCTGAGGTTCAGACGGGAGTTGGACTTACTGTTGAACGGCTGATACAATGTGCTCCCTGAGGAGCACATCTTGCTTTTTTGTTGTTGTTTTCCAACACCATCTGAACTTTGGTCAGCAAGAGGAAGAGTGGTGACAGAGTCTGCTATCTGAGAGTAACGTGTTCCTGTACCTTTCCCGTCGTTCTGTGGTGAAGGATTCCTTCCCTTGCAGAGAGGACTGCAAGACCCGCTCCTGTCAGGTGGACTTTGCCTCCAAATGAGGTGCAGCCTCGTCCATTGTGACATCAGCCACTGCCGTTGTGTCACAAAGCAGCATCAGCACTGAGGTCGGCACAGCAGGGGATAAGACCAGGGGTCGCCCTGCGCCTCGGTCACTCTCGATCTTGAGGGAACCGAGATCGCAGAGTTTCTGGCTCACTCCTGAGCGAGCGAGATGCTTGTTACCTGCATCTCAGCAGGTACCAAGGGACAACCAGAGAAGGTTCAAGGTCTGAACGGGTGTGTTTGAAAACTCCTCCTCCCCTTTCCCCAGGTGTGTTTTCCACCTCGTCAGCTGGGGTGGGTGGAGGGTGGACAGGAGAGGAACACGAGGGCAGTCTGAGAGCTGGGTCTGGAGCTGCTGGAAGGCAGCAGCCGCCTTTCAGTCTCTTCATGAACGCAAGGGCTGGGCCCAGAAGCCTTTGATCTCTGCAGAATGAGGGACAGGTCCATTTTGGATGGGACAGAGAGAGTCCCAGGGGTGGCCCAGACACAGCCTGCCGCAGTAATTGTGAGAGCTCAGCTCCGTCCTGTGTTGTGCTCTGCAGGGTGGGTTCTGTCCCTGAGCCTGCTTGGTTTTCCTCTCCACGGGGACCAGAAGGACACCAGCGTGTCCTCTGTTGGCCGTGGGTCTGACTTGTGTTCCTGACAGAGGAGGTTTCCTTGGGAAACCTGGTCAGCTCCTCACCAGGGCTCTGCCTTAGGTAAGGGGCTCAGGATCCTCAGAGGGGTGCAAGGAGCTCTCTAGGAGAACAAAAGGGATTGTTTATTCCTGATGAGTGTCGCTGTGAGCCTGTTGAGAGCCTCCTGGAACAGGCAGGAGGAATTTCGCCCTTGCAGAGCGGTGTGTGCTGTGTCTTGGCAGATCAGGCTCAGGGCAGCAGGGCCCAGACACCGGAGTTTCTTTGGTGCTTCCTTGGTTGCCCGTTGCTTGCCAGCACGCATTGACATTCAGCCCTCCCTCCCTCTTTCCAGTCTGCATTTGTCTGCCGTTCTGCCAAGAGAAGGGCCGGAGATAACCCAGCTGCTAAAGAAACGCTGCGAGAGGGGAGACACACACCCCCCTGGCAGCTGTTGGACTGTAGGGGCACAGGCTGAACCTTCTCTTGAGAGGGTGCAGAACAGGATCAGCACAAGTGTCCATCGGATGCTGGGCAGGAGAAACAGGCGTTCGTTGTGTCCTTCTATTTCCAGAGAATCCCTCTCCAGCCCCACAGACATGAAGTGTGGACACAAGTCCTGTTGCAACTCCTGTTCTTAGTCCAGAGTCAATCTTGAGCCCTTTGTCCCTAAGGAAACAATCTTTGCCGTGACAAATCCCCCACTGGTGCAGCTGGTGACACCTCCGGCAGTGACTGGAGCTGGTGCAGGACCAAGCCAATGCACACGGCAGGAACGCCAGGCTCAAGGGCTGAGTCCATGCTGCTGCTCTCCAGTCTGCTGCTGATCTGCACGGGAACCGCCAGCTTCACCGGCCTTTTCTTTATCTGCTCTGCAGGAAGATGAAGGCACTGAAGGCATCGACCCTGCTGCTGCTTCTCGATCTCTTCTCTTTCGGTGAGTATCTGCAGAGCTCCGACCTGAGGACGGTGCTTTAGAAGGTACTCGGGGCTCCATCCTGCCCTGTTCCGCTTCCCCCGCTGTGAGCAGAGGAGCTCAGCCAAGAGCAGAAAGTCCCCACAGAGCTGTGCCAGTCCCTGCTCCAGCGGGACGGGTGTGGGTGAGGAAGGGCTGAGTTGCCTTCCCCAGGAGGGCTGAGCCAGTTCTCTTCAGCCAGGGAGAGGCCGTGGCTGAGCTCTCCTGCCCCAGGGGCTGCGAGTCTTCTGCAGGACAAGGATGCACAGTCCGGGGCAGTGAACGTCCGTCTATTGCGGAGCCCGTACGCCATGATGGCCACTGTCAAAGACAATAGGAGGAGAGACAACTGAGGCACTTGGGAGAGACACAGAAAGGGGAGCAGGCAGCCTAATGCATAACCCAGCCTTAGACCAGGTTCTAAGCTCTGGTTTGTGTCTGACAGGTGTTTACCACGTGGGACAACTTGGTACCTTATCCCTCTGGAGCACCACAGCAGAGTTAGGAGAAGACCTCAGTGAAACCCTGTCCCTGCCCGTCCAGCTCCGTGAGCTCCAGGAACAGCTTTATCATCTGCGCTGGAGCTCAAAGGATGTTGCTGAGCAGTCTCTACAGGAAGGCGTGAAGCAGGCAGAGCTCCCAGGCGTTACCGGACGGGTAAGGGCACAAGGCAGAAGGATCTGTTCAGGGGTTTTATCCTCCATCCACACGTATCCTACTCCATTTCCTGTCACAGCCAACAGGCTGGTGCTGCTGGAACAAGTGCTGTCATGGCCATGCTTCCTTTTCCTGTTGCTCCACACTTCCTTATGGGGAAGAGAGAGCGTGACAGGAATGACAGCTGTTTGAGTCAGACCTTCCTCTGCGTCCAGATCTCGGGTCCTCCTCAAGGGAGGACTGGAGTTAAAGAATGGTCTCATCAGTGCAGAGTTAAGCCAGGCCTATCTCATGCCCAGAAGGCTTGTCTGTCCGTGCTTCCTGGCCTGGGGCCTCTCCGCAGGAACAGCCCCTTCCCACAGCTCCAGCATTCAGAGCACTGGAGTGAGCAGCCCTCCCTTTCTGATCCCGACAATCAGAGCAGAGCAAACCTGGGAGGCTTCCAGGCAATGTGGGGGTTCATTCCATCTGAAACGGGCCATGTCCTCATTCACCTTGGCTGGCCTTGCAGGGGAGCTGCTTGCCCCGGTCCTTCTCCTTCCAACAGGCGCTCTCCTTTGTGTTCCTTCCCAGGCTGTTCAGGAGATCATCACTCAAGCCCTGGAGAAGCTGGAGGAAATGCAGGTCCCGATGCCGGATTACGCCCTGAAATCAGCAGGTGCCGTGACATTGTACAGACAAACCAGTTCCAAACCGCTTCCTGTCCATATTGACAAGATGGTCATTGGAACATGCCCAGGAGTAAGAGCGAAGGGGCAAGAAGTCAAGGGTCACCTCATGCCCTAAAAGTGCCCCCACTGACAGAGCCTGTAATGGGCCAGACCCCATGGGAAGAACAGAAAGGCTGGTTCACAGTCTTGTCTTTTGCCGTGGCCAAATACGACAGTCTGATGACTCCCTGCTGTGTGTTCCAGAGGGGTCGAGCCAGCAAGACAAAGGGGAACACACTGTATGACATGGATGACAACTGAGAAGCCTTTTTCAAGTCAAGAGTGTAATACTCCTCCTGACACTGCCTGATGATCATGCTCATCTTTCAATTTCCAGGGGCAGCTGTCATTCATTCCAAGACTTCTCCATCCTTCCGGACTGGCAAAGCAAAGTTCTTCTTGTATTCGCTGCCGGTGATGGATTACATGAGGTCTCCTGAGCTTATTCTGGAGGTAGGAGCACCAAGAAGCAGTAAAACAAAGGTCGGGAGAATGAACCACACCTGCTGCTCAGAGTTGCCTTTCCCCCGTCTTTGCTCCTGGAAGCTTCTTCTCTTGCCCCCTTCTCTCATGGACCTGCTCTCCTCCTGTGTCTCCCTGCTGAGTATTTTTTGTCCTTTCAGCCAGAAAATCATCCTGGCAACTGCTGGCCCTTCCCAGGGAGTCAGGGACACGTGTTCATCAAGCTGTCCATGCCAGTCATTCCGAGAGCTGTCACCATGGCCCATGTCTCAGGGACAGCGTTCCATGGAGAAAGCATCTCCGGAGCTCCTAAGGACTTTGCTGTCTATGTAAGTGATTTCTCTGGAGTTGGGGGCAGGGGATTGCACAGAATTTCTGAGCAGAGGGTGAAGATGGGGCAAAGAGTCCAGGGGCCTGAAGCTTCCTCCTGGCTCTCAGAACAAACAGGCTCCTTGAGGTCATTTCCTTCCCATTGAATTCTTCTTTTATTCAATGTATCACTCAAAAAGCAGCTTCTGGGATAAGATGCTACTCCAGGAGCCACAAGAAAAAGGAGCTGGACAGTACATGGTCCTAAACCTTCTTGGTTTCCAATCCCAGTGGCATTTGTGACACTCAGGTCACCTCCCTCTCACTGGGAGTGTCTGCTCCTTTTCTGACTGCCAGCTTGGACTCGTTGAGTAGACAAGTGTGACGTGCTGCCCACCTGCAGCTTCTCGTCTTGTCCTTGTGCTCATGGTCCTTGGACTACGTAGCTGAAATAACCCCGTACTTCACTGGCTGAAGTTCAGTCTCCCATGATGCACCAGACGCTCTTGTTTTCTCCACCCATCTTTCTGTAGGGCTTCAAGGAAGAACATGAGGAGCAGGGAACGTTCCTGGGACAGTTCACTTTCCTGGCGCCACTGAATCCCAGTCAGACCTTCCAGCTGAAGGTATGGGGACACAGAGGGAGGAGAACTGTAGGAGAGGAGGAGAAATGCAGCTGGATGGGGAGAGGCTTCCCTGCCAAAGGGTACAGGCAGCCCTGTCCTTGAGCCTGTGCCACGCTGCCTTTCTTCTGCTTTAACGTCCTGGTGGCGAATGGCTGGACTGCCGTCTTCTCATTCATTTTGTGTTTAAACTTCAGTGATTAGAAGCGCCACAGTTGAAGCTGGAATCAGCTTCACTGTCTGGACCCCAAGTGCACACAAGCGGCCGCATCCTGTAGGATGCACGACTGCTGGTCTGACAGTTAGAGACCAGAAATACTGGAATTCCTGAGGGTTCTGTTGGTGCTGGCAGTGAGTAGTGACATGGAGGCCATTCAGTTTCCATGGCTTTCTAGAGAAGGCAATGAGACGTTATACTGACCCCAGCACTGGGTCTTCTGACTGCGGAAGCCTGTGCTCCAAAGCAGGTGAGAACTTTCCAGTGTATTTGCTGAGGCATCTGGTAGCTGCTTCTTCCTTTGCTGTTCTCGTGGCCCAATGGGGTAGAGCAGGATAAGAACGTCTGCACCACGACAGCTCAAAAGCCCCCTCAGGGCAGCAGGAAGGAAGCTGCTGATCGAGGCCGTCGCTGCGGCACTTCCTATATCTGGGATGCTGTATCTGGGATGCTGTATCTGGGATGCTGTATCTGGGATGCTGTATCTGGGATGCTGTATCTAGGGTGCTGTATCTAGGGTGCTGTATCTAGGATGCTGTATCTGGGATGCTGTATCTGGGATGCTGTATCTGGGATGCTGTATCTGGGATGCTGTATCTAGGGTGCTGTATCTAGGGTGCTGTATCTAGGGTGCTGTATCTAGGATGCTGTATCTGGGATGCTGTATCTGGGATGCTGTATCTAGGATGGTGCATTTAGGATGTTATATCTAGGATTCTGTATCTGGGATGCTGTATCTGGGATGCTGTATCTGGGATGCTGTATCTGGGATGCTGTATCTAGGGTGCTGTATCTAGGGTGCTGTATCTTGGATGCTGTATCTGGAATATTGTATCTAGGATGCTGTATATAGGATGATGCATTTAGGATGTTATATCTAGGATTCTGTATCTGGCGTGCTGTATCTCGGACGCTGTATCTCGGACGCTGTATCTCGGACGCTGTATCTCGGACGCTGTATCTCGGACGCTGTATCTGGGATGCCGTATCTGGGATGCCGTATCTGGGATGCCGTATCTGGGATGCTGTATCTGTGATGTTCTATCCGGGATACTGTACCTAGGATGCTGTATCTGGGATACTGTATTTCGGATGCTGCATCTGGGTTTCCCTATCAGGGATGCTGTATCCGGGATGCTGTATCCGGGATGCTGTATCCGGGATGCTGTATCTGGGATGCTGTATCTGAGATATTGTATTTAGGGTGTTGTATCTACGATGCTGTATCTGGGTTGATATATCTAGGGTGCTGTATCTAGGATACTGTATCTGGGATGCTGTTTCTGAAATATTGTATTCCGGATGCTGTATCCTGGATGCTGTATCCTGGATGCTGTATCTAGGATGCTGTATCCATGATGCTGTATCCCGGATGCTGTACTTAGGGTGATGTATCTAGGATGCTGTATTGTGGATGCTGTATCTAGGATGCTGTATTTGGGATGCTCTATCTAGGATGCTCTATCTGGGATACTGTATCCAGGATATTGTATCTAGGATGCCGTATCTGGGATGCTGAATCTGGGATGCTCTATCTTGGATTCTGTATCTGGGATATTGTATCTAGGATGCTTTATCTAGGATGATGCATTTAGAATGTTATATCTAGGATTCTGTATCTGGGATGTTCTTTCCGGGATGCTGTATCTAAAATGATGTATCTAGGATGATGAATCCAGGGTGCTGTATATAGGATGCTGTATCTAGGATGCTGTATCTGGGATTCTGTAACCAGGATTCTGTATCCAGGATGCTGTATCTAGTGTGCTGTATCCTGGATGCTGTATCTGAGATGCGGTATTTGGGATTCCATATCTGGGATGGTGTATCTGAGATGCTGTATCCGGGATGATGTATCTAGCATTCTGTATCCTGGACGCTGTATCCTGGATGCTGTATCTGGGATGCTCTATCTGTTTTGCTATATCTAGGGTGCTGTATCTAGGGTGCTGTATCTAGGGTGCTGTATCTGGGATTCTGTATCTGGGATGCTGTATGTAGGATGCTGTATCTAGGATGCCGTATATCGTATGCCGTGTCTGGGATGCTGTATCCGGGATGCTGTATCTGTGATGTTCTATCTGGGATCCTGTAGCTAGGATACTGATTATGGGATACTGTATCTTGGATGATGTATCTGGGTTTCCCTATCTGGGATGCTGTATCCGAGATGCTGTATCCGGGATGCTGTATCCTGGAGGCTGATTCTGGGATGCTGTAACCAGGATGCTGTAACCGGGATGCTGTATCCGAGATGCTGTATCCGCGATGCTGTATCTAGGATGCTGTATCTGGGATGGTCTATCTAGGATTCTGTTTCTGGGATACTGTATCTGGGATATTATATCTAGGGTGCTGTATCCTGGATGGTGTATCCTGGATGGTGTATCCTGGATGCTGTATCCTGGATGCTGTATCCTGGATGCTGTCTCTAGGATGCTGTATCTGGGATGCTGTATCTGGGATATTATATCTATGGTGCTGTATCTGGGATGCTGTATCTGGCATACACTATCTGGGATATTAAATCTATGGTGCTGTATCTAGGATGCTGTATCTAGGATGCTGTATCTGGGATGCTGTATCCTGGATGCTGTATCTGAGATGTGGTATTTGGGATTCCGTATCTGGGATGCTGTATGTGGCATAATGTGTCCCGGATGCTGTATCCGGGATGGTGTGTCTAAGATGCTGTATCTGGGATGCTGTATCTGGGATGCTGTATCTGGGATGCTGTATCTGGGATGCTGTATCTGGGATACTGTATCTTGGATGCTGTATCCTGGATGCTGTATCTAGGATGCTGTATTTGGGATGCTGTATCCTGGTTTCTGTATCTAGGATGCTTTATCTGGGTTGTTATATCTAGGGTACTTAATCTAGGGTGCTGTAACTATGATGCTGTATCTGGGATGCTGTATCTGGGATGCTGTATCTGGGATGCTGTATCCAGTATGCTGTATCCGGTATTCTGTATCCTGGATGCTGTATCTGGGATGCTATATCTAGTGTGCTGTATCTGGGATACTGTATCTGGAATATTGTATCTAAGATGCTGTATTTGGGATGCTCTATCTATGATGTTGTATCTGGGATACTGTATTTGGCATATTGTATCTGGTGTGCTGTATCTGGGATGCTATATCTAGGATGCTGTATCTAGGATGCTCTATCCGGGATGCTCTGTCTGGGATGCTGTATCCTGGATGCTCTATCTGGGGTGATGTATCTAGGATGCTGTATGTAGGATGCTTTATTTGGGATGCTGTATATAGGAAGCTGTATTTGGGATGCTATATCTAGGATGCTGTATTTGTGTTGCTGTATCTAGGATGCTGTCTCTGGGATGCTATATCTAGGGTGCTGTTTCTGGGATGCTATATCTATGGTGCTGTATCTAGGATGCTGTATCTGGGATGCTGTATGTGGCATGCTGTATCTGGGATACTGTATCTGGGGTATAATATGTATGGTGCTGTATCTGGGATACTCTATGCGGGATATTATATGCTGTATCTGTGCTGTTCTATCCGGGATCCTGTAACTATGATGCTGTATCTGGGATGCTGTATCTGGGATGCTGTATCTGGGATGCTGTATCTGGGATGCTGTATCTGGGATGCGGTATCCTGGATGCTGTAACCGGGATGCTGTATCTGGGATGCTGTATCTGGGATGCTGTATCTGGGATGCTGTATCTAGGATGCTGTATCTGGGATGCTGTATCTAGGATGCTGTATCTGGGATATTGTATCTAGGGTGCTGTATCTGGGATGCTATATCTAGGGTGCTGTTTCTGGGATGCTGTATCTGGGATACTGTATGTGGTATATTATATCTAGGGTGCTACATCTAGGATGCTGTGTCTAGGATGTTGTATCTGTGATGCTGTATCTGTGATGCTGTATCTGGGATACTGTATCTCGGATGCTGTATCTGGGATTCCCTATCTGGGATGCTGTATCCAGGATGCTGTATCTGGGATGCTATATCTAGGGTGATGTATCTGGGATGCTGTATCTGGGATGTTACATCTAGGGTGCTGTATCTAGTGTGCTGTATCTGGGATAATGTATCTGGAATATTGTATCTGGAATATTGTATCTAGGATGGTCTATCCGGGATACTGTATCTAGGATGCTGTATCTAGGATGCTGTATCTGGGATGCTGTATCTAAGATGATGTATCTAGGATGATGTATCTAGGGTGCTGTATATAGGATGCTGTATCTTGGATTCTGTATCTGGGATGCCGTATCTGGGATGCCGTATCTGGGATGCCGTATCTGGGATGCCGTATCCGGGATGATATATCCTGGATGCTGATTCTGGGATGCTGTATCTAGGATGCTGTATCCGGGATGCTGTAACGGGTATGCTGTATCCGGGATGCTGTATCCTGGATGCTGTATCTGAGATGCGGTGTTTGGAATTCCGAATCTGGGATGCTGTATCTAACGTGATGTATCTGGGATGCTGTATCTGGAATGCTATATCTGGGATGCTCTATCCTGGATGCTGTATCCAGGATGCTGTATTCTGGATGCTGTACCTAGGATGCTGTATCTGGGATGCTATATCTAGGGTGCTATATCTAGGGTGCTATGGCAGATTGCAACCCCCCTCCCTCTTTTAATATGGCACATCTTCCCCTTTCTCTGCTATTTGAGGCTAACAGCTTCTTTTGTTTGGCCCAGAGCACCCTGGCTCCTGGGACATTAGCAGAAGGGAGTGCCAAGGCACACTGAGCCACGCCCAGTGTGGGGGATGTTTGAAGGCTTCAGGGGCACCCACACTCAGTGTGGGGGGTGCAGAGAAGCTTATACAATGCCTACAGTCAGGTCTGATCAGATAACAAAACGGGACTCTCGTCGAGACTCCGCCCATTGCCGCGGGTCTCTTGGAGCACGAGCTTAGCCACTGCCGCCACGAGAGCCCCCCTCCCCGGGATGGAGACTCCGCTTGCCTCGCCGCCACAGGTGTAAGTAAAACTTCTCGCAGGATTGCGAGTATATTTTCTTTCCGTGCACATTTGCACAAGTACTTTATTTCCTCGCACAATCGCGAGTGGCCGCCGAGAGCCCCTCGCACAATCGCGAGTATATTTTCCTCCCGTGCCTCCACATAAGCACGTGTAGGATTCCGTGCACATTTGCACGTGTGAAATAACTCTCGCAGGACTGCGAGCGTATTATAAATTTACTCTCGCGGAATCGCGAGTGCACACTTTCCGTACTCACTGCGAGTACGTGTATCTCTATAAAATAATCCCACACCGTGCTTAGGCAAGTGTGTACTCCTCCGGGACTCGGGGACGGCTCTGGCATTGTTTTGGTGAAGCCACGTGCATGCACTCTGTGGACCTCCTGTTGTATTAGTGGCTGCCCCTCTCAATAATTTCCTCCACTGATATCCGAACCTGTATTTAAGTCACATTTGGAGTGCTAAAACCCTGTGCCTCGCTGGTCTAATAAAAGTTGTTTTTGGACCTTGTGGCCCCTAAAATTGACCTGTGGGTTGCTCTGTGACATTTCTGGCGTAGTCGTGCAGGATATCAGAGATGGAGGAATTATTTGGAGGGTTGAGTAATATCTCTGCAGTAATCTGGGGTCTTGTAGTTATAGGGTCTGCGGTGTGTGCCAGTTTGAGTGTTTACTTAAAGGTAACACAGGATCTGTGTAAACTTAAGGACCGAATGGAGGAAAACCTTTCACGGGAGAGTGAACGATTTGACTCTTTAAGGCAGGATTTTTCGTGGCAAAACAAACAGTTTGACTCTTTTAAGAAAAACCTCTCGTGGCAAAATGAGCAGTCCGAGATTGTACTCCCCAATACCCCCTGCCAAATGCAGCAAAACGGGGGATTACGGAGGTTATTAATGATCTTGAAGAAAGACAGATAATTAGCCGCACCCATTCTCCCTATAATTCTCCAGTTTGGCCCGTTCGCAAGCCTGATGGGCGATGGCGCCTAACTATTGATTATAGAAAACTGAATAATAACACAACACCACTAACAGCTGCTGTCCCAAACATAGCCTCGGTGGTGACTGCAATACAAGCAGCAGCCCACCCATGGATGGCTGCTTTGGATGTTAAAGATATGTTCTTCATGATTCCCCTGAGGGAAGAAGACAAGGCACAATTTGCTTTTACCTGGGAAGGGAAGCAATACACTTTTAACCGGCTGCCTCAGGGGTACAAGCACTCCCCTACTATTGCCCACAATGCCCTTGCTGCGCTCATTGATACTGTACAGGTACCCCCAGGCATTTGCATATATCAATATATAGACGACATCTTAGTGGGCGGAGACAGTAAGGAACAGGTGGGGCAAGTAGCAGAAACCCTTTGGAATTTATTAACACAGAACGGATTAGATATTCCACCGTCCAAGTGCCAGGGTCCCAGCCAGGAAGTTAAATTCCTAGGGGCCTGGTGGATAGGGGGAGCCATAGCAGTGCCTGATGATGTTCTGGCTACCATAGACAAGGGTACACCCCAAACAGCAAAGCGGACTTGCAATGCCTGTTGGGTACGTTAGGGTACTGGAGAAAACATATCCCGGGATTCTCCGTGATTGCCCGTCCCCTGTATGACCTACTCCGAAAAAACAAGAAATGGAACTGGACTTCACAACATACAGAGGCCCTTAATGTTCTGAAGGATGAACTTAAAGCCTATCAGAAATTGGGCCCACTTCACCCACAAGACCCATTAAGAGTGGAATGGGGGTTTGCAGAACATGCCTCCTATTGTGCTATATTCCAAAGGGGGCCAATAGGGCCAGCTAGACCTTTGTTGTTCTCCTCCACCGCATTTAAGGGAGCTGAACAACGATATTCAGAGTGGGAGAAGGGACTTCTCTCACTTACCCGAGCAGTTAAGGAGGCAGAGAAACTGTGTACGTCACAGGAAGTTATTGTACAAGGCCCTTTCCCTCTGTTGAATTCAATCCTTAAAGGGCTACCCCCCCCCCCGAGGGGGTGGCACAGAAAGCAACGGTACGAAAATGGTACGCTTATTTAGAGGGAGTTAGCCAATTGTTACCACTTAAGGAGGGTTCTGTAAAGGTTTCAAAGCTTCAACAACCCGTAAATGCTGATCCGGTCCTGTTGAGCCTGCCTTATAAACCCTCTCCAATTAAAGAGGCACCTGAGCTAACCCAGGACTCAGACACACAAGGAGTCTGGTTCACTGATGCATCAGCACTGATGCATCGGATAGGGACAAACTGGCAGTACAAGGCAGCAGCATTGGAGATTGCTACTGAAAAAAGAATAACAGAGGAGGGGGAAGGTAGCGCTCAAGTGGGAGAACTGCGTGCTCTCTTATTAGCAGCAGAAGGAGGAGCCTCCACGATTTACACTGATTCCTATGCAACCTATAAGGGTGCAACTGAATGGATATGCCAATGGGAATCTAATCAGTGGGAAGTAAATCGCACCAGAGTGTGGAGAGCTGAAGACTGGCAAAGACTATTATTAATAGGCAGGTCACGACCTTTGAGTGTGGGCTGGGTAAAAGGACATGCGAAGGATGGAACCCCCGCTGCCAAATGGAATCAACAAGTTGATTTTCTAGCCCAGATCAGACTAGCTGAAAGCACACCAGAGGAGTGGGCACGGTTAGCTGAATGGTTACACCTTAAGCGAGGCCATTCTGGAAAGGCAGATCTTTATTACGAATGCCGATCCCGGGGTTGGCCAGTATCCATGAGAACATGTGAAACAATTCTTACAGCCTGTCCACAATGCCGGCTCAGACTTAAAGCTGATCACCCAAATCAGGCCCCGGCCCTACATATAAGGCAGGGCAAGACTCTCTGGAGCACGTGGCAAGTTGACTATATCGGGCCACTGAAACCCTCTAATGGAAAGAAATACATCCTGGTGGGGGTAGAGGTAGTATCAGGATTATCAATGGCCACTGCTGTCAAAGCAGCCACTGGAGATCAAACCGTGCAAGCACTGTGTGGGTGGTTTGGTGTCCTACCCACTCCTGAGAATATCCAGAGTGATAATGGCACACACTTCTCAGCTGCTGTGGTTCAGGACTGGGCCAAGGGAGAAGGTATTAAGTGGGTGTTTCGTACACCATATTATCCCCAAGCCAATGGGATCGTGGAACGAACCAATGGTTTGATTAAGAAATACGCAGACGTATCACGACCCAACTGGGACAAGCGATTAACACAAGCTGTCTTCCTTGTCAATAACTGCTGGGGAAGCTATGGAAGCCCCAAAATCAGGGCTTTCTGTCCTGAAAAGCCATTGACAGACAGCAACTTGACAACCAACACAGAGGAAGAACAGTCCCCAAAAACACAAGTGGGCCAGCCTGTCATGGTGAAGTTACCGTCTATTGGTATTGTGCCCATGACTCTAGCAAAGCCCAGAGGGTTATATGCCTGGGAAGCCCTTGATGAGAATGGGAAAACCCACCGTATTAGTGCTCAGTGGATAGTTCCCGCCTACTAACTATGAAAGCCCGGTTCCAAAGGGACCGAGATCTGCTTTGTGTTTTCTTGCAGGGGGGGACCCCAAAGAGGGGGGGACCCGAAAGTAGGGGGGGCACCCCAAAGTGGGGGGGATCCCAAAGAGGGGGGGACCCTAATATATGGGGGGAACCTCAAAGTGGGGGGGACCCCAAAATTGGGGGGGACCCCAATATATGTGGGGACCCCAAGGTGGGGGGACCCCAATATATGGGGGGAACCTCAAAGTGGGGGGAACCCCAAAATGTGGGGGGACACCAATATATGGGGGGACCCCAATATATGGTGGACCCCAAAATAAGGGGGGACCCCAAAATGTGGGGGGGACCCTAAATTTTGGGGGGATACCCCAAATATTGGGGACCCCAAGGTGGGGGGGACTCCTATATATATATGGGGACCCCAAAGTGGGGCGACCCCAAAAAATATGGGGGGACCCCAAAAAATATGGGGGACCCCAAAATATGGGGGACCCCAAAATATATGGGGGGACACCCAAGTGGGGGGACCCCAAAATAAGGGGGGACCCCAAAATGTGGGGGTACCCCAAAATATGGTGGGACCCCAAATATGGGGGGACCCCAAAATATATGGGGAGACACCCAATTGGGGGAACCCCAAAATATGGGGGGGACCCCAGTATATGGGGGAACCATAAAGTGGGGGGACCCCAAAATGTGGGGGGACACCAATATATGGGGGGACCCCAAATATGGGGGGGACTCCAAATATCGAGGACCCCAAAATATATGGGGGAGGCCCCAAATATGGGGGGACCCCAAAGAGGGGGGGACTCCAACGTGGGGGGGACCCCAAAGTGGGGGGGGACCCCAAATATGGGGGACCCCAAAGTGGGGGGGACCCCTATATATATAGGGGGACCCCAAAATGTGGGGGGACCCCAAAATTGGGGGGGACCCCAAATATCGGGGGGACCCCAAAATATATGGGGGGGAACCTCAAAGAGGGGGGGACCCCAAAATGTGGGGGGACACCAATATATGGGGGGACCCCAAAATGTGGGGGGCACCCCAAAGTGGGGGGAACCCAAAGTGGGGGGACCCCAAAATGTGGGGGTACCCCAAATATGGGGGACCCCAAGGTGGGGGGACCCTAAAATTGGGGGGGACCCCAAAGAGGATGGGACCCCAATATATGGGGGGCACCTCAAAGTGGGGGGAACCCCAAAATGTGGGGGGACACCAATATATGGGGGGACCCCAAAATTGGGGGGGACCCCAAAATTGGGGGGACCCCAAATATCGGGGGGGACCCCAAAATATATGGGGGGGACACCCAATTGGGGGGACCCCAAAATATGGGGGGACCCCAAAATGTGGGGGCACCCCAAAGTGGGGGGGGCACCCCAAAGTGGGGGGACCCCAAAATGTGGGGGGACCCCAAAATATGGGGGGGACCCCCAAACCAACCTGCTCGACGCGCAGCTCCACGTCCCCATGGACGGATTTGCCCCTGAAGAGCTGCACCCTAAAAATGGGGGGACCCCCAATGTGGGACCCACAAGTGGGACCCACAAGTGACCCCCAAGTGACCCCCAAGTGACCCAAAGTGACCCCTAAATGACCCCCATATGACCCCAAGTGACCCACAAGTGACCACATCTGACCCCAAGTGACCCCCAAGTGACCCAAAGTGACCCCCAAGTGACCTCCAAGTGACCTCATATGACCCCAAGTGACCCACAAGTGAACCCCATATGACCCAAAGTGACCCCCAAGTGACCCAAAGTGACCCCAAATTGACCCCCAAGTGACTCCCACATGACCCAAAGTGACCCCCAAGTGACCCAAAGTGACCCCCAAGAGACCCCAAGTGACCCTCAAGTGACCCCCAGTGACCCCCAAGTGACCCAAAGTGACCCAAAGTGACCTCATATGACCCCAAGTGACCCCTAAGTGACCCTCAAGTGACCCCCAAGTGACTCCCAAGTGACCCCCAAGTGACTTCATATGACCCCAAGTGACCCCCAGGTGACCCTCAAGTGACCCCCAAGTGACACAAGTGACCCAAAGTGACCCCCAAGTGACCCCCAAGTGACCCCACGTGAACCCCATATGACCCCAAGTGACCCCCAAGTGACCTCATATGACCCCAAGTGACCCCCAAATGACCCCAAGTGACCCAAAGTGACCCCATATGACCCCAAGTGACCCCAAGTGAACCTCAAGTGACCCCCAAGTGACTCCCAAGTGACCCCCAAGTGACCCCAAGTGACCCTCAAGTGACCCCCAAGTGACCCTCAATTGACCCCCCAAGTGACCTCATATGACCCCAAGTGACCCCCAAGTGACCCAAAGTGACTCCCAAGTGACCCAAGTGACCCAAAGTGACCCCAAGTGACCCCCAAGTGACCCTCAATTGACCCCCAAGTGACCGCCAGTGACCCAAGTGACCCAAAGTGACTCTCAAGTGACCCCCAAGTGACCCTCAATTGACCCCCAAGTGACCCCCAGTGACCCAAAGTGACCCCAAGTGACCCAAAGTGACCCCATATGACCCCAAGTGACCCCGAGTGAACCTCAAGTGACCCCCAAGTGACCCAAAGTGAACCCAAGTGACCCTCAAGTGACCCCCAAGTGACCTCATATCACCCCAAGTGACCCCCAAGTGACCTCATATGACCCCAAGTGACCCCAAGTGACCCCCAAGTGACCTCATATGACCCCAAGTGACCCCCAAGTGACCCACAAGTTACCCCCAGTGACCCAAGTGACCCAAAGTGACCCCCAAGTGACCCCAAGTGAACCCCATATGACCCCAAGTGACCCCTAAGTGACCCCCAAGTGACCTCATATGACCCCAAGTGACCCCCAAGTGAGCCTCATGTGACCCCCAAGTGACCCCATGACCCCAAAGTGCCCCCATAGTGACCCCAAGTAACCCCAGTGACCCCAAGTGACCCCCAAGTGATCACCAAGTGACTCCCAAGTGACCCCAAGTGACCCCCAAGTGACCTCATATGACCCCAAGTGACCCCTAAGTGACCCTCAAGTGACCCCAAGTGACCCTCAATTGACCCCCAAGTGACCCCCAGTGACCCGAGTGACCCAAAGTGCCCCCAAGTGACCTCATATGACCCCAAGTGACCCCCAAGTGACCCACTAGTGAACCCCAAATGACCCCCAAGTGACCCCCAAGTGACCTCATATGACCCCAAGTGACCCCCAAGTGACCCCCAAGTGAACACCAAATTACCCCCAAGTGACCCCCAAGTGACCCCATATGACCCCAAGTGACCCCCAAGTGACCCAAAGTGACCCCCAGTGACCCCAAGTGACCCTCAAGTGACCCCCAGTGACCCAAGTGACCCAAAGTGACCCCCAAGTGACCTCATATGACCCCAAGTGACCCCTAAGTGACCCTCAAGTGACCCCCAAGTGACCTCAAAGTGACTCCCAAGTGACCCCAAGTGACCCCACGTAACCCCCAAGTGACCCCAAGTGAACCCCATATGATCCCAAGTGACCCCCAAGTGACCTCATATGACCCCAAGTGACCCCCAATTGACCACCAAGTGACCCCAAGTGACTCCTAAGTGACCCCAAGTGACCTCATATGACCCCAAGTGACCCCAAGTGACCCTCAAGTGACCCCAAAGTGACCCCCAAGCGACTCCCAAGTGACCCAAAGTGACCCTCAAGTGGCCTCATGTGACCCCCAAGTGACCCCATGACCCCCAAGTGCCCCCATAGTGACCCCAAGTAACCCCAGTGACCCCAAGTGACCCCCAAGTGATCTCATATGACCCCAAGTGACCCTCAAGTGACCTCATATGACCCCATGTGACCCCCAAGTGACCCCCAAGTGACCCCAAGTGACCCCCAAGTGACCCCAAGGGACCCCCAAGTGACTCCCAAGTGACCCCAAGTGACCCCCAAGTGACCTCATATGACCCCAAGTGACCCTCAATTGACCCCCAAGTGACCCCCAGTGATCCCGAAGTGACCCTCATGTGACCCAAGTGACCCAAAGTGACCCCCAGGTGACCTCATATGACCCCAAGTGACCCCCAAGTGACCTCATATGACCCCAAGTGACCCCTAAGTGACCCTCAAGTGACTCCCAAGTGACCACCAAGTGACCTCATATGACCCCAAGTGAACCCCAAGTGACCCCAAGTGAACCCCATATGACCCCAAGTGACCCCTAAGTGACCCCCAAATGACCCCCATATGACCCCAAGTGACCCACAAGTGACCCCATATGACCCCAACTGACCCCTAAGTGACCCCATATGACCCCAAGTGACCCCATAGTGACCCAAGTGACCCCATAGTGACCCTCATGTGACCCCAAGTGACCTCAAAGTGACTCCCAAGTGACCCCAAGTGACCCCTAGTGACCCCACATAACCCCCAAGTGACCCCCAAGTGACCCCAAGTGAACCCCATATGACCCCAAGTGACCCCTAAGTGACCCCCAAGTGACCTCATATGACCCCAAGTGACCCCCAATTGACCCCCAAGTGACCCCAAGTGACTCCCAAATGACCCCAAGTGACCCCCAAGTGACCTCATATGACCCCAAGTGACCCCCAAGTGACCCCCAAGTGACTCCCAAATGACCCCAAGTGACCCCCAAGTGACCTCATATGACCCCAAGTGACCCCCAAGTGACCCAAAGTGACCCCAAGTGACCCCCAAGTGACCCCCATATGACCCCAAGTGACCCAAAGTGACCCCCAAGTGACCTCATATGACCCCAACTGAACCCCAAGTGACCCCAAGTGAACCCCATATGACCCCAAGTGACCCCTAAGTGACCCCCAAATGACCCCCATATGACCCCAAGTGACCCACAAGTGACCCCATATGACCCCAACTGACCCCTAAGTGACCCCATATGACCCCAAGTGACCCCATAGTGACCCCATATGACCCCAAGTGACCCCCAAGTGACCCTCAAGTGACCTCTATATGATCCCAAGTGACCCCTAAGTGACCCCCAAATGACCTCTATATGACCCCAAGTGACCCCTAAGTGACCCTCAAGTGACCCCCAGAGTGACCCAGTGACCCCCAAGTGACCCCCAGTGACCCAAGTGACCCAAAGTGACCCCCAAATGACCTCCATATGACCCCAAGTGACCCACAAGTGACCCACAAGTGACCCCCATATGACCCCAAGTGACCCACAAATGACCCCCATGACCCACAAGTGACCCCCATATGACCCCGAGTGACCCCAAGTGACCCACAAGTGACCCCAAGTGACCCCCAAGTGACCCCCCCAAATGTTGGGGTGGGGTTTCTATAGGTCCTGGGGTTCTATATGTCACATGGGGGGTTAGGGGGGATCTATAGGTCCCAGAGGGTTTCTATAGGTCCCAGGGGGTCAGGGGGTTCTATATGTCCCAGGTGGGTTCTATATGTCCCAGGGGGATTCTATAGGTCCCAGGGGGTTCGCAGGGGTTCTATATGTCACAGGGGGTTTCTATAGGTCCCAGGGGGTCAGGGGGTTCTATATGTCCCAGGGGGGGTTCTATGGGTCCCAGGGGGTTCACGGGGTTCTATATGTCCCAGGGGGGTTCTATAGGTCCCGGGGGCGTCAGGGGATCTATATGTCCCACAGAGGGTCAGGGCGGTTCTATAGGTCCACGGTGGGGTCAAGAGGGTTCTATATGTCGTGGGGGGCATCTATTTGTCCCGGGGGGCCATTGGTGGGGTCAGGGGGGATCTATAGGTCCTAGGGGTTGGGGGGAGGTCAGGGGGGTTCTATAGGTCCCAGTGGGTTTCTATAGGTCCCAGGGGGGTCAGGGGGTTCTATATGTCCTGGGAGGGGTTCTATAGGTCCCAGTGGGTTTCTATAGGTCCCAGGGGGGTCAGGGGGTTCTATATGTCCTGGGAGGGGTTCTATAGGTCCCAGGGGGGTTGGGGGATCTATAGGTCCCAGGGTGGGTCAGGGGGATCTATAGGTCCTGGGAGAGGTCGGGGGGTTCTATATGTCCCAGGGGGGTTCTATAGGTCCTGGGGATGTCAGGGGATCTATATGTCCCGCAGAGGGTCAGGGCGGTTCTATAGGTCGAGGGTGGGGTCAAGGGGGTTCTATATGTCCCAGGGGGCATCTATATGTCCCGGGGGTGGGGGGTGGGGGGGGTTGGAGTGGTCAGGAGGAATCTATAGGTCCTAGGGGATGGGGGGGGGGGGGGGGGGGTTTCAGGGGATCTATATGTCCCAGGGTGGGTCAGGGGGATCTATAGGTCCCAGGGGTTTGGGGGAGGTCATGGGGGGTTCTATATGTCCCAGTGGGTTTCTATAGGTCCCAGGGGGGTCAGGGGGGTTCTATATGTCCTGGGAGGGGATCTATAGGTCCCAGGGGAGGTTGGGGGGGGTCTATATGTCCCAGGGTGGGTCAGGGGGGTCTATAGGTCCCAGGGGGTCTATATATCAGGGGGGTTCTATAGGTCCCAGTGGGTTTCTATAGGTCCCCGGGGGGGTCAGGGGGTTCTATATGTCCTAGGAGGGGTTCTATAGGTCCCAGTAGGTTTCTATAGGTCCCAGGAGGGTCAGGGGTTGTTCTATATATCCTGGGAGGGGTTCTATAGGTCCCAGTGGGTTTCTATAGGTCCCAGGGGGGTCAGGGGGGTTCTATATGTCCGGGGGGGGGTCAGGAGGTTCTAAGGGTCTATAGGGGCTATAGGGGGATCTATAGGGGGAGCTATAAGGGTCTATAGGGGCTATAGGGGGATCTATAGGGGGAGCTATAAGGGATATAGGGGCTAGACGGGCCTTAGGGGGCTAGAGGAGGATCTATAGGGGCTATAGGGGGATCTATAGGGGGAGCTATAAGGGTCTATAGGGGCTATAGGGGCTATAGGGGGATCTATAGGGGAAGCTATAGGGGCTATAGGGGGATCTATAGGGGGGGCTATAAGGGATATAGGGGCTATACGGGCCTTAGGGGGTTAGAGGAGGATCTATAGGGGGATCTATAGGGCGAGCTAGAGGGGCTATACGGGCCTTAGGGGGCTACAGGAAGGATCTATAGGGGCTATAGGGGGATCTATAGGGGGGGCTATAAGGGATATAGGGGCTATACAGGCCTTAGGGGGCTAGAGGAGGATCTACAGGGGCTATAGGGGGATCTATAGGGGGAGCTATAAGGGATATAGGGGCTATACGGGCCTTAGGGGGCTAGAGGAAGATCTATAGGGACTATAGGGGGATCTATAGGGGGAGCTATAAGGGTCTATAGGGGCTGTAGGGGGATCCATAGGGGAAGCTATAGGGGCTATAGGGGGATCTATAGGGGGGGCTATAAGGGATATAGGGGCTAGACGGGCCTTAGGGGGCTAGAGGAGGATCTATAGGGGGATCTATAGGGGGAGCTAGAGGGGCTATACGGGCCTTAGGGAGCTACAGGAAGGATCAATAGGGGCTATAGGGGGATCTATAGAGGGAGCTATAAGGGTCTATAGGGGCTATAGGGGGATCTATAGGGGAAGCTATAGGGGCTATAGGGGGATCTATAGGGGGAGCTATAAGGGATATAGGGGCTATACGGGCCTTAGGGGGCTAGAGGAGGATCTACAGGGGCTATAGGGGGATCTATAGGGGGAGCTAGAGGGGCTAGAGGGGCTACAGGAGGATCTATAGGGGCTATAGGGAGATCTATAGGGGGAGCTAGAGGGGATATAGGGGCTAGAGGGGCCTTAGAGGCTCTAGTGGCCTTAGGTGGCTATAGGGGATATAGGGGCCTTAGGGGGCTATAGGAGGATCTATAGGGGCTATAGGGGGATCTATAGGTGGATCTATAGGGGATATAGGGGCTATAGGGGCCTTAGGGGGCTAGAGGACTTATAAGCGCTATAGGGGGTATAGGGTATATAGGGGCTATAGGGGCTATAGGAGGATCTATAGGGGGATCTATAGGGGGATCTATAGGGGGATCTATCGGGGATATAGGGGCTAGAGGGGCCTTATGGGGCTATATAGGAGGATCTATAGGGGGCGAGGGGGTCTATGGGGGAATTTATAGGCAGATCTATAGGGGGAGCTATAGGGGGTCTATAGGCGGATCTATAGGCAGATCTACAGTGGGCTGTAGAGTGATCTATAGGGAGATCTATAGAGGGATCCCTAGGGGG
Organism: Columba livia; assembly: GCF_036013475.1. Taxonomy (NCBI): domain Eukaryota; kingdom Metazoa; phylum Chordata; class Aves; order Columbiformes; family Columbidae; genus Columba; species Columba livia. The sequence continues at coordinate 1,485,830 of NW_027043024.1, forward strand.
AGCTATAGGGGGATCTATAGGGAGCTATAAGAGGCTATGGGGGGATTTATAGGGGGCAAGGGGGGATCTATACGTGAATCTATAGGGGGCTATAGGGGGATCTATAGGGGGCTATAGGAGCATCTATAGGGGGATCTATAGGGGGTGGGGGGGACTATGGGGTTCTATAGGGGGATCTATTTGGCGTTACAGGGGAATCTATAGTGAGCTTTATAGGGGGCTATAGGAGGCTTAGGGGTCTATAGGGGCTATAGGGGCTTATAGGGGGTGGAGCTCTAGGCCCCCTATGGGTCTGATCTATAGGAGTCGGGGGCTTTAGGGGCTCAGCCTCTGCAGGACCCCCCTATAGGGACCTATAGGGCCAACCTATGGGGCTCCGAGGTAGGAAGGGTCATCCTATAGGGGCTATAGGGGGCTGCCCTATAGGGGACGGGGTGAAGGTGCCTATAGAGGAGTGTCCCGGGGGGTATAGGGGGAGCCCCTATAGGAGAAGGAGCTCTGTAGGAGTAGGGTCTATAGGGGAATGGAGGCGGGGGGGGATCTATAGGGGAGAGGAGCTATAGGGGATGGAGCTATAGGGGATGGGGCTATCGGACCTATAGGGGAAGGGGCTATAGGGGATGGAGCTATAGGGGCTATATGGGCTGGGTCTATAGGGGATGGAGATATAGGGACTATAGGGGAGAGAGATATAGGGACTATAGGTGATGGAGCTATAGGGGATGGGGCTATAGGGGGTGGGGCTATAGGGGATGGGGCTATAGGGGATGGAGGTATAGGGGCTATAGGGGATGGGGCTATAGGGGCTATGGGGGGTGAGTCTATAGGGGATGGAGGTATAGGGGCTAAAGGGGATGGGGCTATAGGGGCTATGGGGGGTGGGTCTATAGGGGATGGAGGTATAGGGGCTATAGGGGACGGAGCTATAGGGCCTATAGGGGAAGGGGCGCTGCCGGGAGCCCTATAGGATGCTATAGGAGTCTCCGGGCGGCCCCGCCCCCGCCCGCGCGCTCACTTCCGGCCCCGCCCCCTTCCCCACCCGGGGTGACGTCACCGGTGACGTCACCGCGCCGGCCCCGCCCGCGGTTCTGCAGTAGGAAAAGGGGCGGGGGCGGTGACGCCATGGTGGGCGGAGAGCGCCGGGAAAGGGACCCAGGAGTCCGGGAAATCCCCTTCCCCCCACAAGGGACCCAGGCGTCCGAGTTCCGCCCCCCCCCCCCCGCCAAAAGGGGACCCAGGCGTCCGGGGATCCCCCCTCTCCCCACTAGGGGACCCAGGTGTAATAAGTGATGGTCAAAATTGTTAATGTTGAACAAATCGAGTAGGATTCAATTGTATTATGCATATTATTGTAAGCAGTAACTGTGCTTGTGCGAGTTTGATTATGTTTTGTAGAACCTTGTAGTAGTAGTTAACGACAATGCCATAAATAACAGGACTACCAGGTGGTGCCATAAATAACAGGACTACCGGATGGTGTCATAAATAACAGGACTCCCGGATGGTGCCACAGATAATAGGGCTCCCAGATGGTGTTACAGATAACAAAGCGCTCGGATGTTGCAACAGATAACAAAAGTTCCAGAGATGGAAATTCCCAGCACGTAAACGAACGTATAACGTATATAAGCACATACGAAAGGTTGATTTGGTGTGCCTGTTGGTGGAACTGAGCTTCCCCCGGTCACCCAGCGCTGTTTTGCCTAATTACCGCTTGCTAAATAAAATCGATTGATTGACTCAGAATCGATTTATTGGCTCTTATTTATAACAAATTTTGGTGCCGTGACTCGGATTAAGGATCTCTGGGAGGGACTCCTAAACTTCAGGGAGGCGCCCCGTCCTGTTTTCAGACGGCCCTGGAGTGGACGGAGGTTCGCCCTGAAACCTTAACCTCCGAACCCTAAATTTAGGTAATTAGGCAAAAGAATTGAACCCCGTAAACCTTTGTGCACGAAGAACCGGACGAAGACCCCGGGGAGGGTAAGTATAGAAAGCAATTCCGTTCGGTTGGGGTGGGTATCCTGGAGTGTGCATGAACGAGACGCGCCCCCCCCGCTTGGGGAGGAAGCGAAGTGAGTGTGGACCCTGCCGTAAGGCAGGGCGGGACTCTCTAGTAGTGCGGTTCTCATAGCCCGCGAGGGCGTGAGCCACGAACGAGGGGTGCGTGTGTGTGTGTGAAAAGAAGACACTCCGGAAGATGGGACAGAAGAAGGGCAAGCCTTCTGATCTCATGGGGAAGGGACCCACAGAGAGGTTGCCAGATATTCCCCGAGAATCCTCATTGGGCCTTGTGTTCACTGGGAAGGGACCCACGGAGAGGTCTAGCACGCGAAACAAAAATAGGGAAAAGATGGTTTACTATTGCATGCATGGCTGGGGAAACCAGCAGATTAGACCAGATCATTTATTTTGGCCAATTTTTGGGTCATATGAGAATTGGATTTGTCAGGCCCTAAATCTTTACCAACGGCACCAACAAGGGCCGGGTGCTGACATTAAGTGGCCCCAGCAGCGCCCTAACTGGGATAATCAAAACCCGGAACACAGGGGCCATATGGGAGATCTCCGCACTATAATCGTCCAAGGGATTAAGGAATCTGTCCCTCAAGGGCAGAACATAAATAAAGCCTTTAAAGAACAACAAAAGAAAGATGAGACTCCCACAGAATGGCTAGAAAGACTAAGAAAGAGCTTGCAGCTTTATTACGGTATAGACCCTATGACACCGGTCGGGCAAGCTCTTTTAAAAACACAGTTTGTGGCGAAGTCATGGCCGGATATTAAAAAAAAAAAAAAAAAGTTAGAAAAATTGGAAAATTGGCAAGAGAAAGGGTTGGATGAGTTGCTAAGGGAAGCACAGAAGGTTTATGTGAGAAGGGAGGAAGAGACTCAGAAGAGGCAAGCTAAAATTTTAGTAGCGGCAGTTCGAGAGGTACAGAGGATGGCTCCACAGAAGGGAGGGCCACCACGCATAGGTGGGAATGGGCCACCTCGGGGAAGTCAAGTCGGACTGAAGGACTTGAAGGAAATCGAGTGTTTTTACTGTCAGAGGAAGGGACATATGTGAAGGAGCTGTAGGAAACGTATACAGGATGAGAAAATGTATTATGCTGAGTAGGGGTGTCAGGGGCTCTATCTGCTGGGGAGTCCTAAAACAACAGAGCCCTTGATAAAATTAAAGTTAGGTCCCCAGTGCCAGGAAATGGAATTCCTGGTAGATTCGGGGGCAGAAAGATCTATTGTCCAAACTGTGCCCCGGGGATGTGCTCCATCTTCGGAGAAAATAGAAGTAATAGGAGCAAAAGGAGACCCCTTTTCTGTACTAGTAATTAAAGGGGTAGAAATAGAATCCCCATCCCGAATAGGGATAGGGTCCCTTTTATTAGTGCCTGAAGCTGAATATAACCTATTAGGAAGGGATTTAATGGTCGAATTGGGAATTAGTTTAGAAATAAAAGATCGGGAATTGAAAGTAAAACTATACCAAGGTAAGAGAGGATTTAGAAGAAGAAGAGGAGTTTTTATGTGGATCATCACGGGTAGTGGATGGGAAAAGGAAGTCAGGATACGCTATAATAGATGGAAACAGCTGGACAACTAAGGAGTCAGGTCCCCTTAACTCAGGATGGTCAGCGCAGGCTTGTGAGCTGTTCGCAGTATTGAGGGTATTACAGTTGTTAAAAGATAAGAGAGGAACAATATTTACAGATTCTAAATATGCATATGGGGTGGTTCACACGTTCGGAAAAATTTGGGAAGAGAGGGGACTGATGAATTCTCAGGGTAAAGGATTAATACATGAGACCTTAATAACGCAAACTTTGGAGGCATTAAGAGGGCCCAAACAAATTGCGGTAGTTTATGTAAAGGGCCATCGGAAGGGAACCTCCACGCAAATAAGAGGGAATAATTTAGCAGATGAGGAAGCTAAGAAAGCTGCATTGCTGGTAATAAAAGAAATGGGCAGCTGGAATCAGCAGTTTCCAAAAAGTGTTAGAATGGAAGAATCCTTTTTGCACTCTTTTCTTAATATTAAGGACATTCTTAAAACTAGTTAACACATCAGTGTATTAGTTTTTAAACTTCAAGGTATTTTCGGGAGCTTTTACTTACTAAGAATAAAACTTTGTTATTGTGCAATATTTGTTCATTAGTTTAAAAATTGTCACCTTTAAGAGTTGGTCCCATATAAATGTATCTTCTGTCAGGGAGTTTTAAATACCAGATTTCTTTATTGTTACTTTGTATTTTGAAATCTGTTTTCCTATGTGCTTGTACTCTGTGCCTTCAGCTTGTGCACTTTGCAACTTTATAGACCATATTTTGTTACTGCAAAATGTGTTCTTGAGCCAAAACTTGACGTGAACAAACATGCTGCAAAGTTGCACTTTTCTCTTGCTTTAATGGGAAGTGAATCTGAAAAAAAGTCGAACCTATCACCGTCCCTAATCGTGACTTGGAAGTTTGCCCCCTTTTATTTCACATGTGTTTTAGTGTTCAGTGTGGGGACCAACTCTCATAGAACCCCTTCCATTGACTTTTCAGTAGCTTCCATAATCGCAATAGATTGAGGTGTGAATTCCAGACTGAATAAGATACTAAGATGTGTTTGATGCTGTGCTATGCAGAAATATTTGGGGCAAATTCTTGGGTTTTGTAGGTCTGCAAAGTGCATCTCTGGCAGCACGAACCAGACTTGCAGTTGGTTGATCAGTGAACAGTGGCACCTGTCCAAGGTCACTTTGTGGCTCCTGTGCCGTTTCTCCTGTCCAGGGGACCGAGCAGAGTGGGGGGGGAGGTGTTGTCCCTGCCACATATGTTCTTTGTTTTTTTTTTTCTTCCTGCGTTGTGTGGTGAAGTCCCGCGGGCCCTTTTGTGCTTGTGTGGCTTCGTAAGAACTGTTAAAGCGAGGTCTGGTGGTCTAGAGACCACCTTTAGATATAGCAATACATCGTATCAAACCAGGAAATCAAGTACTCATAAAAACATGGAGGGAATCATCGCTAACCCGTCCTGGGAGGGACCTTTCCTTGTTTTACTCACCACAGATATCGCAGTCTGCACCGCGGAAAGAGGATGGACACACGCTAGTCGAGTAAAAGGTCCTATACTGCACACAGACTGGGAAGTCACTGGGAAACTGGATGAGTTGAAGCTGACCTTCAAGAGGAAACAGACACGTGACGCATAGCCCTGGATACTAGGCTTTTTATGGACAATTGTAAGGAATTACATAAGTCGCACATCGCATGTCCTGTATGTAAGCAATGCAATCCGTGGGTATGTCGTGTGTGTCACGGGTGCGGGATACAGCAGTGAAAAAAAGTTTCCTTATGTTGAACGATGGTGTAATGAGTGTTGGGAAAAAAAACCTTAGATACCATTAGGATATTAATAATCACTGATAAGTCCAGACATTTGGGAAATAACCAAGAGGAAGTGTAAGAAGCGTTTTGGTAAGAAAAGATACAGGAAGTGTTCCAAACCCTGTGAGGATTCGGGACAGTGGCCAAACCCTTGTATTTGAAAATAGCCCTATTGGGTTCAATATTGGAAAGTGGGTTGTGACAGAACAAGGAGAGAATTCAGGAGGCAGTCCCCTGAAGACTACAACTGCTGCCGAGAAGATAACTTATCCGGCTACTCTGAAGCAACAGAGTAGGCCCAGGGCAAGGCAGAGGGGTATCCTTGTGGGGATTGGCAAGTGCCTCCGAAGACTTCTAAAATAAAGCAGCTCCTTAAGCAGAACAACCCTCAACAAAATGAACCTCCACTGGCTGATTTTCAGCCAGCCAGGGGCCGGGTTGCTCTCCCTAATCCTCCTTACCTTACCGGTAATAATAGCAATAAAGCAGGGGAGTTCTCACCAACCTTTTAAATGGACCCTCTATCGATGGGAGGACCAAACGATCATACAACAACAGACCACATCAGGGTCACCTTCTTTTACTGTAACCTTATGCCAATTAGTTCAGATTGAGCCATGCCTTAACAAAATGGGGTTTTATATGTGCCCCAGCACAGGGCCCTCGTATTGTAATACTCCAGGACACTATTACTGCTCTTACTGGGGGTGTGAAATGATTGCCTCAAGCTGGCCAATTCCTCTGGCAAATACTGATAAGTTCTTAAAGGTTGGATGGGGACCTGTAGGATGCATTCCTCCTTCGAACCAAGGCCGCCGACTAAAACTCGGTTATCCTCGCAACCGAAACGAGCGGGACAGTGATGGCGAGTATGAATATATATTCCTTAACATAACAAACCCTGAACATAGTGGATGGTTTGTTAGAAAAACCTGGGGAATGCGATATTATCGACCGGGTGCTGATAGAGAAAGCATGTTTCTCATAAAGAAAGAAGAAGTTAAACCGACCCCTCTAGGTAGGGAGACAAAGACAGTAGAGAAGGAGAATATAATAGTAATAGAGGAAACTGTCACTGAAGCCTTGAAATCTCTGAATATTGAAGCCCCGGAATCTTTGAATCCTCTATGGGGAATTATTCTGGCTGCTTATCAAACTCTAAACTATACGCAACCCAACTTAACCATGGGTTGCTGGTTGTGTTATAATGTTAATCCACCCTTTTATGAAGCTATACGGGATAATCGTCGGTATACCATAAACAAGGAGTCTATGCCTATTCAATGTCCCTGGGAAAAGCAGAAAAGAGGGATAACTATGCAACATGTAACTGGAATAGGGACTTGTACAGGTAAAGTACCAAATTCCAAGAGACCACTTTGTGGGAATATCATACCAAGCCTTAATAAAACCACAGGATATATTATTCCCCCGAATAGAACAAAATGGATATGTTCCAGGACGGGACTTACTCCATGTGTGTCTTTAAAAGTGTTTAACAGTTCCCGAGAGTATTGCATGTCAGTTACTATCATTCCAAAGATATTATATCATCAAGAAGATGTGATGTATCCTAAATCGATTTATTGGACTAGTTAAAAACCGTGTAGAGCGGGTACACCTTATGCTGCTACAGAAACATGGAACTGATGAAGAAGCTGAAATGACCTTACTAGCCCGAAAAGCGGTAACTCGATTTGATCAACAAATAAATGAGTAAAAAAAAAAAAAAGGGGGGAATTGTAATAAGTGATGGTCAAAATTTTTAATGTTGAACAAATCGAGTAGGATTCAATTGTATTATGCATATTATTGTAAGCAGTAACTGTGCTTGTGCGAGTTTGATTATGTTTTGTAGAACCTTGTAGTAGTAGTTAAAGACAATGCCATAAATAACAGGACTACCAGGTAGTGCCATAAATAACAGGACTACCGGATGGTGTCATAGATAACAGGACTCCCGGATGGTGCCACAGATAATAGGACTCCCAGATGGTGTTACAGATAACAAAGCGCTCGGATGTTGCAACAGATAACAAAAGTTCCAGAGGCGGAAATTCCCAGCACGTAAACGAACGCATAACGTATATAAGCACATACGAAAGGTTGATTTGGGGTGCCTGTTGGTGGAACTGAGCTTCCCCCGGTCACCCAGCGCTGCTTTGCCTAATTACCGCTTGCTAAATAAAATCGATTGATTGACGCAGAATCGATTTATTGGCTCTTATTTATAACAACATTGGAACCACCACATCTGCACACTACTGCATGGCCTTGTTCTGCACGAGCAGGGAAGGAACAGAAGTGGAGAAGGGTGCACCTATTTGGGAGGCAGCGCTGCCTATGGGAGTGCACAGGCTCTCACTTCTTGCTTCCCAGAAATCAATCAATCAATCAATCAATCAATACCAAAAGCTCCATATTAAGACTAAATTAGAAAAGAAAAGCCAACTTCAAGGGTCTTTCCTTGTAACTATTTTTGTCAGGCAGCTCTCTAGGAAGAAACGAGCTTTACCTGCTAGTTTTACCACAGCTTCAATGCCTTTAAAGCCACCACTTCTTACCTCTGCTGCTCCAACACAGCCTCACAGCCCAGCAAAATCATAGTGCAGGCAGAAACCTTCACCATATAAAGAGGGAGAGTCAGGAATACGTTACTCTCAAAAGCAGACACTGTCAACCACTCTTGCTCTCGCTTACCAAATTCAGACAGTGTTAGAAAACAACAAGGAAGCGAGATTCTTTTTTTATGGACCCCATTACATCGACCACTCAACATCAAGTCCAACCAGAGTCTGAACCTCCAAATAAGAAATACCATCTTAACATTTCTAGGAAAATGAAGGGCTTTGAAGTGGCAACACCATAAAATGTTCATAAAAGCGCTGCCATGCAAGTCCACAGCCCTGATCACAGACCACCTGCCCTGGTACCTAAGGCAGTGATGTTCTCAGCTGATTCACAGCCACTGATGTCTGGAAAACAGCACAAAGTCTCATGTTTTTTAGTGCCAAACGTGTAGTTTAGAACTGAAAGAGGGAAGAAAACCATCTACGGTCAGTCTGGTTTCATTCGAGGCCATCAGGACAAGTTGAGTTCACATTCACCAGGAGTCACAGCAGGTCCCACCCGTCCCTGCAGACCCCAACAGCGCTCCTGTGCAGGGTCCCGAGGAGCAGTGAGCACAGAACAAGAAACCTCCCTTCCAAAGAAGCCCCCAGCTGGCTCTTGAACCAAGCTGCACAGAGCAGCAGCTGAGAACAACCTCTGCCACAACTGCACCCGGCTCTGCCGTCTGCACAAGGAGACCAGCTCCTAAATGATCCCCAGCCCTACAGACACAGATCTTCCCCAGGGCAGGGATGAGGAAACACCAGAGTGCACGGACACCTGGTCATTCAGTTGAAGCTGCTGGGGAGAAGGACAGAGGACTAGAAAGAGACAAATGAGACGAGAGAGAAGACAGAGGAGCCCAGAGAGAAAGAAACACACAGGGAAAAGGATGGAGAGATGGAGAGATCAAGGCAAAAAGGGACAAGGAGTCGTGATGAGATAGGGAGGAAGAAACAACAGGGCTGAGGAGCAGGACAGAGGGATGGGGAGTGTGGAGGAGGAGAAGCAGGAAGGGGGTAGAGAAAGACAGGGAGGGGGATGTACAGATGGAGAGACAAAAAGAAAGGTAGGGAACAGAACAAAGGGACTGAGAAACAAAGCAAAGATCAGATCAAAATGAAGAGACCGGAAAGGGAAAACATGCAGCAATGAGTTGGAGGAAAAGGAAAAGAGGGCTGAGGAGCAGGAAAGAGGAAGAGAAGACAAGTAAAAGGCAGAGCCAGCTGGACAGGGGAGATATAGTGAGAAGGGATGGGGCCGGGAACAGGCAAGGAAGACAGAAAGACAAACGGGACAGAAAGACATCAAGAAGGAAAAGGGGCAGTAATCTGGACAGAGATGGAGAAAGAAGCAGCAGAGAAAGGGAAGACATGCAGAGAGACAGAGAGGGAGCAGGAGAGAGAAAGAACAATAAGGGTTGGGGCAGGATAGAGGTTGGGAAAAAATCCTGGGGTGGGCAGCAAGATGGAGAGGGAGTAAAAAAGAAGAGGGGCAGGAGTAGGCGCAGGGAGCAGGACAGAGGGATACCGTGAGAAATGATGGGGCACGGAGCAGGACAGAGCAACAGACCAGAATGACGACAAAGAGAAACCAGGGATGGTGAGAACACAGAGGGGTGGAGACGGAGAGGGAGATACGAGAAACCCTGCACAGAGATTCAGAAGGGTGGAGGAATAGGTGAGGAAGCAGCAGAGGGACAGAGGGAGAAGAGATGAAGAGGAAGAAGGGCACAGTAGGAAAGAGGAGGGAGCAGGGAGGGACTGGGACACAAAACAGGGTGAAATGTCCCCAAGGGCCCAGGACTCACCACACTTCCTGCTCTCTGCACTGCCAGGCAAGCTGTGGAGTTCAGGCACTTCTGTCTGTGAGAAATGCAGTTGTGATTCGTGCTGAGATGTTTGATGTTTACAGATACAACCAAATGAGACTCGGGCTCTGAACCTGCAAAAAAGAAAAGGTGGGTAAGTTCTATGTAAAAAGTTCTGAAACTTGTTTATGAGGTTATATTGATAGAGGGAGCTAACATTTTCAGGGTTAACCAACCACATAATAAGGGCCTACTAAAGAACTAACACTTGAAGCCACATAATGAGTATCTAGTTTAGAGCCACATGTAACCAGTTGTGTTAAGAAAAACCAGAACCTCATCGAATGCCAAGATCAGAAGTTTTACAGCACCAGCTGTAACCTTGAGGAGACAAGACAGCCAAGATTTACAGCAAAAGGGGCGCCAGTCTGGTTTCGGTCAACTTGGCAGCTTGGGAGACCCATAGAGACCATAGAGATACGTAGAGTCCCATAAAGAGCCATAGAGACCACAGAAACAATAGAGTCCCATAGAAACCCACAGAGACCATAGAGACCATAGAGTCCCATAGAGACCACAGAGACCCATAGAGACCATAGAGCCCCATATAGACCCATAGAGACTCCTCCTCAAAGCCACCAAGTGACACTGAGCAGGTGCAACAGGGGAGGGTCAAGGAGGAGACTATGGAAATGGTTCTCTGAGATTCATTTTAATGAGAATTGGGAAAGGTTATGAAAATGTACAGGCATTCCTGGGGTCATTATGAATATGTAACACCTTACTGTATTTAAGCACACCTCTTATTGTTTCAAGGTGTGCGTGTTGGGTGGAGCGAATCCCCTGCGCACCCAGCGCTGTTTTGCTTATGCTCTAATGAACCCGTTTAAGGAATACAATTAAGGAATTGGATTAAATGTTGTATATCCATAGAAAAAGCCTAAGTTATTTATTTCATTGCTTTACAACAAGTGATCGAATCTGCTACAGAAAAGTTCAACCACCTCCTGTATAGCAAAGGATAAAAGAAAGTATGGATTTTTGTTGCATCTAATCCGTAACGCAAGTACCAATTAAAAACACATTAGCAGTGGGTTCCTTAAAATATTCCCTGTGAAGGCAGTTCCTGGCACAATTATATTAGCGTTCTTACTATTTTACAGGAGAAACACAAGGCACGTCTGATTTTGCCCACGTGCAGCGCAATGATCACACGAGTGTGGTGAACCTGGTGAAAGGCCCTAGAGAAGGAAAATCAGGCTCCGTGTGCAGAGCCAAAAGAGAAACCCTTTTCAAACAGTTCAATTTTAAAAAGCTACAAGGGGTATAAAGTAGAAAAAAGAGCAGTGAATGTGTATAATGACACAATTAGATGGTTTTTCAGTTCCATGATGTGCTCTTTTACTAAAACGTGTCTGCTGGAGTGGATATCCTGGACACGAACAGGCGGATTCCTGGTGTTGTGCCCATGGTGATTCATCCACTGTGGCCGTGGGTGTCAGGCCTTGATACAACAGACACAAAACCTTGGGAGGGAGGTGATCACAGGAAAATGCTTAAAGATAATGAGCTAGCAGACTTGGTTTAATCTTTATTTAAAGATACACATGGCTGCTGTCTTTTTTCCAGTTTAGCTAGGACGGGCTCCAACATCCAATATTAATTCTAATTACAATACATGACGAAAATTAGGGGGGAAAGCTTTATTTTTACAATGGTAAATACAGTCTAAGTCGTAATTAGGGAAACAGATGAAGGGGTGTAACAGATGAGGCACAGACTCTCTTTGAGATGTAGAGAGACACTTAATACAAACATAGGTTTGCATTTGAAACATCAGGTACCTCTGTCCTTAAGGTACCGATCCCGTACCAATCCCTCTGTCCCTGATGTACCAATCCCGTATCAATCCCTCTGTCCTTAATGTACCGATCCCATACCAATCCCTCTGTCCCTGATGTACCGATCCCGTATCAGTCCCTCTGTCCCTGATGTACCAATCCCGTATCAGTCCCTCTGTCCCTGATGGTTCATGTCCCACACAGTCCTTGCTCCTTGTGTCATTCCACCAGCACTTGTTCTCACGCTGTGACCTATATTAACATATTTCTGAGCTGTCGGTTTAAGACGGTGTAAAAACTCAGTGGGAGACTCCTCACGATCCTGTTTAATCTCAGAAGGTTTTGGTGTATTTACAGCTTTAGGCACAGCGTGTCTAATCCCGTATAAAATGCACTGTCCATACCAATGCAGCCTGTCCCCCGATATAAGGATATCAGGATCCCACCCTGGACTGACCAAGGGACAATTTTGATCTCATGTTCTCTGTGTATTCTACACCAATAGCTGTTCTTCAACAAACCTTTGACTGGTTTCCATTTCTTTCCCTGATTATCCTTTTTCAAAACAAATGGATCTGAAGGGGATAAAGACAATGCATATGTAACATTATGTATTGTGTAATATGCCTTATGTAATAGGCAATATATGATTTAAAATATATATCTTACTATATATTACATGTAGCGCATTACTATACTACACATCTCAAAGTATACCCACCTAGACCTGTGCAGCATATTAATGTTATTTACAGTGGCCGCCATTAACTACAATATTCAATCAGATTCTCCCTGGTTGACTCCCTGTTGAACAGCAAACGATCCTTTTCCAATGTCAGAAAATACAGCCCGGGGGGGATTTCTCCCGAATCCTCCTGTCGATTGTCCACTGCCTACTTCACAATCACATTAACAGACAATTGGTGAACTGTAAGTACTGGACTATAAAATCACTCGAGACAAAAGTAACAACAACAACAACAAACCACTAAAGACACAAACAATTATACAATTGCTAAGGCACAAACACCAAAATCACTAAAGGTACATTTATCAAATTACTGTTCCCTTGTTTTTCTCTTTCATTTATTGTTTTCTCATTTTTCTCTTTAATTTTTTCTTTCTTTCTTTTTCTAAGTTCCCCAGGTTACCAAAATGCGCAGACGCGAATGCGCAGACCCAACGCGCTGGTGTCACCCACGTCTCGCGCAGGCAGCGTGCCAACCCAACCAGACAATGAAAGTGCCTTATCTCATTGATGGGGTTTTACCCACGTCCCGAGCTGGTCCGAGGATCTGTGGTCCCTTCCGGGAATTCCCCGGTGCCGGCACAAGGTCCCAGAGATCCTGGGGTCCACGGGAGGTCAGGCAGATCATCCCATCCTCGTTGCCAGAAAATGATACCGAAAAGTCAGCAAACAGAATCTTTAACACTGTTTTGAAAGTGTTAAAAAGCAGGCACTTGTATTACAGCGCACTGGGGGATCACTCCTCTAATCGAGCGTGCATTCCGCTTTCCTCTGGTTTTACATATTGTGGAACTCCTCAAACAGCAAAACACGTCAACCAATGTTACAGACATCTCGTGCTCTTTCACCAGCACGTGCAGCAGCAACGAGAAATCTGGACTCTACACTTGCCCTTGCTAAATTTCCTCAGGTTATTCTCCGCCCAACTCTCCAGCCTGTCCAGGTCCCGCTGGATGGCAGCACAGCTCCCAGTGTCACCACTCCTCCCAGCTTGGTGTCACAAAACTAAGGCATCTGAAATGCCAAGGGCTTAGAATGCAATCAAACTGTGTTACTTTATTATTTTGCCCGTAAAGCGGCACGCGATAGCGAGAGAGTAAGAAAACGGGAAAGGAAAATGAAACGGGGAAAGAAGAAGGAAAAGATGGGAACGAGGACTGGTTTACCAGCAGGTGAGTTCCAAAGGCGTCCCTCTGGTGTCCAGTCCCGTGGAGTCCTGACGGTCCTCCGTGGTGGCTTGGGATCCTCTGGTGGGGAGATCTCAATGACGTCCAGTCAGGAACCATCTTTATACTTCTTCACCCCCCCTCGCTCCCATTGTTTCAGGCCAATCTCCGCCTTTGTTTCTCAATCCGGGCTTAACTGCACAGTCTCGAAAAGTCTTCGCCTCTCTTGCCAGCGCTTGTCTGCGCCTGCGTGGCCTCATTCAGGGGTATCTCTCTGGCCCATCGGGTGGCCTCAGGACCCTAGGCGAGCTTCTGGGCATGCTCTTTTTTGTTGGCCTTTGTTCAAGGGAGCGGGTGGGGGACAAGGTGTGACTGAGGCTGCAGGTAAGAATCCATCTTCTGGACGGCAGCGATTGTCCCTGGGTCAGAGAGACCCGTCTAACAATCCCTTTTAGGGGGTGGGGGCTGGCTTGGCTGAAGAAGCAGGCAAACTCCACACAGCAACCAGTGTTAGCAGTAGCCTTCCAGGCTGGAGACACCTGTGCACCACAATGCTTCTCCTCAGGCCTCTCTCTAAGTCACTGTCAGTCTGTTCTTGGTGGCGATGTTCAGGCAGATTCTGGTTTT